>NC_092746.1:83829790-84140763 GCF_047496795.1 Chiloscyllium punctatum | reverse complement strand
GCTAAAGCAAGACACGAGAGTGACAAGATAGAGACCCTAGTGTTTTATATGTGAGGACCTAGTCTTCCGCTTGATCTACACAATACTAAAGGATGCTTTGGAGCATTGTTTTCATACAAACATAGGAAAGCAAAGGAAAAGGTGCCACCTAAACAAGGGGTGTAAAGCTTTAAAAAGTGCATTATCGCAATGACAAATCAGTTGTAAATTTACAATGTCTAAAAGAAACAGAAATCTAATTAGTACTTTCAAATGTTGAATTTAGTTGGCATCAGATTTCAGAGTATTTGTTGATGAAGAAATATGTTCAATTAGATCGTTTAGAAGATGTTTAATATTTTTAGTTGATCTGTTTTATTATTAATAGTATCACAAATAATTCTAGTTACATTTTAATTACTACACAGATTATTTATATTAATGCATGTTTTATTGTTTATTACAAAAGATATGTTAAGTGAGGAAATTGAAGTCAATATATCTAAAATTCACATATCCAGGTTAAGTGTCCAAAGCTGTTTGACAGTTCAAATATGAAATCTATAACAATTGCGGTTCGAATATGTTCAATAAATAAGAATAATTATACATTTGCTTACAGTCACGGTTCCCATCCGCTTTGGCACACCGTTTCCCAAATCTATGGGGATCATTGCATTGGCAATGTGCATGTGCAGGTCTAAACAGGGCATCTGCCTGGGCTCCTGCTATCACTTTAACCCCTGAGCTGCTGCTTGCTGACGTCAGAGCCGCGGGAGAAGCTGGGACACAGGCTGAGTGCCACGGGAAATTTTCCTTCTCAAACACCTGCAGAGTACAGCACCAGGCAAGATTGCAAGCAAATGGGAACGGGGTTTTGTCATGGTTCTCTTAGGACTTTATTCGCATTTAAACACACGCAAAATGAGTGACTGGTCGTGTAGCACAGTGGAATAATAAAACAAAAAAATCACCACGCTTTCTTCGTTTAGAATTGCACAAAGCTTTAGAGGTAATGGGACACTTGTTTGTAAGGTGTGTACAAAAGAGTTTAGGTACGTTTAAACCTACAGAATTTGACACACAGAAAATAGACCAAGAATGGATAATAAAATGTGACGTGACGTATGGGCGAATTATATGAATTTACAAAATTCTTCTAAGATTTCTTTCTATGCATTTTTAAAACAAAAATAAATTATGTGGTGCAAAAATAATGTTAATGCATATCCTCTAAACAACTACATTTTGCACCCACAAATCTTATCTTATATTGATATCCTCTTAAAGTGCTCTCGTGATGCCTTAATACCCTGATTTACAATTGTTTTACAAGTAATGATATTAGTATTGTTTCCCAACTAGAATTACTTGATTTATACAATTTCAGTAAGGTGCAATGTGTACCGCTTCCATATTTACTTCACCTGTTTCTGTAGTTTGATTCACAGTGAACTCTCAGTATGTCATGAAAATCATGTTGCACACCTTTATTCACTGTTTTCTGCATTGAGTCAAAATAAATCGAATCTGTGCAGTTATGTACATTCTGTTCTCGATATTGTTAATGTGTACGTCTTTATGAATGGTTCCTTTTGGCTGTGAGAATACATGTAAAATAAGAATGATCCGTAACTTCTATCAAATAATAGAAATAGGTCACTGATTGCTTGAACTTTTTGAACTTAGTTCAATTTTAGACTTTTTTTTGCTTCTTAGTTGTTTGTGTGAACGCGCTTCTGGTCAGAAGCACACAATGTCCATAACGTGCAAATGACCATTTACATCATTCTAAAACATTGAGATTATAGCAACGCTTGATGCCTCAGTTAATGAGTTTAACATTATTGCAGACAGGTGCAATAAAGACTATATATTTTTAGAGTGTACATTGAATCAATTCATGAGTTGAATCGATGTGGTTGCACAGTTTCGTAAATAACAATAAAAAAGTGTATATTGTAATCTTGAATTTATTTTCCATCAAAGAGGAATAAGATATATATTACAATAAATTAATTGGTATATATAGAAAAATATTCGCTAGAAAACCTTAGGTAATAATGTACTGTTAGATTAAACGTTGTTGAAAAAAATTAACATTAGAAAATTGATTAGGACATTTTTGATAAATTAAGCATTCCATAATATTTACATATAACTATTTAAAATAATAAATATATAAATTAACGTTTCTCGGTTTACACACCATTACATTCTTGATCTGATATCAACAATTAAGTTTGATCATATATTAACTTTCATTAAATAAACATGATTATATAAATCCCTGAATTGCGAACCACAATATTTCCATTTTTATGAGACAAAGTCAAAAGGTGGTTCGTTCTCAATGTTGTTTACACATGATTTGCTATTAGATTTTCTGGGGTCTTCGGGAGTCCAAACTTTTGCTGTCCTGATGATGTTTTGTTCTTTAAGCTGTTTCTCATCAGTCCACGACAAGGAATGCCCTGCTAGAGGAGGCAGCCCATAGTCCGGATCATTTGGAGATGGCGATCCTAGAAGAGATATCAAGATATGTAAATGTGCCATACATAAGAAAGTAAACATCCAAAAATGTACTTTTATACAACTTTGCATTTATTGACAGCATTATTTTAGTCTAAAGAACAATGTGAAAAACATTAGAAGTGCACTTATATAAAGAAGTGCAGGAACTAAGGTAGCAAGCTTAAAGTTAGAAGGGAATTACAAATAAACTATATCACAATACATCTGATGCACTTACTTGCACCTCTATGACAGATAATGACTTTTTTAGGTTGAATTGCAGAATCGCTATTTGGATTCCTTAAGGGCATATCAGATTGAACAAGTTCTGTTAAGAAGTTAATGTAACCTATTGCTAATCGGAGGGTATCAACTTTTGAAAGTCGTTTCTCATAAGGTAGCGTTGGTATGTGAGTTCGGAGACCTTCAAATGCATCGTTAATAGACTGCATGCGTCTGCGCTCCCGGACGTTTGCAGCCTGGCGAAGGTGCTGCATTTCAACTTCTGAGCGGATTCTCCTGCGCCTTTTCACAGCGCCCTCGATCCCTTTGAGCTGGGGGGACACCTCAGAAGTGCTATCGGTGCAGTCGAAGGAAAAGGGTGACGAGGACGATGTGAAGGAGAGGATGCCCGAGTCACAGTGCTCAGGATCAGCAGCGCCCCGGCTCTCCTTGTAATACTCGCTCATCTGGCTGCTCAGAAAGTCCACGTCGTGCTCCAGGAACCCGTCCGTGTCCAGGTGATCCCGGGACGGCTGCTCCGCGAACAAATCTTCATCGTCGAAGTAGGTGGCAGCCACGAAGGTGTCGAGGCCGGTGAGCTGCTCGAGCATGGTCTCCATGGTGTTGCCCGGTAACCGGAGCGGGGAGCCGCTGGCGCTCGTGAGTGACCCGCCAGGGCGGCACGCGAGGCCTCTTATAGGACACTGAGCGGCGCGTGCCGCCGGGCCGCTAGGACAACCAATAAGAGAGCAGGCTGAAGGCAGGGGGGGGGGGGGGGGGAGGGAGACTGGGAGAAAGGGTGAGATAGAGAGAACAAGAGGGAGAGAGAGAATAAGAGAGAAGGAGATAGAGAGAACAGGATGGAGAGAAATGGAGAGAGAACAGGAGGGAGAGACGCACGAAAAAAAAATAGAAGGGAGAGAGAGAGTTAGAAAGGGGACAGAGAATGAGAAGAGGGAGAAACAGGGGAGAGAGAGGGTGGGCGTGGGAATAGAGAGGGACAGAGGAAGTAGGTGACAGGGAGAGGCAGGGAAGAGAGGAGAGAAAGGGACTGGAAGAGAGAGGAGAACAACGTAGAGCGATAGGGGAAAGGACGGAGATGGGAGGAAGAGTGAACAGGGAGAGATAGAGACGGTGTGTGGGAGAGACAGGGAAGGGAGGGAGAGGATGGAAAGAGAAAGGGGGAGAAGGTTGGAAATAGGAAGAGAGACAGGGTGTGGCGGGGGAGAGGGAGTTGCAAAAGAGAGTCAGTGAGTGGCAAAGGGAGAGAGATAAAGGGATAGTGAGAGAGGTAGATAAGGAGATAGATGATGAGAGGGAGATAGAGAGATGTAGAAATTAGGACAGTGAAGGAGAGGAGGAAGAAATGAAGAAAAGACAGATAGAGGGAGATAAAGAAGGAGATACAGTGAATGAGAGAGGAAGGGAGATAGACAGGAGAGAGAAGCAGAGGGAGAAATAAAAGGAGTGGTAGAGGCAGAGAATGTGGGAAAGAGGGAGCTATTGAAAAGTAATATAGAAGAGGTGAGAGAAGGATTATATGGAAGGGGTGAAAACAGGAAAGATAGGGAGGGGAGAGACATAGACAGAGGGTGAGGAAGGAAGTAGAGAGGGAGAGAGAGATAGTGAGTGATAAAAGAGCAACAGCGCCAGAGAGTGTGGGAAGAGTATTTTTCCAACAGAGGATGGTGGGAACCTGGAACTCACTGCCTGAAAAGATGGTAGAAGCAGAAACCATCATAACATTAATAAGTAATGCCAAAACATATAAAACTATGGACCACGTGCTGGAAGTGGGTTGGGCACTTGCTTTTGACTGGCAGACAGAATGGGCCAAATGGCCTTTTTCTGTCCTGTAGATCTGTTTGACTCTATGAAATAGAATGATACAGAGATTAGGAGTTGGAAGGAAAGACAGAGGGAGATAGAGGGAGCGATCAGAACAGAAAATAGATGAAGATATAGAATGGGACAGATAGAGACAGGGGCATAGAGTGACAGAGGGAGTAGAGGAGAGAGAGAAAGACAGGATGGCAGAAAGAAGAGGAAAGAGTGGAAAAGAGAGATAGAGGGAGAGAGTGACAGGATGGGATATAGGGAGAGGCTGTTAGTAAGAGAGAATGAGAGAGCGGCATGGTGGCTCAGTGGTTTGCACTGCTGCCTCACAGCACCAGGGTTCCAGGTTCGATCCCAGCCTCAGGCGACTGTCTGTGTGGAGTTTGTACATTCTCCCTATGGGTTTGCTCCAGGTGCTCTGGTTTCCTCCCACAGACCCAAGATGTGCAGGTCAGGTGAATTGGTCATTCTAAATTGCCCATAGTGTTAGGTGCATTAGTCAGAGGGAAATTACACTGGGTGGGTTACTCTTCAGAGAGCCAGTGTGGACTTGTTGGGCTGAAGGGCCTGTTTCCACACTATAAGGAAACAGTGTGGAAATCTAATTAGATCTAATCTAATCTAATCTAATGACAGGATGAGACAAAAAAAGAGAATGACTGTGGGAAGCTGGTGAGGTGAGCGAAATACAGGTAAATTGCAGAAGAGAGAGATAGAAAGGGGGGAGCAGAAAGGCAAACAAAGGAAGAGGGAATGTGCAAAATAGAGAGGAAAATTCATAATGGGGGACTTAGAGAGGGAGTGATTGTGGAAGTGAGAAGACAGCAGTTGAGGGAATGATAGTGATACAGGGAGTGAGAGTGCAACAAAAGGAAATGGAGAAATAATTGGAGATAGTGAGTGAGATAGTGAAAGAGAAAAATGGAGAAAGGGAAGGGATGCAAAGGAATATAAACAATAAGTATAGATGGGTGGGGAAATAGCTGGAAAGTACAGAAAAAAATTGAAGTAGAAATTATAAAAAATAATTTTAGAGAAAGTTAGAACATTGAAATGGATTGAGACAGAGAGAAAATAATAGGGAGAGATGGAGAGGGATACATAGAGAAAAGAAAAAAGATACAGGGCAGAGATCAAGGGAAATACAAAAAAAAAGGAGTGAGGAAGAGATATGGCAGAAAAAAAGATAGTGAGGATGTAAAAGGAGAAAATAGTGGAACTGACAGAGAAAGAGGGAAATAAAGGAGGAGAGATATGGTGATGGATTTAAAGAACTGGGGAGAAAGAAAGATTCCTAAGATACGGAGACAGAATAACAGAGATAGAAAGAAGAAGGTGAAGAGTTATAGGACCGGGGATAGACAGGAGGGAAAGTTAGATGGGGAGAGGGAAAGAGGGAGTGAGGGACAGAGAGAATGAAAGAGACAAAGAGGAATGAGAGAAATAAAAATATAAATATGGAAAGAGAAAACCAGGAAGAGTTATAAGGAAATAGAGGAAGCAATATACAGATAGAGGAGAAGGGAGAAATCAGTAATCAGACAGAGCTAAAGGGATAAGAGTGAATGGGAGAATTGAAAGGAGAAAGGAGGCAAATTAATGGTGAAAAGAAAGTGTTGCATTATGCCCAACAAAGAAACTGTCCATTTGGCAGGAAGGGTGAAAAGCAAGCATTGAAATGGTGAGGAACTGCAGAACTCTAGAATGCAGAGAGATCTGAGTGACTTGAATTGTAAAAGTCTTGTAGCAGGTACATCAAATAACTAAGAAAGCAAATAGACTGTTTGAATGTTTATTGTTTACGTGAGGGGAATTGAATTAAAAAATAGGGGGTTTGTGTTTCAGTTAAAGAGGGAGACCATACGTGAAGCACTGTATATTGTATCGGTCTTCATATTTAATGAAAAATATAAATGTATTTGAAGTAGTTCATAGGAGGTTCTCTGGACTAATACTCGGAATGGATGTGATGTCTTATGAGTAAGGCTTGGACAGCCTAGGCCCATTTTTGCTGGAGTTTAGAGAAGTAAGAGGTGACTTGATTGAAACATTTAAGCTTCTGAAGGATCTTGAGAAGGTGGACATAAAAAGGATGATTCCCCTTGTAGGATTATTGAAAAATAGGGACCACTGTTTAAAAATAAAGGGTCATCCATTTAAGACAGAGATGAGGAGAATGTGTTTTTCACAGAGGGCTGTGAGAATTTTGAATTCTTCATCAAAACGTGGAAGGAGATAATATGATTAGATTCCCAACAGTGTGGTAACAGATCGATCAGCCAACAAGTCCACTCCTATCCTCCAAAAGGTAACTCACCCAGACCCATTTCCCTCTGACTAATGCACCGAACACTACATGCAATTTAGCATGGCCAATTCACCTGACCTGTACATCGTTGGATTGTGGGAGGAAACCCACACAGACATGGGGAGAATGTGCAAACTCCACACACATAGTCACCCAAAGCAGGAATCAAACCCTGGTCCCTGGCAGTGTGAGGCAGCAGTGCTAATCACCGTGCTACCCAAAGGCAGTGATGGATATATTCCTGGGAAACAACATGATGGAAGGAAATTGGGTTAGGTGGAAATGTGGAATAGAGGTTACAGTCAATCCAGCATGATTTTATTAAATGGTGGATTGGATTCAAGGACACACATGGCTCCGAAGTCACATGTTCGTGTGTACGTAAGTAACCTGTCATGACCATAGACATACCAGAGTCTAGGAGACTACACCCATGCAGGTGTTTTTGGAGTGCTTTTGGAGTGTAGTCATTACTGTCATGTTAAAAATGTAGCAGTCAATTTGTGTACAGCAAGCTCTCAAAAGTACCATGTAATAATGACCTGATAATCTCTTTTTCTGATATTGGTTGCAAAATAACAATGAGAATTAATTTGCCTATCCTTCTTGCTAATATCAAGAGATATTTTAAAATCCACATGAGATGATAGATGGAGGTTCAGTTTAAATTCTGAACCAGAAGAAACCACAGAACCTCCAATAGTGCAGCACTCTGTCAGCACTGTAAACTGTCAAACAAAGATAAAGATAGAAGGAGGAGGGAAAACAAAAGGATTATGGAGGGATACTGATGAATATAGGTAGAGATGGGTCGTGAGATATTGAAAGACATCTAAAGCTCAAGAAGTGAAACATTGAGATTAAGAGACAAGATGAACTATTACAATGGAGACATAGTGAGGAAGTGAGAGAGAAAATGACAATGAGAGATCAAAATCAAAAGAAACAACCAAGGTTAGATAACAGAACAGATAGAAAGAAATAAAATGAGAGAAGATGATAAAACAAGAGAGTGTGAACAGATAGTGTAAGAAAGAATAGCAAGAAAATACAGAGTGAGGAAGAATAAGGTAAAGAGGGGAAACAGAAATAAAAATATAAAGATTGGAAATAGAAGATAAATAGAATGAAAGGAAGAGAAAGAGGGAGATGGAATTTAAAAGAGAGGAGAGGGAGAAGAAAGTGAGAGCGAGAGAGAGAGAGGAAAATGTGGAGAAAGTGACACAGCGGGTGTGATAAAGGGCGAAATTTTGAGGATGACAGGACAAGTAAGAAGAGGAAGTGAAAGATAGAGATTGAGATAGAGAGCCAGAAAAATGCCTCCACAATCTGCCTCTGCCTCACGGCTACCCATCTGAAGCTGGAATCTTCACCTATGTTTTTTGTTATGTCCAGAGTCAACCATTCCAATGTTTTCTCAGCCAGATTCTCAGCTTCCACATCAAATAAACTGAAGCGCATCCAAAACTTCACTACCTGTTTCTTAACTCATTCCAATTCCTATTCATGCAATTCTCCTGTTGTATTCAGGTCCAATGTGTCTCAATTTTAGAATTTACATCTTTCTGTTCAAATTCCACTATGGACTTGACCCTATCTACTTCTGTAACCTCGTCAAAACCTCTTTTGAAAAAGTTAAGTTCCTCAAACTTTAACCTATTGGGTACACACCACTTCCTTTGCCCCATCGTTAGCTGCCATGATTTCAGCCACTGATTTTTATTTTGGATTTGATTTATATTGTCATGTGTACCAAGGTACAGTGAAATATTTTGTTTTGCATGCAATATAGGCAAATCACACCATGGTCACACCAAAGTGCTAAGTGTAATAGAAAAAAGTGAGGAATACAATCAGAATTCCCTCCCAAAATGTTAGTGCTTCTCCACCTGTCTCTCATTTTTAAGATATTCCTCAAAACCTAGATATCTGACCAAGTTTTTATTAACTTGTTCTAATGTCATTTTCTTGGCTAATGTTAACTTTTGACAAATTATGCTCCAACTAAGCAGCTTCAGGCGTTCTATTTCATTAAATATGCAATATAAATGTAAATTGTTGTATTCGCAGAGACTAAATTCACTCTCAAACAAAGCATGCGATTTTGTCATTGTGTAAGGTCTATGTTAAAGCCTTGTTAGAATACAGTGTTCTCATTTTGTTCCCTCACATGACGGGCATATTGAGAGATTGACAAGGGTACAGAGGAGGCTCCAAAATTGGTTCCCAGTTTAAACCCTGTTAGCTACCCAGATAATTTCAAAAAGACATATCCGCATAATTTGGAGAAACATCAATAATGGGGAAATTTGATCAAGGTTTACCAAAAGATAAGTGGTCTGCCTTATGTTTATGTGTACCAATTCTTCTAACTGGATGAATAAAGGATAAACTATCAAGATGCATTCACAATTTGCTTATTCTCAGGTGCTGTGAGACATTTGCACTGCTCAACCTGAGCAATGCGATAGCATGACTAATAAAAGACCAGCCTGGGATGGTACCATTTAAGAATATTTCAGAATTTGGGAATAGAGGTGAGCTGTGCAGATGATGTTGCTCAAGTCATAGTTGAGAGACTGGATGGGCTAAAAATTGTTAAAGTCGCAATTTTAGAAAGACTGGCTAGACTTACTTGAAATTGGTAAGTCAACGGACTAGTTAAAATGCATCCAAGGATCCTGAGGAAAGTGAGAGTGGAACTTGCGGCAGTACTAAATATGATGGAATAATGTAGGTTAGATGTGCTTCAGATTGGTTTCACAGGTTGGCACAACATCGAGGGCCATAATGCCTGTACTGTGCTGTATTGTTCTATGTTCTATAAATGGCCATAATCTTCCTTCCTACATAACTGTGCCAGAAGACTAGTGTCTTGCAAATCCTGCACCAAAGTTACAATAGGATGCAACAATAAACGCATCACTACAGACCATTCATTTTAATATTGGTTGTGAGAAGATTTTAGAAACAAATGGCAGAACCTTCCCAGCCCCAGACCAAAGTGCATATTGGTGGGTTAGTTAGAAAAATAGAGTGGCATTGGCAGAAAAATATTCTCACTGTCGAGAGGAAAAAGTACAATTCTCCAATCAAGTTTTGAATTGCAAAGACAGAATGCCATTACTGAGTGGTGGAAGGCCTTTTTGAATTCATTTGCATGGAGTACATTGACATTGTTACCTAATTTATATGCAGTTTCCTATTCTCCCAACTATTGGATCGAAACTGTATGTTAACAATTCCCAACAAGAAAGAGTAGGAACCTACTGACTCCAGCTTATTGCTTGCTCTTCTGGGTCTCTATGTTATCAACATCACTTGCATGCTTCATGTGCAGTGAGCACGTGCACCCCTACTGACTATGGATGTTGTCATCAGACATGTACCAGCCTCATTGCACCACTATGGAACATCCCTGATCCACTTACAATATGGCTCTGAACTCCAAGGATGCACTTTGGAAGGAGTCAGCACCTTTAGTTGTAATGTTGTTGTTAACACTCTTCGCATGTAGGGACAGGCAACCAACTCATGAAGTAGGATGAGGGCTCCTTACTAGATCTTTAGCACTCAACCACTTTGCATCTACTTTGATGTCTAAGGCATATCTGCCATGGCTTGTCTTTTGCACCTTATTCCTTCAAGAAGAGCTTAAAGGCTCACAGTATTTGTGTCTCGCTTTGCTGTTTAGTGCACTCACAAAGAAAAGCAGCTTGACATGATTGTCAGCAGTGGTAAGCTAAGGGCATGTGGCTGAATGGCATCATACTATGTCAACATAACAAAATAATGCACTACTATGCCTGGCAGGAGGATAAAATAATCTACAGGTCAGGGGGTAATGTGGGGACATGAACAGTTAAACAGATGTATTAGCTGTAGACGATCAAAGAGGATGGGTTTAATAGAGAGGGCAACTAAAGAGGGAATATGAAAATTTTGTGGAGTCAGCTAAACTGAGAAGGTGAGTCTGTCATTCAATCAATGAAGCATGGCTGCTATTTCCTATCATCCTCATCCTAATAGGAAGTGCACAATGAAGGTAAAATAGCTGGGGGTGTGTTGGGGGGGGACAGGAGTGGGGGAGGTGGGAGTTGCAGTGGTGAGTTGCCAACTGTCCTGGCTAATGTTTAGCCAGGTGCATATAGACACCAATGATATAGGTAAACATAGGATGAGGTCCTACAAGCTAAATTTAGAGAGTTAGGGATTAAACTAAAAAGTAGGACCTCAAAGGTAGTAATCTCAGGATTGTTACCAATGCAACCTGCTAGCCAGAACAGGATTGGCAGGATAGCTAAGATGAATATGTAACTTGACGGATGGTGCAAGATGAAGAGATCCAAATTCCTGGGACATTGGAAACAGTTCTGGGGAAGGTGGGACCAATAAAAACCAAATGGTCTGCACCTGGACAGGACTAGAACTAATGTCTTAGGGCCAAGTGTTTTCTCGTGCTGTTGGAGATAGTTTAAACTAATATGGTGGAGGATGGGAACCAACAGAGGAAGTCAGAGAGAAGTAAAGTGGGGACAAAAGGAAAGGAAAGTAAGGGGAAAAGTGAAAGTGGAAGGCAGAGAAACCAAAGACAAAAATCAAAAATGGCCACATTTCACAAATATTCTATAAGAGTAATAAATGTCAAAAAAAATCCTGAAGGCTGTATGCCTCAATGCAAGGAGCATTTGTAATAAGGTGGATATGATGTAATTGGGATCACAGAGACCTGGCTCCAGGGTGGCCAAGGATGGGAATTCAACCTCCACTGTTATTCAACTTTCCAGAAAGACAGACAAAAAGAAAAGGGAGGTGGGTAATATTGCTGGTTAAGGAGAAGATTAACACAATAGTAAAGGAGGACATTAGTCTGAACAATGCGGAATCTGTTTCAGTGGAGCTGCAGAACATCAAAGAAGAAAAGATGTTAGTGGGAGTTATGTACAGACCACCAAACAGTAGTTGTGACGTTGGGGATTGTATCAAACAGGAAATTAGAGATGCATGCAGTAAGGGTACAGCAGTTATTATGGGTGGCTTCAATCTACATATTGATTGGACTAACCAAACTGGTAGCATTGCGATGGAGGAGGATTTCCTGGAATGTCAGAGGGATGGTTTTCTTGACCAAAATGTCAAGGAACCAACTAGAGAGCAAACCATCCTAGACTGAGTTTTGTGTAATGAGAAAGGATTAATTAGCAACATTGTGGTTTAAGATCCTTTGTGGAAGAGTGACAATAATATGTAGAATTCTTTATTAAGATGGAGAGTAACACAAATAAATCCAAAACTAGGGTCCTGAACTTAAGGAAAGCTAACTTTGATGATAGAAGGCGTGCATTGGCTAAGATAAACTGGCCGAGGATCCTTAAAGGGTTGATGGTGGATAGGCAATGGCAGACATTTAAAAAACATATGGATGAACTTCAACAATTGTATATCCCTATCTGGCATCAGCGTAAAACAGGAAAGGTGGTTCAACCATGACTAACAAGGGAAATCAGGTGCAGTGTTAAAGCCAAAGAAGAGGCAAAGAAACTGGCCAGACAAAGCAGCAAATCTAAGGATTGGGAGGAATTTAAAATTCAACAAAGGAGGGCAACGGGTTTAATTCAGAAAGGGAAAATAGAATATGAAAGTAAGTTTGTGGAAAACATAAAAACTGACTGCAAAAGCTTCTATAGATATGTGAAGAGAAAAAGATTGATGAAGACAAATTAGGTCCCTTGCAGTTAGAATCAGGTGAATTCATATTGGGTAACACAGAGATGGCAGACCAGTTGAACAAATAGTTTGGATCTGTCTTCACTAAGGAGGACACAAATAACCTTCTGGAAATGTTAGGGGGAGCAGAGGGTCAAGCATGAAGGAGGAACTGAATGAAATCTTTATTCGTCAGGAAATGGTATTGGGGAAATTGATGGGATTAAAACTGGATAAGTCCCCAGGGCCTGACGCTTTGCATCCCAACATACTTAACGAAGTGGCCCTCGAAATAATGAATGCATTGGTGATCATTTTCCAACATTCTGTAGACTCTGGAAGAGTTCCAATGGACTGGAGGGTAGCTAATGTAACTCAACTTTTTAAAAAAAGGACAGAGAGAAAAAAAAATTATAAGCAAATTAGCCTGACATTGGTGGTGGGGAAAACACTGGAGTCAATCATTAAGGATGTAATAACTGAGTATTTGGAAAGTGGTGACAGAATTGGTCCTAGTCAGTATAGATTCACTAAAGGGAAATCATGCTTGAATGATCTTCTGGAATTTTTTTGAGGATGTGACCAGTAGAGTAGACAATGGTAAATCAGTTGATGTTTTGTGTCTGGACTTCCAGAAGCTTTTGACAAGTTTCCACATAAGAGATTAGTAAGGAACATTAAAGTTCAGGGTATTGGAGGTAATGTATTGGCATGGATAGGGAACTAATTGGCAGACAGAAAGCAGACAGTTGGAATAAATGGGTCCTTTTCAGAATGGCAGGCAGTGACGATGGGGTGCTACATGGTTCAGTGCTGGGACCTCAACTATTCACAATATACATTAATCATTTGGATGGAGGAATTAAATGCCATATCTCCAAATTTGTAGATGACACACTAAGCTGGTTGGCAGTGTGTGCTGTGAGGAAGATGCTCAGAGGCAGTAGGATGACTTGGACAGACTGGCTAAGTCGGCAAATACTTGACAAATGCAATATAATTGCATTTGGTTAAAATAAGATTATCCACCTTGGTTACAAAACAGAAAGGCAGATTATTATCTGAATAGTGTCAGTTTAGGAAAAGGTGAGCTGCAACAAGACCTGGGTGCCCATGGTGGAACAGTCACTGAAGGTTGGCATGCAGATGCAGCAGGCAGTGAGGATAGCTAATAGCATGTTGGCCTTCAGAGTGAGAGGATCTGAGTATCAGAGTAAGGATGTCTTACTGCAGTTATACAAGGCCTTGGTGAGGCCACGCCTTGAGTATTGTATGCAGTTTTCATCTCCTAGTCTTGCGATTGAGGGAGTCCAGTGAAGGTTCACCAGACTGACTACTGGGACTGGCATATGAAGAAAGACTGGATCAACTGGGCTAGTATTCACTAGAATTTAGAAGAATGAGGGGGAATCTCATAGAAACATATAAAATCCTGATGGGACTGGACAAGCTAGATATGAGAAGAATGTTCCCGATGTTGGGGAAGTCAAGAACTAGGGGTCACAGTCTAAGAATCAGGGGTAAGCCATTCAGGATTGAGATGAGGAAGAATTTCTTCACTCAGAGAGTTGTGAACCTGTGGTATTCCCTCCCACAGGAACTTCATTGGATATATTCAGGACGGAGTTGAATGTGGCTCTTACTCCTAAAGAGGTCAAGAGGTATGGGAAAATGGGAATAGGATACTGAAATTGCATTATGAGCCATGATCATATTGAATGGCCTACTCCTGCACCTATTTTCTATGGTTCAATGATTCAGGAAAACAATATGCAACATCAATGTAGAGCCATCCCACTGGCATCTTTGATGGGGGCATCCATGTGGCATTGTTTGGAGGACACTATTCAAATGTTATTTGTGTTGCTGGGACTGCAGATTGATCACAACACTGAAGAGTTGCCTTGTTTCTAATATTGCCTACATAGAGTCATTAGAAATGTACCCAAATCGATCCAACACACTGAAACAATGGTTGTCCCTGTGTCTGCTGCACAAGGGCTGCTATATGAATGGATGAGAAACAGATGTCTGTAAGCCCAGAACCAACATTATTCATGAGTTAATCTACAGCCAGTCCTGACTGTGAAGCTTCCATTGTATGCACCTCATGATGAGGCAAACATGCAAAGGAGTCACAGTCACTCAAACTCCATGGAATGCTGTGCTTCTGAATCTTTTAAAATACAGATCCTTAAGCCATTGGGCTATGGACAGAATTCCCTGTCCTTTTCACTGCCTTTAGTTCTTTTCCTCCTCAATTAATCTCTTATTTTAGGAGTCCCCTTATTCTGAGTCAGTGTATCAGGAACTCAGATGGTAGAACTGAACAAACTCATGAGGCTTTCAACTGAACAGCCACTCTTCACAGATGTGTAAATATTCCAATCAATTATCAACCTGAACTTTAGGCTCTCCATTTAGTATTTTCCATTATTCCCCATAATGCACCTCTCCCAAAGCTGCTCTTTATCCCTATTTAGGGGCTGCTGATTCCTCCACCTCTGGAAAGCTGTAATCTCTGATCGTCTCTACCATTACTATTATTTAATCCTCTGATTAAATAACAGAAAATTAGATGTTCAACAGACTAATTCACAACTATTCTTCCCTATTCTCGTGTGAACAATGCAGTAGACTCTCCACTCAGCAAGCCACTCATTTGTACCAAACCACTAACTCAATAATCGAAAAGGAATGTAAAAAAATCAGATAGACCACCTGGCATCGGCATAAGCACCAGAAATGATAATGGCATGCCCAGCCCTAATGGCCCTGCAGAATCTACCTGACTAAAACTGGGAGAGCCGCCCATGGATGAGACAATTCACAGCTGACATAGTCTTATTCAACATAACATACTTTATAAGTAATGTCCCAAAAAAATACCATCAATATCCCTGGCTATGTCCTGTCCCAGTTGCAGGACTGATCTACCAGCAGTCATGAAATAGCACTTTACAGTTGGGAGGGAGTTACCCTGGCAATCCCCAATATTGACTCCAGACAACATGATGTCTGACAACACAGCATCGAACAAGGGCAAGGAAACATTATATTGATTATCACCTACTGCCCATTTCCTCCTCAGCTCATGAATCAGTACTCCTCCAAGTTGAAGATCAATTGGAATAAGCACTAAGGATGGTAGGATCACTCTAGATCTTTGTTAGTAGAATGCACTCTGGGTATGCAATTCAATGTTCGTCACTACCATTGACTTGACAATGGCACTACTGATAAAGCTGGTTGAATCCTGCCGAACATAGAAATAGGCAGCTACTGCAGTGGATGGTGAGAGAAGATGGAAAGGCCTAGTTGACCTTGTCCTCACCAGTCCATCTATGGCAGAAGCATCTGTCTAAGACAGTACTGGTAGAACTGTATAACTCTTCTAGAGGTGAAATCCTGGCATGTTACTGAGGATATCCTCCTTCGTTTTGTGGGACAATGTCATCATAATAAATAGAATAGATTTATATAAGATCTGGCAGCTTAAGACAGGGTATCCATAAGACACTGTTGGCCATCTGCAGGAGCAGAATTGATTTCAACCACAATATATAATCTCATGATCTGGCATATCGCCTACTCTACTGTTACCTTTTTGGCAAGAGATTAATCTTGGTTTAATGAAGAATGCAGGAGGGCATGCCAGGAGCAACACCAGGCATGCCTAAAGATGAGATGTTAACCTACAAAGCTACAGCACAGGACTACTTGCATGCCAAACAGCATAAGGAGCAAGTGATACAGGGTGAAGTGATCCCACAACCAGCAGGTCAAATCAAAGATGTGCAGTTCTATTGCATTCAATCATAAAAAGCAGTGAACAATTAAACAAATAACGAGAGAAGGAGGCTTCACAGATATCCTCATCTTCAATAATGGCAGAGCCAGCACATAACTGCAAAGGACAGGGCTTAAATGTTTACAACCATCTTTAGCAGAAGTGCCAAGTGGATGAGCCACCTCAGCCTCCTCCTGAGGTCCCCAGTATCATAGATGCCACTCTTCATCCAATTTGATGCTCTCCATGTAATGTCAAGAGATGGCTGAAGGCATTGGATACTGTGAATACTGTAGGCCTTGACAATATTCCAACAATAGTACTGAAGACTTGTTCTTCAGAACAAGCCATGTCCCTTGCTAAGCTATTCCAGTACTGCTACGACATTTGGCATCTTCCTGACAATATGTAAAATGTGTGCAGGTATGTCAGGTCCATTAAAATAGCAAGGCAAGTGGACAAATTATCACCCTGTCAGTCTACTCTCAGTCATCAGCAAAGTGATGGAGGGGCTCATTAACAATGCTATCAAGTGGCACTCACTCAGCAATAAACTGCTCACTGATGCCAGTTTTAGTTATGTCAGGTCCACACAACTCCTGACCTCATTACAGACTTGGTCCAAACTTTAACAAAAAGGCTAAATTCTTGAGGTAAAATGAGAGTGACATCAAGACCTTGACCTCAAGATATTATTTGACAAAATGTGACATTGAAGACCGATACCAAAACTGACATAATGGGAGTCAAGGGGAAAACTCTCTGATGGTTGGAGACATATCTGTTATGATGTACATCTGTATTACATTGTTATTATTTGAAAAATTAGATTAAAAGCCATTTTGAGCAGTGGCTTAAAGGCAGCTTTTCCAAAAAAACATGCAACACAACTAGCTACCTGAGGAGTTAATTAATGAAGAGTTCACATTGCTGAACATGTATGATATACAGAGAGATCATGGCCACTGACCATGAGTAGGTTGAGTTCAGATAAGAGGAGCCATCGTAGCAGTAGGCGTGTGTTTTTTTAACCAGTTAGTAGAAATCTCCAAGCTGTCAAAATTGGAAATATGCTTCCCGGCTACCAGAGCTGAAAAGAAGTTTTAAGCTGCATCAGCAATCCAAAGAGAAGGGTTGGGAAGGAATCATTTGAATAAAAAATTAAGGAGTTGAGAAAGGATTGATACTTCAATGGAATTGAGCGACTGTAAAAAATATTATTGGGAAAAGTGTTAAATCTTTCATTCTGCTGTTTGCATTAAAATCTTTCTAAACTGCCATCTGGCTTTATTTTGTGGAATAAACTTGTGTTCTTTTGTTAAATTAACATTGGAACCATGAGGGAATTTTTCTGTGACAGACCATCCTGATAACCAAATTGTAAAGATAAAACTTTTGTTCAATCAAATCAGATTTCACTCTGAAATTTGACTTGTCCAATAGTACCATCAGCTAGAATCATGCCAGCACATCATACTAACAAAATGGAACAAAGTTGCGGCTGCTAGTGGGCAATCATCTTACTTCTAAGACAGGAATTCATCAGGGTAGCGTCTAGGCATAATGCTTCATTGATTACTTTCCTTCCATCATCATATCATTAGTAGGCATGCTCGATGCCGCATTGTTCAGTAACATTTGCAACTTCCATGATATTAAAGTTGTTCATGTTCAAGCCTGGATAATATCCAAACTTGAGCTATTAAGTAACAAGTAGCATTCACTTCACACAAATGCCTTGCAGCAACTATCTCCAACAAAAGATAATCTACCGATCTCCCATTAACATTCAATGGCAATACTATCCCTGAATCGCCAACTGTTAACATTCTGGGATTATCTTTGATCAGAAACAGACCTGGACCAGCCATATAAATACTACTGCTCCAAAGCCAGGTAACAGGCTACGAATTCTGCAGTGTTTAACTCACCTCTTGACTTACCAAACCCGTTAAATCCTCCACAAGACAGGTATATAATGGAATAATCTCCACTTGTAGCTCCAAGAACATTTAAGAAACTCAATGTAGTCCAGGACAAAGCAGTTCACTTGATTGGTATAAAAGCAAATTACTGAGGATGCTGGAATCTGAAACCAAAAGAGAAAATGCTGGACAATCTCAGCAGATCTGGCAGCATCTGTAAGGAGAGAAAAGAGCTGACGCTTCGAGTCTAACTGACCCTTTGTCAAAGCTCTGACAAAGGGTCAGTTAGACTCGAAACGTCAGCTCTTTTCTCTCCTTACAGATGCTGCCAGACCTGCTGAGATTGTCCAGCATTTTCTCTTTTGGATTCACTTGATTGGTACCCTATCCACCACTTTAAATATTCACTCCCTATCCCAGCAAAGCATTGTGGTAATAGTGTGTATCATCTGCAACATATACTGCAGCAACTCATCAAACTTCCTTTGACAGCAATTCCAAAACCTACAATCTCCACCACCGAAAATAACAACAGCAGCAGGTACATGGGAACATCTTCATCAGCATGTTCCCCTTCAAGCCACACACTATCCTGACCTGAAATTACATCACTGTTGCTTCACTATCATTGGGTTCAACTACTGAAATTCCCTTTTTGAACAGCTTTGTGAGTGTGCCTGAATTTTCAATGATTCAGAAAGACAGCTCACCACCAATTTCTCAAGGATAATTAGGTGTGGGTTGCAAATGCTAGCCTCGTCAGCAATACCCACATCCCTCAAAGCAGAAAAAAAGTTATTGCTTATTGATTGTAGGATAGATGTGATACAAGATAGTTAAGGAAGGAAACATTCATCTGAGGAACTGATATTGGTCTCCTGTAACTTTAAAGGCTTTATTTACTTCATTTTAAACATTATCTCACTCTGGATTGCGTAAAGGGGTATCATACTTCCAGCTGCTTTTCAGTGCCTGCAAGAGCACTTATGCCTTCACTTACTTTGGTCAGGAATGTGGTGACAATAACTATACTGCACACTAGGACTTTTGTTGATTGTGGAGACCTTTGTGGCCAAATACTTATTCCATAATTTGTAGAAGGCTGAAATGGCATAGCTGACCTGGCATTGTATCCCTTGTCAATATTGGCCTTTAAGAGATGTGACTGCCAAGGTATGAAAACGTGCTCAACATATTCTAGAGTCCCACCTTTAACATTTATGGAAGATGGAATATTTGACTGCCTGGGTCTGAATTGATAGGAGTTTAGTTTTGGCAACATTCAGGAACAGACCGAGACTCTTATAGGCAGAATTAAAGCGATTGAGAGTTGATTGCAAATCTGGCGCAGAAACCGCAATAATACTACAGTCATCACATATTGTAGGTCACGTATGTCTTTGGCCATCAATTTAATTTTGACATGGAAAGGATTGAGTTTAAAAAGCTTTTCAGCTAGGGAGTATTTCATGCTCACATCAGAGGCCAGTTGATATTTGATGAGTTGAATAACACTGTCAGGTAAATTGTAAAGAATTGGAGGCTACAATATATCCTTGCTTGACACCAGTGTTGAGAGTGTGGTGCTGGAAAAGCATAGCAGGTCAGGCAGCATCCAAGGAGCAGGAGGATCGACCTTTCGGGCATAAGCCCTTAATCAGGATTCCAGATGAATGGCTTATGCCCGAAACGTCGATTCTCCTCCTCCTCAGACGCTGCCTGACCTGCTGTGCTTTTCCAGCACCATACTCTCGACTCTAATCTCCAGTATCTGCAGTCCTCACTTTATACTACCTTGCTTGACACCCAGTCTGGATTTCAAATCTCCTACTCAAGACAGCTGCAATCATATAGCAGTGATCAGATGGTGATGAAATCTCTTGGACAACCAAACCTCTGAAGTACCTCAGAGCTTTGAGATTTACTGAGTCAAATACTTTGGTCAGGTTCATGAACACAGTGATAAGTTTCTGGCATTGTTCTCAACATTTTTCTTGGCAATAAAGGCGATGTCAGAAGTCTCTGAAAAGTCTAAACTCAAGTGTCTCTTGGAAGATTTCCTCAGCCATGGAAACAAACAATTCAGGAAAACACATTACAAATGTTTTCTTACTGTGGACAATACGAAAATACCCCAAAAATTAGCACAGCATGATTTATTTCCCTCCCTTAAGGCAGTTACAATATTTGCATTCATGATGTCATGGGTGGGAGGATGGGATGTCAGTCTATTTTCAAGGAATCTTGATTTGAACAAAACACCAACTTTAAAAAGCTTAGCTGAAATAATTGTTGTTGTTCATTCATTTGATTTCTTGTAGCATCTCCCTGTTGATGGTGGTCCATCCATGTAGAATCTCTTGGACAATATCAGATGCTGCTGGGCATGCGTGGTTAAAATGTTGCTGAAAATATTCTCTCTAACAATGACAGATGCCATTCTAATTCTTAAAAAAAGAGACACCATCCCATGAACAAAGATTTTGCCCATTGGACCTTGGTCTATAAATGGTCCTTGTGGCTGCAAAAATGCTTTGCATATTATGATGTTTAGCATACTACTGGATCACTAGGGCTTCCTGTACCCACCAATATCCTTTATCTTTCAATTTTATCTTTGGGCATCAGCCTTGAGATTTTCTGTCAAATGGTAAGAACTGATTAGTTTTGTTCCAGGAGGTTGTATGTTTAATCACTTTTGTTAAACTATTCCTGGTGACAATGATGCAAAAAACCAATAATGGGGTTACAGTTTCAGGTAGGAGAAAGTGAGGACTGCAGATGCTGGAGTACCAGAGTTGAAAAATGCAGTGCTGGAAAAACACAACAGGCCAGGCAGCATCCGAGGGGCAGGAGAATCGACGTTTCAAGCTTAAGCCCTTCTTCAGGAATGAGGCTGGTGTGCCAAGCGGGCTGAGATAAAAGGTAGGATGGAGGGAATTTGGGGGAGGGGCACTGAGAATACGATAGGTGGAAGGAGGTGACGGTGATGGTGATAGGCCGGAGAGGATGTGGGGGCGGAGATGTCGGGAAGAAGATTGCAGGTCAAGAAAGCGGTGCTGAATCCGAGGGTTGGGACTGAGATAAGGTGGGGGGGAGGGGAATTGAGGAAGCTGGAGAAATCTACATTCATCTTGTGTGGTTGGAGGGTTCCTAGGCGGAAGATGAGGCGCTTTTCCTCCAGGCGTCGTGTGGCCAGGGTCTGGCGATGGAGGAGGCCAAGGACCTGCATGTCATTGGCGGAGTGGGAGGGGGAGTTAAAGTGTTCAGCCACGGGGTGGTTGGGTTGGTTGGTGCGGGTGTCCCAGAGGTGTTCCCTGAAAAGTTCCGCTAGTAGTCGGCCTGTCTCCCCAATGTAGAGGAGACCACATCGGGTGCAGCGGATACAGTAAATGATGTGTGTGGAGGTGCGGGTGAATTTGCGTCGCCTCCCCCAAATTCCCTCCCTCCTACCTTTTATCTCAGCCCGCTTGGCACACCAGCCTCATTCCTGAAGAAGGGCTTATGCCCGAAACGTCGATTCTCCTGCTCCTCAGATGCTGCCTGGCCAGTATGTTTTTCCAGCACCACATTTTTCAACTTACAGTTGTTTCATGTAGCTGACTTTATGTGTTCATTTTATTTGATTTATACAAGGTTTAGTGCGCATTTTACAAGACAGCGAAAGGTAGTAGAAGGAAAATATTCTGCCTGGAAGTCTGCGGTGAGTGGTGTTCCACAGGGCTCTGTCCTTGGGCCTCTACAGTTTGTAATTTTTATTAATGATTTGGATGAAGGATGGGTCAGCAAGTTTGCAGATGACACAAAGGTTGGAGGTGTCGTTGACAGTATAGAGGGCTGTTATAGGCTGCAGCGGGACATTGACAGGATGTAGAGATGGGCTGAGAGGTGGCAGATGGAGTTCAACCTGGATAAATGCGAGGTGATGCATTTTGGAAGGTCGAATTTGAAAGCTGAGTACAGGATTAAGGATAGGATTCTTGGCAGTGTGGAGGAACAGAGGGATCTTGGTGTGCAGGTACATAGATCCCTTAAAATGGCCACCCAAGTGGACAGGGCTGTTAAGAAAGCATATGGTGTTTTGGCTTTCATTAACAGGGGTATTGAATTTAAGAGTCGTGAGACCTTGCTGCAGCTCTATAAAACTTTGGTTAGACCGCACTTGGAATATTGCGTCTAGTTCTAGTCGCCCTATTATAGGAAAGATGTGGATGCTTTGGAGAGGGTTCAGAGGAGGTTTACCAGGATGCTGCCTGGACTGGAGAGCTTATCTTATGAAGAGAGGTTGACTGAGCTCGGACTTTTTTCGTTGGAGAAAAGGAGGAGGAGAGGGGACCTAATTGAGGTATACAGGATAATGAGAGGCATAGATAGAGTCGATAGCCAGAGACTATTTCCCAGGGCAGAAATGACTAACACGAGGGGTCATAGTTTTAAGCTGGTTGGAGGAAAGTATAGAAGGGATGTCAGAGGCAGGTTCTTTACACAGAGAGTTGTGAGAGCATGGAATGCGTTGCCAGCAGCAGTTGTGGAAGCAAGGTCATTGGGAACATTTAAGAGACTACTGGACATGCATATGGTCACAGAAATTTGAGAGTGCATACATGAGGATCAGTGGTCGGCACAACATCGTGGGCTGAAGGGCCTGTTCTGTGCTGTACTGTTCTATGTTCTATGTTCTACATTAGTTCCATTCATTCTACTAATGTCACACACAGTCTATTGGTAGAGGAAAAGTGTTCTACTTTCAGAGGCCGCAGATATATCAATAGCAGCTTCTTAAGTTCATAGTAATTATGCCTGACCAAATGTACTTGTACTTAAAACCTTCTTGTTATCTAAGAACATTGGCTCTTTTATAAGTAATCAAATATGGAGTCTGCTCTACCACTAATCACTGTATAATGATCACAATACCAATAACTATAACAAACAAATATACTATATAATAATCACAATACAAAGCAAAGACAAATGAAGACTAGTGATGGAAAACAAACCTCAAACAACCCTTTCTCAGTACCACCTACTGATAGAGGTAACAAATACTCCAAGGAGTGGTAATTTGGAAAAATGCCACATGGCTGTAGTTCTGCAGATCTGACCTCACCCCTTCAACCATGAGGACAAGAAATTCAGAAGATCAGAAGAAATAAATTAAAAATCAAGTACGTTTACCACTTTAAAAACATTATTGCTTTAGGAAGATACTATTAGTTAGCAGTGAAATGTGATCACTAAAAGAAATAGCAGCATCCATAGAAGCAGCAAAAAAGACAAACTCAACGCTCTAAAGGCAAAACTTCATTCAGAAGTAGATAAGAATTGCTGAGCCAAGAATGTGAGAAGAAACAGAGAAAAGAACCAACCCCACACTGAAGATACAGAGACCTGAGCAAAGGAAGCTCTGCAGAAAGCAAAATATGACTCCAGGAGTAAAATTAGATATCCTGAGGGAAAGGGGGATAACTTTATGAAAAGTAGTAAAGACCAAAAAGGGAAGGGAAGGGAATGATACAAAAGAATTCTCGCTTCTTGAAATGAGTATCATTACCATCAAGATTAAGTTCCATGAAGTAAGGAACAATGAAAGGGTCAGAAGAGAATTTTATATCAAAGTTGCAGAATCAAGAAGGCCTCAGAAGTCATTTAAACTGAAAAAGAGCACATGTAAAGAAATCAATAGAAAATGTCTAGTAAAAGGAGAAAAGGCAAAAGAAACTAAAGATCTAAAAGGATAGGAACTTAATAATTAAGCCATTATTTTGGTGGGGAGATTTATAAAGATTGCAGCCAGAGAAGCTTATTTAAAAATTTGTGTAGAAGGAAGTGCTTGCTGTTTTTGACCATGAAGGTGGGAAAACATCTAATTTAACTGGGAATAAATGTGACTACAACATTTTGGCTACAGAATATGGAAAATCCATAGAAGAAGTGGATAGCAACCATTTTGAAATGTGGGGAAAATCCTGACAAAAGTATGACTGTCCAATACAGAGGTACTAAATGACATAGAAACAGAATCTAAGAAGTATGAAAGCAGTAAGACATTATAAAATACCAAACTAATACACTTTAACATGTTATTCGGGGGCCAAAGGGACTGTACTACACTGTAATGTTCTATGTTCTATTGTGTAGGTTAGATGGGTTTCAGATTGGTTCCACAGGTTGGCACAACATCGAGGGCTGAAGAGCTTGTACTGCACTGTAATGTTCTATGTTTATTGAAGAATTTAATACCATATTATAGAAATATAGACGTAAACAAGATTGCCAAATAAAGAAGGTACTGCACGGGGCCAAGTAAACACTACAGTAAGTCAGTTGAAAACAATACTCATGAATAGAAAAATATAAGCATAATAAATAGAAAATTATAAACAACATTGCAATGATATAGATTTAAAACAGTAATAAGATTAATAAATGCATTGAGACAAAATAGAAAAAAGAGATAATTCTTCCTAGCAGATTCCAGGTCAGAGAAGGACCATAAGCTTGTGGCAGTTTATATGAAACTGCATTGGTTCAAAATCAAACACAAGTACTACTGTATGCCACAATTGCAAAGCTGTAGAAAAGTAGGAGATTACGCATTCAAACCGTGGGCGGCATGGTGGCACAGTGTGGGTGGCACGGTGGCACAGTGGTTAGCGCTGCTGCCTCACAGCACCAGAGACCCAGGTTCAATTCCCGCCTCAGGTGACTGACTGTGTGGAGTTTGCACATTCTCCCCGTGTCTGCGTGGGTTTCCTCCAGGTGCTCTGGTTTCTCCCCACAGTCCAAAAATGTGCAGGTTAGGTGAATTGGCCATGCTAAATTGCCCATAGTGTTAGGTGAAGGGGTAAATGTAGGGGAACGGGTTTGGGCGGGTTGCGCTTCGGCGGGTTGGTGTGGACTTGTTGAGCCGAAGGGCCTGTTTCCACACTGTAAGTAATCTTATCTAATCTAAAGAATGCAATATGGTAAAAATCTCCTTTAGAAAAGATAACAGAGGCATTCATAATGGAAATAGGAGTTATCATAGCTGAAGAATCTGAAGCTATGGCCTACACAGATGAGACTACGTGGTGTAGATTGAAAATTGGTCAGAAGGACAGGAATGCAGAACTGGGCTTAGCAGACAATAACAGATAAGAGAATTAGGAGCTGACCAGCAGTGATGATCTCAGTAAACATCTGCCTCTATTCCAGCCTCGTTCTTGGCCCAATGTTCCTGAGACTAATGTGCTCCCTCATCTCTTGTTGTGCATGCCAAACTACTTGCCCAGAAATCCTTTTTCAATTGCTTCCCGTGCCCCTCCCTCTCCCTCAACAACCCCACTTCCATTGGGATGAGCTTCTCCCATCACCCAAAAAAGAAATCAGAGTTAATGTTTCGGGTCGACTGACCCTTCCAAGTTCACTCAACCTGAAACATTAGCTCTGATTTCTTTCCACAGATGCTAGCAGATCTGCTGAGCTTTTCCAGCAATTTCTGTTTTTCTTTGTGATTTACAGCATCTGCAGTTTTTTTTCCGTATTTACCCAAAAAACATGTTTTTCTTTTCAACATTAAAGAGGCAACACCAAGGGAGTAACTCTAAAATACCACGACAACATAACTTTGATAGTAGATCAGGAAGGGCATAGGTAAAATGGGGACTGATCAAATACTGAGCAAGTAATTCTTTTTACCTGCTTTTGGCTAAGGTATGGAAAACCAAGAAATCCTCCACCAAGAGCATTCATAAAGGCCAGAAACAGCACTGATGGGCTATGATAGATTCACTACATAGGAGAGGAGAGACAGAATACAGACAAGATGCAAAATTTCAGAATGGAAGTCAGGCACAATAATTTCAACAGTACATCGATTATAATATCAAACATTTCACTAAAGTCTTTAAAGCAATAATAAAACAAACTGCTTCACAGTAATAATATTCAACAACATGATAAGGGACCACCTAATATTCAGGCAAATTGCTAAATATTTGCTCAAAAAGATACTTTTTAAGATGTATTTTAAAGAAGGGAAGACTTGTAAGGAAAAAGAGATGTTTCAGGAGGGAAGTTGAGGGATTAGGTCCTCAGAACTGAAGGCATGACACTAGTAGTGGAGTAGTTAAAATCAAGGATGTGCAAGAGCCCAGAACTGGAGGAATACAGAGGTTCCAGAGTGTCTGGAAGAGGTTATGGAGATTGGGAGGGGTGAGAACTTGATTTGAAAACAAAGGTGGCAACTGCTCAATTTGAAACAAATGCAGGTGAACATTTGTGTGATTGTGAATGGAATTTGATAGTAATTATAAATATTATGCTGCTGGAAGTTTGACGTGGTTTCATGTTGGATAAGCAGCTGGACAGCATAGTTAACAATCATGATGATAATAATGGGGTAAAGTTTGATTTTGTCAACATACATATTGCATACATAATTCATAGAATCCCTACAGTGCAGAAAGTGGCCATTCAACCTATTGAATCTGCACCAACTCTCCAACCTAACACATCCCATCCCTGGGATCCCTCATGGAGTTTTTACCATTGCTAGCCCATCTAACCTGCACATCCCTCAACACTACTGGACTCTTGTTAGCATGGCCAATCCACCTAACCTGTACATCTTTGGATTGTGGGAGGAAACTGGAGCACCCAAAGGAAACTCACACAGATACACGGAGAATGTGCAAACTCCAGGGAGAGACCCAAGGTTGGAATCAAACCCAAGTCCCTGATTCTGTGAGGCAGCAGTGCTAATTCTTGTGTCACCATGCTTAAAGAACAACACTCACAATATTACAGGAGGCAGAACTATGTGATAAGGAACTATCAGTGTGATTGACTGAAGATGAGCACAGAAATGTTCCCAGTATCAGAGCCTCAGAGCCTTTCAGAAGAGCATTTAGAGATAAAATCTGACAATCTGCCCATTTTGGTGCCTTTTCCAAGACAAACCTGTGTGCTGTGGGCAGATAGAACATAATGCATTCTATTCAAATAGTTCACAATGTGGTTCTCCATTGCAATTTTGGTTTATTGCACATTGCCTTAGGCAATAACCACTATGAAAGATTAGACCAACACCAGCAGCTGCAGCTTTAGATAGCTTTCTGTAACAACCAAACTGAAATTTAAATATTTGGTGGAAGTCATTGTGTAATCAGTATCAAATTTATTAATGCTTTTGGAATATCACTTCTTGTACTCATTCTGTTCTCTGATAATTTCTGCTGGTGTGTCAGAATTGTTCAACTGCTCGATTTTGAAAGCTTAATGACATAAATTTAGGAAAAGCATGCTAAGCAGGATTTATAATAGAGAAAATAAACGACAAAAATTGGATGGTCTATCGGATTATGATTAATATTCCCTTCTAAAAGATAGCCCACATTACAAGACTGCTTTCTAACCACTGAATTTCTTCTCAATACGTTTCTAAAAAGGATAAAAGAAGCTTTCATTACAAAGAGCCTTGCATCAGTACATGCCAAAGCTGTTCGCAGCTAAGAAACACTTCCGAACTCGGTCGATGTTGTGATGTATAATGTAGGAAACTTGCGATGATCAGAACGAATGTGCTCTTTGGAGACTACCAGGTTTTGTGGACGGAGGAGTTTTATTGCTTCTGTTACTTTCACAGCTGAGATTATCTGTTATCACTTTCGTATTGAATTTGTTTTTAAACAGTGATAGTTAACAGTTGCGTTAATTCTTTGATGTTATATAGCATCTGGGATACACTATGCAAATCTGTAAGTTCTGACACATTTGATGTCTTGTTCTCTGTTTGCTCCGAGCGTGCGGTGTATTCCAGGCCTACAAATACTTTTCTCTGAGAGTTTTCATCTTTTACCCTTCCTTCTTGATCCCGCAACGCGCTCGTTTTCCCACGTACAATAGGCAGCTCCGTAATTGCATACCCGAATGTCGATCTGTACATTCCTTTTGGCGGTGGTTCGCTTTTAGCAAATTTAAACACAATGCACTTGCACTAGTGACCTGTACCAACACGACGATATGACCTCGAATTAATTGTTGGTAACATCCACCTATTTAACGCTGCCCAGGATACATATATTTTACAACAAGCATCAGTAACCTACTGACCCTAATGAACTGTAAAGTTTTCATAGGAGGGCAGAGATAACAGAAGCAGGATCATCAATCACGGTGACCATAGCTCTGATCAATACTGTGTCGGTGAAAACCAACTGATTGCAAATAGTCAATGAGACTGTTCACGCAGTAATGGGCATAGAATGGGTATGCATTTCATTAACAAAGAAGGGGCGTTCTGTGTCTTTTCAAACAGAACTAGTTTCCCAACCCGAAACATCTTTTTACAAAATGAGATATCCTCCCTTCCCCATTAAAATGTTGATGTAACATATTGTGGAAGTTGAACAAGAGATAACCAAACTCTAAAGCTGAGAATCTGGGCAGATGGTCAGAAACTGAAAAGCCGAGTCAGATTCGACTAAAGGATAGGCGGGGCATTCTCTGGGTTACTGTTAACCCTTTGTCGCCCTCACTGACATTCAGTGATGCGATTTTGGTTCACTGTGTAGAATCTTTCTCCAAAAGCAACGGTTCGGCTTAATTGCGCCCGAATGTAATCTTTGAAATCGCTGAAGAAGCCAAATTTGGGCAAGAGCTTCTGGGTTCTCGAAACAGTCAACCAATCATCTTCTACTAAGAACTATTCAGGAAGAGTACAATATATAGAACAAAAAAATGAGATTGTTCTCTCTATCGGTTTTGCTTTACTGGAATTAAAATGTATAAACAAATTATGATTAATAAAGAACATCTTAAAAATAATCCTCTGAAATAGTCAAGCGGGTACGATTTTAGCGTAAGGCCCTTCTGCAAACTCTAGCATCAAAGACACTTGTCGCTTCCATGAGCACACTCTTAACAATTACATTCTGATTTGAAAATATTTCCACTGCAGCTGAATCAGATCTGCCATTTCTTGTTACTTAAAGCGTGACATTTTAGGACAGAACTTAATAATTAAGAGGTAGATGTGATCTCGAACCGGATGTTAGATAACAGGAAGGAATCATAGCTACAGCGCAGAAGAAAGCCATTCACAACCTATTTGCCCTCCTACGGAGCAATTCACTAGCTTATCTTCAGCTAGTGAAAAAAAATGTCGAAAATACTGCGACGCGGGTGGCCATTGTGGGAAGCACCGAATTGAATGTTGTTCAATTAATTGCGGGATAATTAGCACAAACCAGCAATCGGACAACTTTTACATCTAGATTATTTTGAAGAACTTAATAGTTACAGGAGTGGTCAACATTATGAGTATATTTAGACCCGAACAGCTCAAACGCTAGGCATTAGATGCCCACCTTTCACAGGGGGTTTCCTACAATGGTCGTTATCGTCTTTTACCAGTTGTGAAACGCCACTGAATATTCGAAAATGTAAGTAATCTGACATGTCCAATAGTGACAAATGCAGCAATACGTTTGTAAATCGATGTCTGCATCATAAATTTATTGCACAGGGTCCTGAGTTTGTAAAGTTCCTTAGATTGTTGTGCCCACCATTTTAAAAAGAACAAGACTCCAGAGATGGATTTCCAACATGCTCATATGAATGTCATCCTATCCTGAATAACTCTTGTGGTGCAATGGTAGTGTCCCTACCCTGGCAGAAAGGTGGTGTTGAGTCCAAGGTAACACCAGCTATGATCATGTTAAATGGTGAAGCTGGCTCAAACGGTTGAATACCATACCAAGAGTTTGGTCAAAGAGTTAGGTTTCAAAGAGGGTCTTGAAAGAGATGGTGGGAGGTGGAAAGGTTTAGGGAACCTTTCCAGAGTTTAGAACTAGGCAGAAGAAGGTACAGTTGCCCAGGGTGGAGAAATTGAAATCAGAGACCAAAATTGTTGCTTCAGAGACCAAAAATGGAGGAATGCAGATATCTCCGTGCATAATAAGATGGCAATTATAAATGAGACCGTGGGGGCGTGGATTTGTAAACAAGAATTAGAATTTTTAAACTAAGGTTGCTCAACCAGGAGCCAATGTAGATCAGCAAGAATAGTGGTGATAGGTCAATGGCATTTGATGGGACTAAAAACTCTGGCTAGAGAATTGAGGTTGATTTAATTTTATAGAAGGTGTAATGTGGAGAGTATTTTGAAGTCATCAGTGTAGAGGTAACATTAGTGTAGATGCAGGTTTCAGCAGTAGATGAACTGGAGCAGGACAGAGTCTGATGTTTTAACTGAGGTGGAAATGGACCGTCTTTATAGTGGCATAAATAGATAGTCAAAATTCACCTTGGGGATCAAATGTTACACCAATTTCTTTTAACAGAATGGTTCAACTTCCAAAGTTTGGCACCAAGGGGGATGAAGCCAGTGGCTGTGGCTCAGTTTGTGTTGGGATCCAATGACAATGAGTGCCACCTTACCAATACTTATTGGCAGGAAATTTCTGCACATCCAGTACTGGATGTCATTCAGACAGTTTGACAACTTAAAGTCTATTCAGGCCATTGCCAGATCACACAAGTAGAAAACTTGTTTTGTGCCACAAGTCTTGTTTACCTGTGTGTACATTTTAATTTCAACTTTTCACCATTATTTATCTTCAATTTGCAAATATATTAATTGTAATGCACACTTTCACTAGAATTAATTCCTGCATCTTATCTATTTTAGTGTGACAAGCAGTTACCCCTCTGGCATAATCTTTAATGTGATGTATATGTGTTACTATAATATTAATATTCACCTACCCATCCTTCCAGTGCTAACTGACACAGCTGCCCCACCATGTGGCTTGCAGTTAGGTTTTAAGTTTTAGCTTGACTTTAAAATTTAAATTCAATCCCTCCTGGCCTTTGCTGCTGAGAGAACTGGTATCTCAAGGTTTCTTCCACCCATATTTCCCATTTGGTTCCCACTGTCATTATTCCCTTTTTATTTGTCAGTCCCCCAGTTACTCTTTCCTGATTTTCTAATTGTTTACAATGACCTCTTCAATGGCTCTTCCCTGGTGGTCTTCTGGATTCCTTTTAATAATTTCCTGATATAGAACTGGTAACTTGACCCTTATTTTTTTAAGGTGCTCATCTAATTTCTATGTACCTGTTGACTATGCATTGCCTCAAGGTTTGTGTCATGATTTGTAACACCAAGACTAGCTATCCTTAGTAGCTATACACACTGATGAGAAGGGCCACAAATTCGACTGGGACAATGCACCATGAATAGGAGAAGTCAAACAGAGGACAGCCAGAGAATTCCTAGAAGCTTGGCATTCACATGGATTCCATCAATAAACACATTGACCAAGACCCAACGTAGCAACCACTGCAATGAATAACCAGAATCAGCTACCGGAAGCAGCAGGAATGAAACCAAATAAATTCCAACTGACGCAGTACAGCAGGGCTTCACAAGAGGCTCCACACACTGAAGAAAGGAGACAAATGTCTGCTAACCAAACTCCCAGCTCAGCAAATATACCTGCAACAAACGCATTACCTGCATCTGAGTGTGTGTGTTTTTTTCTAGGATGGAGTTCCTATTGGATTTGAGAGTAACTCTTAGAAGATGCTTTTGAAGGAAATTTGATAAACCAGGAGATTGAGAATGGGGATTTTAGACAAAGTCTCTGAAGGTGTAAGCAAGGGCACAAAAGGACAAGAGAATCCAATAGATTTGGAATGAGGAAATATAGCCAGAAGCTTTTGCCAGAAAGGAAGATTAGATTAGATTAGATTACTTACAGTGTGGAAACAGGCCCTTCGGCCCAACAAGTCCACACCGCCCCGCCGAAGCGTAACCCACCCATACCCCTACATCTACATCTACCCCTTACCTAACACTACGGGCAATTTAGCATGGCCAATTCACCTTGCCTGCACATCTTTGGAGTGTGGGAGGAAACCGGAGCACCCGGAGGAAACCCACGCAGACACGGGGAGAACGTGCAAACTCCACACAGTCAGTCGCCTGAGGCGGGAATTGAACCCGGATCTCTGGCGCTGTGAGGCAGCAGTGCTAACCACTGTGTCACCGTGCCGCCCACCGGTGACCTAGAGAAAAGGGAGTATGATAGGGAAAGGAAAGGGAAGAGGAGCTACCAGCTCTAGTGGTGGTTGGGGTAGTGCTAAGAGTGGGAGTGGATGAATGGAAGAAGCAGTGTGAATACTTTTGGGTAACAGCATAGGAAATAGTGAGCAATAGGGCTGGAGATTGATGAACCAATGGGGAGAAAGAGAAGGGGGAGGGTAGCAAACAGATCATGGTGAAAGGGTGAAAGTGCAGAGGGAGAGAGCATGACCCCAGATAGTAAATGGGAAAAAAATGAGAAAAGTGGGAATAGACAGTGATACACCATATAGATGGTCAAAAACTCATCTTGGAAATCAAATATAACATCAACTTCATTAACAGACTTCACAAGTTGGGTATGGAGATGTCAGTCTAGGTATTGAAGAAAGATGAATGACAACAAGGCTGGCTATGGAAAGAAACAAAATAAACAAAGAGAGGAAGACTAGAAGAATGGACCAGTAAAGAGAAAGTGGGCAGGGATGTGGAAGGACAATGACTAAACTGCATGAAGAAGGAATAGATGGATGAAAGGTAGATAGAGAAGAGGAAATGGCAAAGAAGACCTTGTAATTGCATGAGTCAGAATTTCGTCTGTTTTAATTAGAGTACCACCTTTTTCCTACGAGACTAACAGTCATATTTTGCAGACCCATATCTTGTGCACCTGAGCCTCAGATAACACCCAGAAGGAGATGTTTTTCATATAATATATTTTTATTGAGAAAATTAGATTTTTAAAATATTACAACAAGTACAAAACAATGCAATTCAAAACAGTATAAAAATAAACCCAAATAAAAAATAAAAAACAATTCCCAACCCACCCTCCTGTACAAATGTATAAACATATAAAAAAAACCTAAACTAGCTATTTAACTAAATAAATAAATAACCAACAACAAACAAATAAACAGTAATAGCTCAGCCCAGCCAAACAAAACACTCATACATTCACAGTTCCTCCTCCTTGGATATTGGACTCGTGAAACACAATTGTTACAGCTATATAAAAGCCCTTGTTAGTGTGGCAGATAAATCTATGTCCAGCTATTCCAAAAAGAGCTGCCATGTCTTGTAAAAATTCTCAGTTTTGTGGTGTACCATATTTGTGAGAAAATCCAGGGGAATATGCTCCATAACAATCTTCTGCCAACCCGACAGGCCTGGGAGTTTTTCAGATATCCGACCGAACAACATATTCTTTCTTGCACTGAACATGAGAATATTGAAAAGTTTTTTCTTATGCATGTCTGCAGGAAATGCAGTGGACAGGCCCAAAAGAAGAGAGATAGGGTCCTTCTCCACCCTTACACCCAAAATCCTCTCCATCACACCCACCGCAGCACTCCAATATGTTTGAAGCCTATCGCAAGACCAAAGACAATGGGTAAGAGTGCCCATGCAGACCTTGCACTTGGGACATGTTGGAGATATCCCTGGGTTTAAATTTTGACAAACAGTCTGGAACCAAGTGAACCCTGTGGAGAATCTTCAACTGTAAAGCATGGCTCCTATCGCAAATTGATATCTTCCTCGCATTCTCCCAAATATCCTCCCATGACTCTCAGGAGACTTCAACACCCAGCTCTCTATTTCACATCCTGCAGAGTCAATCAGACTCATCTGAAGTGGCACCTCCCAATTGAAGATATAATGTTCTGACAGTGTGTGTACTCTTAGCCCTTAGCACTGCCCCCACCTCCTCCCCCCCCTCCCCCCCCCCCCTCCAACTTAGGTCAGATTTCCAGGGATCAGTCAAAAGTGTGGTCTTTTTTTGAATAAAATCCCTAACTTGAAAAAAACAAAGGAGGTCGCTATTAGATAACTTGTACTTCCATACTAACTAATTGAAGGACATCATTATGTCTCCCTCAAATAAATCGCCCATGCAAGATACACCCCTAGCTGTCCAATGTTTAAATCCTGAATGTATCATACCCGGTTGAAAACCCGGCATACCCACTAAAGGTGTAAATGAAGATATTTTGCCAATATTGCCTTCCCTCTGCTGAATTGCCCTCCGTGCTTTAACAGTATCGATGACTATTGGGTTATGACAATATTCCCTAACTGTCCTCATCTTGTGCAAAAACAGCAAACAGGTAAGGGGCACCTGGGAGGCTTCGATATCTAGCCATATTGAAAGAGGATCTCCACAAACCCAATCATTCACATAGGTCAAAAGTGAGCTTATTTGGTAATTTTCAATGTCTGGAAGGTCCACTCCCCCCAATTGTGAGGCACCTGCAGTTTGGCTAATTTAATGAGGGGCCGTTTACGGTGCCAAATAAAGGAGCTGAACCAACCGTTCAGTCTCCTGAGTGTTTGTTCATTGAAAATCAGGGGGAGCATCCATATAGGGTATAGCAAACAAGGGAGAATATTCATCTTAATAAGCGCTATCCGACCCAACCACCAGACTGGAAGTGCCTCCTATCTTTGAAGATCTTGTTTTAATTTTTCCAAATAATTGAATAAAATTTGCTTTAACAGCCAATCCAGAACTGGAGTGATAGATATGCCCAAATATACAAAACCCCCCTGTGACCACCTAAATGGGAATCTATAGTCGCCCTCAAGAGCCAGCTCCTTCGTAAGACTACCCGTAGGCATAAAGTCTGATTTAGCAAAATTAATCTTATACCCTGAAAAGGTGCCAAATGCGTGAATGCATTGTATCAAGTGAGGCACTGAAACTGCTGGATTTGTCAAAAAAATTAGGACATTGTCTGCATACAGCGAGATCTTATGTAATTTTGACCCCACTTCTGGAGCTGATATATTGGGATCCCCACGAATGGCCTCCACCAATGGTTCACTCACCAACATAAAAAGCAATGGTGAAAGGGGACAGCCTTGCCAGCTGCCCCTAAAAAATATTAAAATCGCTTGATCGTACCACATTGGTAATGATGCTGCGAGAGGTACTCCGTAGAGAACCTTCACCCATCTTATGAAGACTTCGCCCAGACCAAACCGCTCTAGAGTATAGAAAAGGTACGGCCACTCAACCCAGTCAAATGCCTTCTCTGTATCTAGAGAAATCACCAATCCCTGTATTGACTGCTATTGGCATGCTTGAATTACGTTAAGTAGGCTCCTAACATTATTGGAGGATCTGCGACCCTTTATAAAGCCTGTCTGATCCTCTTTAATAATAGATGGTAACACAGTCTTCAGCCTTAACACGAGAGTCTTAGAGAGGATTTTAAAGTCCACATTTAAGAGCAAGATGGGCCTGTATGAAGCACAGTCTTCTGGGTCCTTCCCTTTTTTAAGGATAAGTGAAATATTGGCCTCTCTCAGAGATGGTGGGAGACAATCATGACTGTATGAATCATTAAACATCTTCAGCATCGGACCTGACAGTATACTTATAAACTCCTTATAGAATTCTCCGGAAAGTCCGTCAGAACCGGGTGCCTTTCCACTCTGAAGCTGCCTCACAGCTTCCTGCACTTCTTGCTCTGAGAACAGGGCATTAAGGACAACAGGACTGTTGTTCGGGACTCACACCCGGGAGCTTCAGATCTCTAAAAAAGGATTCCATTTTGGCCTGCCCCTCCTCACAATCCTCAGATTAGTATAATTTAAGAGTAAAATCTCTGGAATGCCACATTAATCTTTTTAGAATCACATGTTAGGTTCCCAGACCCTTCCCTAATCGCTGTAATGGTTTGTGGGGCACTTCTCTTTCTAGCAAGGTATGCTAAGTATTTGCCTGGCTTGTCACCATGCTCGTATAACCTTTGCTTTGCAAAAGCCAGCTCCTTCTTTGCCATCTGCATGAACACAGAATTTAGTGCAGACCTCAGTGCCATAATCCTCTGTAGTTTGACCAACGAGGGTCTGTCAAAGTAGGCCTTCTCGGCTGCCTTCAACCGTGCTTCAAGGAGACGTTGCTGCTCACCCTTCTGCCGCTTCCTACTGGCGGAATATGAAATAACTAACACCCCCAGCATAGGCTTTGGCAGTTTCCCAGAGAACTATCAACCGAGCCTATGTTGATGTCTAGGAACGCCCGAAATTCCTTAAACTTACTATCCATGAGGATAAAGGGATCCATTCGCCAGTACCTTGAACCCACTGTAACGTTCTTAGTCTTAACCATATGGTACACTGGAGCACGATCAGAGATGGTAATATTATCAATCATACAAGATGCCACCACATCCAGCGTTACCGCAGGGGTCAGAAAAAGATCAATTCTTGTGTGACCTCTGTGTGGATTGGAGAAAAACGTGAAACCCCTACCTGTAGGGTGGAGATGCCTCCAGACGTCCACCAACCCTAATTCCTCACACAGACTCACTAACTGTTAGTTTGTACAGAGTGTATCAAGGGACCTTTGGGAAACCTGTCTACTGTGGGATCCATGAGACAGTTAAAATCTCCCCCTATAATGATGTGCTGGGACTCAAGACTTATCAATTTAGAAAAAGCATCTATCAAAAATTTAAGGGGATAAGCTGGGAGACAATAAACATTTAAAACACCGTATTCTTCGCCATTTATCAAGGCTTTAAGAATTACAAACCTCCCAGATGTGTCTTTAACAGATTCCAACAATTTAAATGGGAGATTTTCCCAACCAATATGGCCACTCCCCTACTTCTGGTATTAAATGATGAAAAATAAACTCTGTCAAAGCCATTCTGCTCTAATTTCAGATGCTCCGTGTCATCTAAATGTATCTCCTGTAACAAAGCAATATTCACCTTCTCCTTTCTAAGACTCAAGAGTACCTTCTTCCTCTTAATTGGTGAGTGACTTCCCTTGATATTCCAGGTACACCATTTATTCAAATCATTGGCCATAATTTTCTGCAATTACATTTAAATTCCAGAGAGGAGGAACCCGAACGACAAACTGCTGAGCCTTAGTGTCACATGATCCACCAAATATAAAAACAACATAAACTAAAACCACTACATTTAACAAACCTACAAAATTATTAAAAATAAAAACCAACAAAAACCAAAAAACAGACCAACATATAAAGCGCTAACAGCACTGAGTAGGGAAACTCACCCCCTGCCCGGAGGGGGAAACTACCCGTCCCGAACTGCCCATAAATAGGCATCTAACTATCCCAACCACCTTCACTCCTCCCAGCTAGAGCCACACCACAAACACAAGCTGAAAAGAATAAACACCCCATAGAATATTGATGCGAATAAAAACAAATTCTTTTATATATAAAAACAGAGCGAAATAAATATCCCACCCATCCCTTGGTATATCCTAACTTAGAAATTGAAAATGTACATCTTAACCACCGCCAGACATAGTTTAAACCAAATTACTATCAATTGAGGGAAAAAAAGGAAAAATAAAGCTCCAACCAGATTTCCTCCATTTCTTTTACAAAGTGATAAACACAAGCCCAAACTATTTATACGTACTACAATTGTTCACATTAGGTTAGTTTGTCCACAAAGTCTCCTGCCTTCTCCGATGTGTCAAAGAGATGCATGGATTTATCCAAGGTGATCTGTAGCATTGCCAGATATCTCAGGGAGTAGTGAATCCCAAACTCCCTCAGTCTCCTCTTGACACTGTCATAAGATTTTCATTTCTGGATCACCACTGCTGAAAAGTCCTGAAGAAACATAATCTTAGAGCCCTTGTAAATTAGGGCCTTCAGAACCTTCCCCTGGACTCTGGAATCCTCCACGACTCTCTCCTTATCCTTATCACCTGATGAAGGAGCGTCGTTCCGAAAGCTAGTGTGCTTCCAATTAAACCTGTTGGACTATAACCTGGTGTTGTGTGATTTTTAACTTTGTACACCCCAGTCCAACACCGGCATCTCCAAATTGTGACTCCTTATCCCAGTAATGATGGAACCGTACCAGGAGAGGACAAGGATGTCGACCCAGACCCGATCTCCGCGCTGTGACCCGGTGAGCCTTCGCTATCTTCAAGTCTCTCATGCCAGCCTCCAAGTCAAGGAATTTCGGAAGCCAATCCTCAACAAATTCCGTAGGCCACTCACCTTCCTTACCCTCAGGCAGACCGATGATCTGAATGTTCTTTCTCCTGCCCCTGTTTTCAAGATCATCCACTTGGTTACACAAATTATGGACCTGCGTCTTCAAGGCTTGGACCTCATCCTTGGATGAACTGTCATCAACTTCCAGCACTGTGACCCCGTGCTTCACCTCATCCATCTTCTTCACTAAGCCTCCCAGCTGCTGCTCATGGTTCTGCAGCACGAGAGAGATTAGAGCCAGCTTTTCTTCAATTTGCTTCCCCAGCATCTCACGAATCTTGGAGAGCTGGTTCACCTGGACCTGGAGAGTAATTGGCTCTGAGGCTGCTGCAGACTGAGCTGCAGACCTGGCCTCGGATGCTCCTCCGCCATTTTTCGTCATCTCTGGACGGCTGAAAATAAAAGCTAAGTTAATTTTTACACATTTCTTGCGACTCCACAATCTTTCCAGAGTCCCAAGAAATCCCGATGACCTGGGCTGGGCGGGTTAAAGGACCATCCTGCTCCTGTGCGATGCGAGGCGCTGCAGTGCCATCTTCTCAGATCGCCGCCATCTTCGATCCCCAGAAAGAGTTTTTAAATTAGGTGTAATGGCTTTAACACTGGGACACCAGGGGGTGTGTAATGGCTTTAACACTGGGACACCGGGGAGATCTAATGGCTTTAAAACTGGGACACCAGGGGGTGTGTAATGGCTTTAACACTGGGACACCAGGGGGGATTACGTTGTTCATCAAGATTATGCATTGAAATGTTAGGAAGTTTTTGAAATATTTTCTGATCATTACATTTTTCATTTGCATACAATGTACAGGATTGTATTGAAATAAGTGAAAGCAATAAATTGGATGCATTAATATGTTATGGATATTGTTTGGCTTAATTTGATGAGTAGGGGTGATGTCCATGATGAGCTGTCTGCAAATGCTTTTCCAGCCAGTAAAGCTGGATCTTCTGCCTCTCATTTGGGCGGTTTCTCTTTGCTAGGTATAATTCCCCGGCTGTTTCTCCTTCCTCCTCATGGCAAACATTATCCTTTCTAAGGGAAGATTTGAATGAGGCATTGAGTGCAACCACAATGCTGCGTACCCTGCTAGACACTAACTGGAGGCCTCCTCAATATTAATGTATACTTTTAAATTTAACAATTAGCATTTCCTTTGATGAGGTGTGGTAGGCACCTATACATGTGTGATCATTCACAATGGCAATAGATAACCATTCTCATCCAATAAGATAGAACAGGAGCAAACCCAGAAATTGCTGGAAAAACTCTGCAGCTGTGTCAGCATCTGTGCAGAGAAAGCAGAGTCAACATTTCAAGTGTAGTGACTTTTCTACAGAACTGTTCAGAAGTAGTTGTTTCAGAACTGAAAGAGTCACTGATTTGAAACATTAACTCTGTTTCACTCCTCAGATGCTGACACACCTGCAGAGTTTCTCCAGCAATTTCTATTTTTGTTTCATCTTCAGCATTTGCATTTCATTAGTATATTTTAAACTTGAAAAGTGGACTTATATAAACTGAATTAAAGCAGCTGTCAGAAAATCCAGCATTCAAATGAAACAACGTCACTTATCCCAACAGCCTCAGATGCACCTGTATCCACTGTCACCGCTGCAGACGACAGATCGGCTCCTTGAGAGTGAGCCAATGGAAAGTGACTGTCTCACAAGGAGTCTCTTGGTTATGCACTTAGATCCTATGTGGATCAGCTGGCAGGACTATACACAGATATCATTAACCTCTCCTTGCGATGATCAGAAGTCCTGATCCCCTTCAAAAAGACCACCATCAACCTGGTGGCAAAGAAAAAATATGCAGTGTGCCTCAGTGACTACCACCCAGTGGCTCTGACCTCCATAATTATGAAGTGGATTCAAGAGGTTAATCATTGCTCACATCAACTTAAGCCTTCAGACAGAAGATATAAAAGTTTAAACGTGTATGAATATATTCAAGAATAGCTTCTTCCCCGATGTTATCAGACTTTTGAATGGACGTCTCAAATGTTATGTTGATCTCTCACTCTGCACCTTCTCTGTGGCTGTAACACTATTCTGCATTCTGTTCTGATGCATTTTGTATGGAATGATCTGACTGTATAGCAGGCAAAACACTTTTCACTGTATCTCAGTACATGTGACAACAATAAATCAATCAATCACATGGAGAATTTGGTTCTGGTAGTTATGTTCCAGCCTCACATTCAACAAGCCCCTACAATTAATTAATTTTGAAAATAGGTAGACTGTGCATAGGCTGCCATGTAAGAAGAATCTATTAGGATTGCATTTTGAGAAATTCAGTAGGTAGCATGTATGTGCTCCTCAGCTGCTACTCTTGCAGTTATCGCAAAGGCCATTATTTACATAAAATCTTGAATTTCAGGAAGGAATGCAAGCTTTATTGGATTCTTGTTGTTTTGGATAATGAGGTTCCATGGGATCCTGGGCATTGCCTTTCTAAGTTGAGGGACCCACGATGAAGCAGTTATGCAGTGTGCACTTCAAGTGCAGCGATATGGGATAAAACTACATAGTCCCATCAAATTGGTGCACTTATATTTATTCAAAAGAATAGTTACCAGATGGTACCCAGGTTAATAGTACACAAATCTGGCTTCTTGAGATGAGTTGCTGTCTGAATGTCGATTGCTGTTTTGTTTTCTGTCACTGGCAGGTGATTGTTGTTGCAGGTCCTCTAGTGTCTCTTTAAGGAATCACACTCTTGTAACAGAATACTCCTTATTAAGGTCTTCATAGGATCTAGAATGTAAATTTAGAAAACTACTAAATGAGGTTTAGAAAAAGCTTAGGGGTTCTGTTTTGCCACTCAGTTAATTGATTTATATCTTTTTGAAACTTGCTGGTTCTTTTTACACAACTTGCTTCTCCTCTGAGCTCAGTGTCAACTCTAATATTAGAAGTATAACTATTATTTATCCAAGTGATTAATAGATATGTGACTCCAGTAGAAACTCCAGGGAAACATTCCACAAAAGTACATGCCTTTACTTCCTAGGCCCTGATTCCTATCTCAGAACTAACTTGCCATTCCTCCTGTCTTCAATCATGAGATCACAGAAGTAAAACAAGGAACTGTAGCTCATAGTTACACTATTGAACCAACCTGGTCTAATGATTGATTAACATGGTTTTATATCCTGACGTAGCAGATAGGGAACTTAGGTTTAGTCATTTAAATAAATCGGAATTGAAATAAAGTATTGGTGACTATCCAACCCTGGGATTCTTCTATCTAGTTCACTAATGTCCTTCAGGGAAGAAAACTTGCATTTCTCACCTTCTGAGTACAGAAACACTAACATGAGATTGACTTTGAACCTGCCCTCTGAGGTGGTCTAGTAAGCCAATCTGCTCTGCTGTGAGCAAATAGCAGCAGCAAGATTGCATTCCACACCAATCAGTAACTTGTTGGCCACCTCATCTCTTACTCGATCATTACCATATTTTCTGGGGAAAAACCTAGTTCCCCAAGGAGTGTACAAGAATGTGCCAGGAATACTAGATATACTTTAAAAAAAAACCAATGTGGTAAAGTTACAACAGAGAACATGCCCACTTCAACACCAGTCCAACATTGGCATCTCCAAATCATGACTACCGTCAACACCACTAACTGTTGGCTTAAAGTGGAGAGAATCTCCAAGAAGATCGCACATATTGACATACACATCAAGTTTCTACAGAAATGCAGAAAAGATCCTAAAAAGGATTATGGATCACGAACCCACTCAATATATAATGTCAGTTACATCACACTGTAAACTTTTTCTATAAATTCTGTGTCTTACAATCTTATTCTCCACAACCACCTGATGAAGGAGCAGTGCTCCAAAAGCTAGTGCTTCCAAATAAACCTGTTGGACTACCACCTGGTATTGTGTGATTTTTAACTTTGTACACACCAACACCGGCATCCCCAAATCATGTACCATTCTACACTATACCCACCTGCCACCTTCGCCATCTACTACTGTATCCATCTGCCACTCTAATCACCCCTCTTCTTACTACCAGCCACATTACCACTCCACTACATGGCAACCTGCTCATCTGCCAACCTATCTGTCTACGACCTTACCCATGTTGGAAACTCAGTTTAAGACAATGTTGCAAATAATCTGGTTCAGTCTCAGACTATGATCCTGAAGAGGAATGGGTGGAGAATCACTGCCAGAGTACAGGCACATGGCACAGCTGAAGACAATGGCTTTGATCCTTCTACTGTTTAATTGGGTGGGATGTTGCTAATCTAATGCTGCATACTGGACAAAGCCAATACCTTTCCTCTGTTGTCTGGTTGATGGGGACTGCCATTACTATTTCTCACCTACCTGATCACAGCTGGAGAGAATTTCCTTCAATTTCTTCTCATTCCCTCCTGCACCATTACCCCCTGGATTCCCATTGGGTCCATTCATGGCCTCCACCTGTTTCCCATCAGGATGTTGCCCCCGCACCTCACGATCAGAAAACACCGAAAATAAAACAAAGAACTGCAGATGCTGGAGATCTGAAACAAAAACAGAAATCGCTGCAGAAACTCTGTGGGTTTGCCAGCAGATGTCGGAAGAAAGCCGAGTTCACGTTTTGAAAGGGCCGGTTTCCACATTAAACAAAGAGCAGCGGAAATGAAAACCGGAAGAACTGCTGATGCTGTAAATCGGAAACAAAAACAGAAATTGCTGGAAGACTCAACAAGTCTGCAGCATCTGAGAAGACAAATCAGAGGTAAAATTTGGGGTCGAGTTAACAGCGGATGCCGGAGATCTGAATCACAGCTAAAACAGAAATTACTGTAGGCCTCCATCTTTCTCCAGCAAATACTTTTTATCCCTTTTTTCCCCCCTGTATGGTGATGACACCCATCTCGATATCAGCGCCACACCCTTTGACCTGTTCGTTCACTCTGATTTGTCAGGCGGATCGCCCCATCAGCCTCGGAAGAGCAGGAATTTTCTTCGTCACTTCAAAGTCAATGCCTCTTCGATTTGTGATATGTTTATCTCTGAAAAGTCAGCGAGACCTCGCTTTAGCAAATTGGTTGTGTAAAGGAACAAGTGATCATTGTTACATGTAAACAGCGGTATAACCCTGGTTGACATTCCAGGTCCTGGGAGACAGGAAATCTACACCTAAAAACAATTTTTAAAGAAGTTGTAACTACCTATTCCAATTTAAGTGCCTTCATTAACGTAAATCCCGTGATTTAATTCCGGATAAAGAGTTTTGCCCAAAACGAGTACAGGTCAGAAATTTAGCTTGGCTTATTCCCAATTTATTTTAAAAGACGTTACATTAAACGTGTGCAGGTAGCAATTCAGCCGCAGTGCCGGTCGCAAAGCGGGTCTCAATATCCACATCAGTGCTGCATGCCCTGCGGGACAGGGACGCATTAAATTAGTAACATCTAACCCCATTGTTGCTATTGGTTTTCATGGCAATAACTTTAAATATTTTCCTATTGCTTTCAACCAAATGTGTTCCATGCACGTTCATAGATCTGCAAGAACAATCTTTGGTAAACTAAAACATGGTCCTTTACAATCATTTGCTATAAATTTAGTGTTTATGTTGTGTCTGTTTCATTGTGTTGTTTGGTTACAAAGAAAAAAGAGTGACAAACTCAACTACTTTGTGGAAAAGAGGTCTGACTCTGTGTGGTCTGACGCGGGTTGAGCCTGCGGGCGACACCTGCCGGAGAGACTGACAGACAGCGCAGTGCGCAAAGCTGGTACCTCGCTTCTTTTACCGGTTTTTATAACCAATGTCGTGCTTGTCTACGCCATTCTGTCCAGAATCATGAAGGTCACGTTGTTAAAAACATGAAAACCCATTTCAGCCCCCGCCTGGCAATGCCTGGAGAGCGGAAGGGAAAAAGCGCTGAGAATCCCAACACATGCGTTATTTCAAGCCAGCAAGGGGGCTGGACGCTATTCATGTCCAGAAAACCGGGGCCTTCCATCTGAACGTTATGAATTATGCAGTCATTTCATATCGCTTCAGAGAGCCTTCAGCAATTAAATTAAATGTTAGATGGCATGATGTCCACGCTGTGCAGCCTTGACAAAGTAACATGCTTAAAATTACGAACAATTTACTCTGATTTCTCGGCATCTTCCGCTGTACGCATTATGAGATTTCAGCGCTGTCCAGGGAGTTACCCATTTCTACCGATTTCTTGCAGCGTTGCCTCATGTCTAGACAATAAACTGAGATACTGAATATACCAGACTTGGTTGGAGGCGTTTGCTGCACGCTGTATTAAGTGCAGCGTATTTATTGGCGCCTACTTTGATTCCTTCTGTCAAAGTAACCTTTTCGAAAACAAAAATGCCACGCATTTAACCTTAAGAATAATAGTGGCTTGGCATCTTGAGGCTGCAATTACCTCCCAAATTTATGAGGAGAGTATTAACTTAATCTAACAAAACTGCTTTCGAATATTTTAGTTTTGCAAGTCTAACTTGTTCCAGGCTGGCAACTGCACCTCAGCACTTTCTCTCCCTGTTAAAATCACAATTGCAAATTATTGGAGAAATGCAAATTCTGGACTGATTACATACAAGTATTATAATAACACGGGTAATTTCCCCTCCGAATCGTTCAACAATATCACAGCCTCTCAACTCCATCTCTTAGTCTCTAGTCTGTATTAAAGTCGTTTTAAAAAGACAGGCTGCCACTAAGGAAATTAAAAATGGAGAAAATTTGGGAGCTTGTTATGGCAATCTCCGTCCTGTTTATGGGGAATATCCATTCTTTATGGAAACGCTGTAGAAATTACTGTGAACCTAAATAGAAAATCATTTTAATTTATTGTAAATCGGTCTCAAATCATGTTCTCGGAATAACAGTGCCGTATAGCGATAACAAATCCTAAACGCAACATTGTAGAAATGTTCTTGGGGATCACTGGATCCGAAATATTGACCTTGATTTCTCTCTACAGATGCTGCCAGACCTGCTGAGCTTTTCCAGCAAATTCTGTTTTTGTTTCTGATTAACAGCATCCGCAGTTCTTTCGATTTTAAATGTAGAAATGTGGCACTGATTGAAAGTTGGTTACTGAACCAACCGTTTAAATGCGTTAAGAAAGCACGGGCGATTCATCTATACTTAATCTACCTGCATTACTTAATGTAGAATTCATCAGACTGCAATCCATTGACTCAGTGGAAGAGAATACACCAAACTATCTGCGCATTAATTCAATGAAGTCGATAGGCTTTTATAATGCAATCAAATTCCATGTTTCACATCTATGTTAAAACGGAAATCGCTTTAGTAATTGGGAAGAAAGGATTGGCCCAATAGAGGCAACAATGAAAACCAAAAGAAACTAAAACTTTTGTGAGGCTTATACTTTATCTGATATTATTCTTCCTTGCATGTATCTCCCCCTAGCGATTTTTTCTCCCCCTAGTGAACCGTGTCGTCCCCTCCGAGTGTACTGCGCTTCCCCACAGCAGTGTCTGGGTCTCCGCCTGTAATGTAGGAAATACATAACTTAAGGTTATATTTAACATCCTTAGGTGTAATATGTTTTTGGGTAAAATTTATAGCTGTTGAATGTGGCCTTTGTATATGTTTTAAAACATTTCAACCGACGCATTCACAACTTCTAACCAATGAGGTTTTGAATTAATATTTTAAGATGTAATCGCTTTGGTGTCTGGCGCCCTCTGGTGGAATGTGTATGGAAATTAACGTTTGGTTTTATACATCAAATAACAAAACTATTTCCACGGTTTCAACAGTTGAATTGCAATTGAAAATATCGAGTTCAAGTTTTTGTTGTATTAAATTTCGAATGTTTGACCATGCAAGATTTATTTGGAGTAGATTTCCCAAAGCAGTTTTAAATTTAGCAATTTTGCGTGCAAATGCATGTATTGAAATATAGTGTCATTTGCTTTTGAAACCCAAGTATCTATCTGAGTTCAAAGGTTACTAAAATGGTTCAGTTTTTGATTCATTCATAGAAGAAGGATTGCACCCGAAACGCCGACTTCTCCATCTGACGCTGCCGGGCTTGCTGTGTTCTTCCAGCCTCCTGACTGTCTACTTTGAATTCCAACATCTGCAGTTTTGTTTGTCTCTAGAAGGATAAGGGTAGCAGATACATGTGAACATTATCACTTACAAGTTCCTTTCCAAGTTACAGACCTTCCTCACCTGGAAACGTTTCATTGTTCCTCCACTGTTGTTAGGTCAAAATCCCAAACTCCACCCACCTCTCCCCCACCACCAAACCACACTGAGTATCACTGCAGGAAATTGTCGGCATCGGTTTAGCAAGTTGACTTACCACCACTTCCTCAATGACAACTAGAAATGGTGAGCTCACCTTCTGGTCAACAATTGGTTAATTTGAAGAAAATCACACCCAGGTGATTGCTTCCCACACACTGTAGAGTGGTGACTCCTAATGGATCCTGATGTCAAGTCCCTAACAGAGAAGCCAAGACCATGTTAGAACATAGAACATAGAACAATACAGCACAGAACAGGCCCTTCGGCCCACGATGTTGTGCCGAACTTCTATCCTAGATTAAGCACCCATCCATGTACCTATCCAAATGCCGCTTAAAGGTCGCCAATGAATCTGACTCTACCACTCCCTCGGGCAGCGCATTCCATGCCCCCACCACTCTCTGGGTAAAGAACTCACCCCTGACATCTCCCCTATACCTTCCACCCTTCACCTTAAATTTATGTCCCCTTGTAACACTCTGTTGTACCCGGGGAAAAAGTTTCTGACTGTCTACTCTATCTATTCCTCTGATCATCTTATAAACCTCTATCAAGTCACCCCTCATCCTTCGCCGTTCCAACGAGAAAAGGCCGAGAACTCTCAACCTATCCTCGTACGACCTACTCTCCATTCCAGGCAACATCCTGGTAAATCTTCTCTGCACCCTCTCCAAAGCTTCCACATCTTTCCTAAAGTGAGGCGACCAGAACTGCACACAGTACTCCAAATGTGGCCTAACCAAAGTCCTGTACAGCTGCAACATCACCTCACGACTCTTGAATTCAATCCCTCTGCTAATGAACGATAATACTCCATAGGCCTTCTTACAAACTCTATCCACCTGAGTGGCAACCTTCAAAGATCTATGTACATAGACCCCAAGATCCCTCTGTTCCTCCACCTGACCAAGAACCCTACCATTAACCCTGTATTCCGCATTCATATTTGTTCTTCCAAAATGGACAACCTCACACTTGGCAGGGTTGAACTCCATCTGCCACTCCTCAGCCCAGCTCTGTATCATATCTAAAAATGTTCTATGTCTCCAGATCATTCAGCCAGGTTTCTGAATTACTTGTCTGGAAATATACGCAACGTGGTATTGTCATTACGTTTTGGCAACATTTATGTTATTGAACATTTATGTCAGGGAGAAATGCTAACAGTTTGGCATCTTTACAGAGCTTCCCATAGACGTCATAGAGATGTACGTCATGGAAACAGACCCTTCAGTCCAACCCGGCCATGCCGACCAGATATCCCAACGCGATCTAGTCCCACCTGACAGCACCCGGTCCATATCCCTCCAAACCCTTCCTATTCATATACCCATCCAAATGCCTCTTAAATGTTGCAATTTTACCAGCCTCCACCACTTCCTCTGGCAGCTCATTCCATACACGTACCACCCTCTGTGAAAAAGTTGCCCCGTAAGTCTCTTTTATATCTTTCCCCTCTCACCCTAAACCTATGCCCTCTAGTTCTGAACTTCCTGACACCAGGGAAAAGACTTTGCCTATTTACCCTATCCATGCCCCTCATAATTCTGTAAACCTCTACAAGTTCTCAGCCTCCAACACTCCAGGGAAAACAGCTCCAGCCTGTTCAGCCTCTCCCTACAGCTCAAATCCTCCAACCCTGGCAACATCCTTGTAAATCTTTTCTGAATCCTCTCAAGTTTCACAACATCATAGTGGGTGGCACGGTGGCACAGTGTTTAGCACTGCTGCCTCACAGCACCAGAGACCCAGGTTCAATTCCCGCCTCAGGCGACTGACTGTGTGGAGTTTGCACATTCTCCCAGTGTCTGTGTGGGTTTCCTCCGGGTGCTCCGGTTTCCTCCCACAGTCCAACGATGTGCAGGTCAAGTGAATTGGCCATGCTAAATTTCCCGTAGTGTTAGGTAAGGGGTAGATGTAGGGGTATGGGTGGGTTGCGCTTTGGCAGGGCGGTGTGGACTTGTTGGGCCGAAGGGCCTGTTTCCACACTGTAAGTACTTTAATCTAATCTTTCTGATAGGAAGGAGACCAGAATTGCACACAATATTCCAACAGTGGCCTAACCAATGTCCTGTACCGCTGCAACATGACCTCCCAACTCCTTTACTCAATACTCTGGCCAATAAAGGAAAGCATACCAAACGCCTCCTTCACTATCCTATCTACCTGTGACTCCACTTTCAAGGAGCTATGAACCTGCACTCCAAGGTCTCTTTGTTCAACAACACTCCCTAGGACTTTACCATTAAGTGTATAAGTCGTGCTAAAATTTGCTTTCCCAAAATGCAGCACCTCGCATTTATCTGAATTAAACTCCATCTGCCACTTAGCCCATTGGCCCATCTGGTCAAGATCCTGTTGTAATCTGAGGTAACCCTCTTTGCTGTCCACTGTGTAATCTGCAAACTTACTAACTGTACCTCTTATGCTCACATCCAAATCATTTATGTAAATGACAAAAGGTAGAGGGCCCAGCACCGATCCTTGTGGCACTCCACTGGTCACAGGCCTCCAATCTGAAAAACAACCCTCCACCACCACCCTTTGTCTTTTACCTTTGAGCCAGATCTGTATGCAAATGGTTAGTTCTCCCTGTATCCCGTGAGACTTAACCTTGCCAATCAGTCTTCCATGGGGAACCTTGTCGAATGCCTTGCTGACGTCCAAATAGATCACATCTACCTCATCAATCATCTTTGTTACTTCTTCAAAAAACTCAATCAAGTTTGTGAGACATGATTTCCCACACACAAAGCCATGTTGACTATCCCTAATCAGTCCTTGCCTTTCCGAATACATGTACATCCCGTCCCTCAGGATTCCCTCCAACAACTTGCCTACCACTGAGGTCAGGCTCACCGGTCTATAGTTCTCTGGCTTGTCTTTACCGGCCTTCTTAAACAGTGGCACCTCCAGATTGCCAACTCCAGTCTTCTGGCACCTCACTTGTGACTATCGATGATACAAATATCTCAGCAAGAGGCCCAACAATCACTTCTCTAGCTTCCCACAGAGTTCTTGGGTACACCTGATCAGGTCCTGGGGATTTATCCACCTTTAACCGTTTCAAGACATCCACCACTTCCTCCTCTGTAATCTGGACATTTTGCAAGATGTCACCATCTATTTCCTTACAGTCTATATCTTCCATTTCCTTTTCCACAGTAAATACTGATGCAAAATACTCATTTACTAACTCCCCCATTTTCTGCGGCTCCACACAAAGGCCTCCTTGCTGATCTTTGAGGAGCCCTATTCTCTCCCTCGTTACCCTTTTGTCTTTAATGTATTTGTAAAAACTCTTTGGGTTCTCCTTAATTCTATTTGCCAAAGCTATCTCATGTCCCCTTTTTGCCCTCCTGATTTCCCTCTTAAGTATACTCCTACTTCCTTTATACTCTTCTAAGGATTCACTCGATCTATCCTGTCTATACCTGACATATGCTTCCTTCTTTTTTTAAACCAAACCCTCAATTTCTTTAGTCATCCAGCATTCCCTATACTACCAGCCTTTCCTTTCATCCTAACAGGAATATACTTTCTCTGGATTCTCGTTATCTCATTTCTGAAGGCTTCCCATTTCCCAGCCGTCCCTTTACCTGCGAACATCTGCTCCTAATCAGTTTTCAAATGTTCTTTCCTAATACCATCAAAATTGGTCTTTCACCAATTTAGAACTTCAACTTTTAGCTCTGGTCTATCCTTTTCCATCATTATTTTAAATCTAATACAATAATGGTTGCTGGCCCCAATGTGCTTCCCCACTGTCACCTGAGTCACCTGCCCTGCCTTATTTCCCAAGAGCAGGTCAGGTTTTGCACCTTCTTTAGTAGGTACATCCACATACTGAATCAGAAAATTGTCTTGTATACACTTAACAAATTCCTCTCCATCTAAACCATTAACGCTATGTCATTCCCAGTCTATGTTTGGAAAGTTAAAATCCCCTACCAAAACCACCCTATTATTCTTACAGATAGTTGAGATCTCCTTACAAGTTTGTTTCTCAATTTCCCTCTGACTATTAGGGGGTCAATAAGGTGATCATCCCTTTCTTATTTCTCAGTTCCACCCAAATAACTTCCCTGGATGTATTTCTGGGAATATCCTCTCTCTGCACAGCTGTAATGCTATCCCTTGTCAAAAATGTGCACCCTTCCACCATCTGGAACATTAAGCCAAGCCATGTTTCTGTAATTGCTATGATATCCCAGTCCCATGTTCCCAACCATGTACTGAGTTCATCTGCCATCCCTGTTAGGCCCCTTGCATTGAAATAAATGCAATTTAATTTATTTGTCCTACCTTGACCCTGCCTGCCCTGAGTGCTGAGTGTTTGACTCGCTTCTGTTCTCAACTGTACCAGTCTCAGATTGACCTCTTTCCTCACTATCTCCCTGGGCCTGGCCGCCACCCCAATAACTAGTTTAAATCTTTCTGAGCAGCTCTAGCCAATCTCCCTGCCTATATATTCGTTCCTTTCCAATTTAGGTGCAATCCGTCCTTTTTGTACAGGTCACTTCTACCCCAAAAGAGAATCCAATGATCCAAAAATTAGATTAGATTAGATTACTTACAGTGTGGAAACAGGCCCTTCGGCCCAACAAGTCCACACCGCCCCGCCGAAGCACAACCAACCCATACCCCTACATCTACCCCTAACCTAACACTACGGGCAATTTAGCATGGCCAATTCACCTGACCTGCACATCTTTGGACTGTGGGAGGAAACCGGAGCACCCGGAGGAAACCCACGCAGACACGGGGAGAATGTACAAACTCCACACAGTCAGTTGCCTGAGGCAGGAATTGAACCCAGGTCTCTGGCGCTGTGAGGCAGCAGTGCTAACCACTGTGCCACCGTGCCGCCCTAATGTGAATCCTTCTCCCATACACCAGCTCCTCAGTCATGCATTCACCTGTTCTATCTTCCTGTTCCTGCCCTCACTAGCTCATAGCACCGGGAGTAATCTAGATATTTAGATAATCTAGATAATCTACTTTCAAGGACCTCCTTTTTAAATTTCTGCCTAACTCCCTGTAATCCCCCTTTTGAATCTCAACCTTTTCCCTTCCTATGTTGGTTCCAATGTAGACAATGACCTCTTGCTGGCCCCTCTCCCTCGAGGACAATCTGCACCCTCAAGCTCATTGCCCAATGAAAACATGCTAATGAAAAGTTCCATATTCTCGTAGTTTTCACTCACCCAGGATTTTACATAGATCCAGTCTGTGTTTCAGGATATATTTTCTAACAAATAACCATTGTTTAAATCTACTGATCCTTCACATTTAAATTGTTCCCCCAAAAGAAGATTGTGTTGAGTCAATTAGGCTCTCGCATGCTTATTTCAAAGGTAATTTACTTGTTACCAAATACCAGGCTAGCTCAGCCAGCCCAGAATCCATGTTGGATCTTGGAACACCAGGATCTTTGCATGCTCATTTAAGAAACTGGAGGTTGGACTATACTCAAAAGCAACTTTTACACACTTTAGAATGAGTCGTAGTTTGATTTCTGGACAAAATAAAAATATATCTTTTTAATTATTGTCATAAAAGCATTCAGAACATGGCAGAACCACTGATTATCCACATGGTATGTATGAAATTGTACAATAGGTTTAGATATTGGAATTCTCTTATCTCATGAAAATGCCAGTTAGGTATGTAATTGTGTCTGTATGATCATAACTGAACACAAAGGAAGTGCCTATTGCATCATTGTTTTTCAGATAAAGCCTTTATTTCTTTCTCTTGTCTGAAATGATTTTGTTGCACTTTTAATATAGAACATAAGAAATATGAGCAGGGGCACTATATTTGCCAGCTCTATTATTCAATACGATCATGATTGATCTTCAAACTTAATCTACCTTCCCACGCTATGCATAATTCCTGATGAAGGACTTTTGCCCGAAACGTTGATTTTCCTGTTCCTCAGATGCTGCCTGACCTGCTGTGCTTTTCGAGCACCACTCTTATCTAAACTATGTTCCTTATTTGCCTAGTGCCCCAAAGTCTTATTGATTTTTATCTTGAATGGATTTAACTTCTGGAATTACACAGCTCTCTTCAGTGGAGGATTTCAAAGATTTACAACATTTTGAGTGAATATGTTCTTCCTCTTCATCTTAGATAAATGGCTGACCCTTATTCTCACAATAAGATCCCTAGTTGTAGAGACACCAGCCAGGGAGAAACATCCTCTTGGCAGCCATCTTGTTAAGCCTCGTAGGAAAGTTATGTGCTTCAAATAGATTAACCATTGTACTTATACTTTAAAGGGAATATAGCTCAGTTCACTCAATGTTTCCTCATAGAATTACTTTCTCATCTCACAATTCAAGATAATTAACCTTCATTTCACTGCAAATGAATATATGAATCAGAAGCAGGAGTAAAGCATTCAGCCATTCATTCAATGAGTCATAGAGTCATAGAGATGTACAGCATGGAAACAGAACCTTCGGTACAACCTGTCCACGCTGACCAGATATCCCAACCCAATCTAGTCCCACCTGCCAGCACCCAGCCCATATCCCTCCAAACCCTTCCTATTCATATACCCATCCAAATGCCTCTTAAATGTTGCAATTGTACCAGCCTCCACCACTTCCTCTGGCAGCTCATTCCATACACTTACCACCCTCTGCGTGAAAAAGTTGCCCCTTAGGTCTCTTTTATATCTTTCCCCTCTCACCCTAAACCTATGCCCTCAAGTTCTGGACTCCCTGATCCCAGGGAAAAGACTTTGTCTATTTATCCTATCTATGTCCCTCATAATTTTGTAAACCTCTATAATGTCACCCCTCAGCCTCCGATGCTCCAGGGAAACAGCCCCAGCCTGTTCAGCCTCTCCCTGTAGCTCAAATCCTCCACCCCTGGCAACATCCTTGTAAATCTTTTCTGAACCCTTTCAAGTTTCACAACATCTTTCCGATAGGAATGAGACCAGAACTGCACACAATATTCCAATAGTGGCCTAACCAATGTCCTGTACAGCTGCAACATGACCTCCCAACTCCTATACTCAATACGCTGACCAATGAAGGAGAGCATACCAAACACCTTCTTCACTATCCTATCTACCTGCGACTCCACTTTCAAGGAGCTATGAACCTGCACTCCAAGGTCTCTTTTTGTTCAGCAACACTCCCTAGGACCTTACCATTAAGTGTATAAGTCGTGCTAAGATTTGCTTTCCCAAAATGCAGCACCTCGCATTTATCTGAATTAAACTCCATCTGCTACTTCTCAGCCCATTGGCCCATCTGGTCAAGATCCTGTTGTAATCTGATGTAACCCTCTTCGCTGTCCACTACACCTCCAATTTTGGTGTCATCTGCAAACTTACTAACTGTACCTCTAATACTCACATCCAAATCATTTATGTAAATGACAAAAAGAGATCATGCCTGATTTGATTATAACCTCAAATCTGCCTACTAACAAAATCTTTGATCTCTTCACAGTCAAGAATCTCTGGCTCTTACCACTGCATTAAGACTAATCAATGACTGCTTCTACTGTATTCTAGGGAAAGGGTTCCAGAGTCATGTCCTTCTGAGGGAAAATATTCCTTCTTTCCTTTGTGTCTTAAATTGAAAATTTATTTTTAAACTGTGTCTCCTAGTTCTAGTTTCTCCCAGAAAAAGAAACGTTTCAGCATTCACCTTGTCAAGTTCTCTTAGGATCTTACATATTTGAATATGATCACCTCTTATTCTAAACTCAAATAGGGTGCAGCCTGTCAAATTTTCCTCAAAGTTAGCACAACCATACTTCCAACCTCCAACTGCCAACCCAGGTATCATTCAAGTGAACCTTTTCTAAACTGCTCCTAACATATTTACGTCCTTTCTTGAAAGAAACTAAAATTATACACAGTTTTCTAGATGTGGACCCCCCCAGTGTCCTGTGCAACTGAAGCGAACCATCCGTACTTCTGCATTATATTCCCCTTGCAACATTTGTCTTGCCTTTATAATGCTATACTTGCAAACTAACATTTTGGGATCAATTTTATCAGAAACTGGCTGAATGTCTATTTTGGTGAGTTTCACAGAGGGTTTCTCTCCATGAGTCCTGGTTAGTTTTCTGACATTATTCTCCACAACCCATCTCATTACCTAGTCATCATGTCACAATGACACCCTATTTGCCCTATCTTCACTCACATCAAAGGTGGAAATGTTTGCCACGATGGGATCTCCTGGGATTCCCAATGCCATGTTTAAAGGGCAGTCTTTCACCAAGTGAAATATTGCCAGCCACTAATTTTTTAAAATTCATTCACAGGATGTGGACATCACAGGCCAGGCCAGCATTTTTTGCCCATCCTTAATTGCAATCAACCACATTGCTGTTGGTGTGATGTCACATATAGGTCAGACCAGGTGAGGATGGTAGTTTCTTTCCCTAAAGGACCTTAGTGAACCAAATGGATTTTTTCTGACAATGGTTTCAAGTTCATGAACAGACACTTAATTCCAGATATTTTTGTTGAATTCAAATTCCACCATCTGCCATGGCAGAACATTAGCCTCAGTCTCTGGACCAATAGACTAACAATAATACCACTAGGCCATTGTCTCCTCTGAGAATTGCCCTTCACTGTGCAAGTTGGGAAGTGAACCAAATAAAAATGCTTATGAGGACGCATAAGTGGCACAGTGACAAATACAAGTGCGCATTGATAATTAAGAACCAAGTAACAGAAGTTGCCCATTCATAGCATCATCCCATCTTAGAACTCTCTTAAGTGAATGCTACTCGTTCCCCAATGCACAGCTTAAACTAACATCTTCTCATTGTTCAATATGTAACCATTACAGACTGGAAAGCCTTCAAATGTTTGGAAATAACCTTAACACTAACTTTTATTTAGCAACAGCAAAAGCAAAGGAAAACTAACAAACAAAAGCTTAATTTGTTTCTGAGAACAGACTGCTTGCCTTTAAAGCAGCAACAAATTTGCATCAGTAGCAATCTACAATGCTTGCTCCTTGCTCAAAAACTTCAATAACTTAATCAAATGTGATTGCCCTTTCACAAAACCATGTCCACTCTGCATGAGTGTGTAGACATTTTCAAGGTGACCCCTCCTTAATAGATGATTAGAGCATTTTTCCTATGACAGCTGTTAATCTAACCATCACTTTTACCAGAATTTAAGGAATGTTGAAAACTTAAAACCAATGCATCCACTTAATTTAAGACCATCATGAGTCCATCAGGGCCTGTGACTTGTCAGCTTTTAGTTACAATAATTCTCTCAGGAACTTTTCACTGGTCAATGTAATTGATTTAGATTCTTTTACCTCCTGATTCACAACTATTTCTGGGATATTATTTCTATCCTCTGCGGTGAAGACAGTCACAAAATATGTTGAATTTCTCTGCCATTTTCCTATTTTCTAGTATTAATGCCTCAGGGCTCATTATCCAGAGGATTAACATTCACCTTTTTTAAATGCCTGTTGAAACTCGTACAATCTATACTAATTTTTTAGATAGCTTTCTCTCACAATCTATTTTCCCTCTCCTAATGAATAATTAGCAACAATTCCTTGTTCCAATATATTTTGTATAATCTTCTGACTGTTTGCAGAGTTGCAGAGTTTGCAGAGTTATGCATGTTTTCTTTAAATTTGATACTGTCTTTAACCTCCTTAGTTAGTCACAGATAATGTATTCCTTTCTTTGAATCTTTCCTTCTCACTGGAATATATGTTTTCTGAGTATTCTGAAACACCTCCTCAAATGTCACTAAGCTGATACCAGGTATGGAGGGGGCTATTCTATGTGCTTGAGCAGTTGGACCTGTAAACTTTGGAATTCAGAATAAAGAGATGCAACATTATTGAAACACATAAGACTTAAGGGACTAGACAGGTTAGATACAGAGAGATTGTGTCCTTTTGTGGAAGAGTCTAGGACCAGAGAGAATAGTCTCAGAGTAAGACAGAGATAAAGAAGAATTTCTTCTCTCAGAGGGTAGTGAGTCTGTGGAAATTGTTACCACAGAGGCTATAGAGGCTGGTTTATTAAGTATATTCAAAGCTGAGATAGACAGATTTTCAATTAGTCATGGGATCAAATGTTATGAGGAAAAGGTAGGATTGGAGGGTTATGAGAGCACCCTTAATCTCACTGATTGGCAGAACTGCCTTAATGGGCTGAATAGTCTATTTCTGCTTTGACATCTTATGGTTGAATATTATGCCTCATTCTATGAATTGTTTTTTTTAAAGTGAAAGTTGAAGAAGTCATATAACATTTTCATAAGCTAGGAGCACAGCGTACTTCTTAGGGGACATCACCACCTCAGCTCTGCTATACACCAGTCACACAGCCAGCCCTGAAGCACAACAAAACTGTCTGCTGTTGCCACTAGTGGTGGGAGGATACACGTTGGAGAGCAAATCCAAGTAATGCATTACTGCCTACAGGTCTTTCCTCCAAGATAAGCTCATGACAAATTTATTTCCGGCACAGTGAACTGTATTTTTCAGGTAATGTACTGAACTTAAGCTGAAGACATTTAAACATTGTTCCAGATTGCAAATTTAAAGTAAACACCTGACATGGTCCTTGGTGTAAATGGCACCTATAATTATATTCATTGAGAAAATGTGTGACGATTAGATTAGATTACCCACAGTGTGGAAACAGGCCCTTCGGCCCAACAAGTCCACACTGACCCTCCGAAGAGTAACTCACCCAGACCCATTTCCCTCTGACTCATGCACCTAACACTATGGCAATTTAGCATGGCCAATCCACCTGATCTGCACATCTTTAGACTGTGGGAGGAAACCCACGCAGATACTGGAAAAATGTGCAAACTCCACACAGACAGTTGCTCAAGGCTGGGATCAAACCCAGGTCCCTGGAGCTGTGAGGCTGCAGTGCTAACCACTGAGCCACCATGCCACCCCAAATTTATGAGGTAAAAACAATGACTGCAGATGCTGGAAACCAGATTCTGGATTAGTGGTGCTGGAAGAGCACAGCAGTTCAGGCAACATCCAAGGAGCTTCAAAATCGACGTTTCGGGCAAAAGCCATTCATCAGGAATGACAAATTTATGAAATGCGAATCTATTCTCTTTTTTTTGTGCTGAGCCAAACCATTGTCTTCAAGTGGTTTCCTCAACAGTTATTCTCTGAATACAGGTCCATGTTTAAAACTATCCCGTTGATCTGGAAGTATAAAAAGAAATAATACTTCCAATACATAAATTGAAGTCTTATGCTGTACCCTTTCCCAATAATTCACACAGGGTTTAATGGGCATTAAAATACATCTGGGGTTTACAAATACATAAATGGGTAAAAACAAATAGTTTATAGCAAATCGTCCAATGAAAAGGAGTAGTTTGACGTCATAAGTTTAAATATGACAACCCTCAGAAGAATTTGAAGGTTAATGAAAAATTTACAACACCCCAGCAATAACGGAAAAAGATACAAGAGGCCCGAACCTTATTTAACTTCTGTTTTTAAAGTCAAAACATAAAATACTGGCAACATTCATCGGGTGCGTGTTTCTGTGGAATGGTTTCTGTGATTGGTGACATGGGTTGGGACTGCCTCGGCCGCACGGCATTATTTGAATAGAATAGAATCCCTACAGTATATTATTATGAATTAATTTATCATATTCCCCTTTTTATTGTTTCTGATTTTCTTCTATTAATTGTGACCCTCTGAAAATTGAAACTTCTGTTGTTCTGATTTGGTTTTTTTTGCTTTTTAATGACAATGGTTTCTAAAGAAGAGACATCTGTGCAGTGCACATAGTAGTGTTTCGGGTTGATGACCTTGTTTGCTTTTAAAGTGTTAGTTTACTAATCTCTTGTACCTGTCTCTATAGCAACACAAACAAATACACCTTTACTTCCATTGGATAATCATTTTCCAAGAATTGTATGTTCATAATAACCGGATCAATCAGTTGGGTTGCATGCAGACATCTTTCTAATGTATTTCAATTATCTGTTTTCTCCGGATTGAATTCTCATCGTTGTTAATAAAAACGAGTAAAACAAGCAACCGTCGCCATGGTGATGATGCCTAGTGGCTTGCCACCTCGCTTCGCTCCCTCTCCTCCAAAAGCTGAGTTGAAACGGAGGGAGAAAGCTTTCCTCTTGGACTGTGTGGCAATCAGTTCGATCGCCAGAGATTATAGTTACTCGGCGCCCAAGGCCGGAACTGTCATCCCGCCTTATAACGCACAGAACGACCGCCACGCACTGGCCTATTTCAGGACCAAGCCTCTCCCGCCACTGTTGAGAAAGACCGGTCAAGTAAGTGGACCACTTGAGATAGGTTCTGGGAATGTTATTTAGCTGCTTATTTCTGATAGAGGCGCTGTATCCAGAACCCAATCTGCACGAGCAGGTTATTCTGATGAAGGGCTTTTGCCCGAAACGTCGGTTTCGAAGCTATTTGGATGCTGTCTGAACTGCTGTGCTCTTCCAGCACCACTAATCCAGAATCCCTATTCTAATGGGCTGTCCATCAGCAATCAAGTTACAGCAATTGAACAGAAAGGGCAATTCAGAAACAGAAATGCATTCCCTTGGGGCGTCTTGGGCATTACTGACCGCAGCAGCATTTATTGCCTATGAGGTGGTGACCTGTCTTGACCTGACGGGTTAGCACTGCTGCCTCACAGCACTGTGAACCCGGGTTCAATTCCATCCTCGGGTGACTTGTATGTGGAGTTTGCACATTCTCCCCGTATCTGCGTGGGTTTGCTCCAGGTGCTCCAGATTCCTCCCATAGTCCAAAAATGAATTGGCCATGCTAAGTTGCCCATAGTGTTAGGTGAAGGGGTAAATGTAGGGGAATGGGTGGGTTACTCTTCAGAGGGTCGGTGTGGACTTGTTGGGCCGAAGGGCCTGTTTCCACACTGTAAGAAATCTAATCTTCTTGAACCCACAGTCCTTCAGTTGTAGGTAGGCTCCAAGGCTTTGACTCAGTAAAGGAATGATGATAAATTTCCAAATTACAATGGTGTGGGGCATGAAGAAGAACCCACAGATACTGGTATTCCCGTGATCTGTTGCCCTTGTCCTTCTAGATAGTGGAGGTCATGCATTTGGAAGGTGCTGCTATGTAATCAGTACAGTACAAATGTAGATTATTTTAGAGATATTGAGGAAGAATCATAAAAGGGATGGCAACCACTTACAGCTAGAACCCATCAAGAACACTACTCCTTGGATGTAATTGGTGTATAGTGTCACATTACTTCTAAAGTAGTTTATTTTGTTTGTTGGCTTTGTGTTATGCAGTTGTAAATTAATTCTGCTAATTCTCTGCCGCCCTCACCCCGTTCCCCTAAGTCCCGTGGTGGGACTTCAATCCATGGTGTGACTGTCGATCGATTCCAGTTTCAAGGAGCTGCAGCAGGTTACCTGCGAACAAGAAACAAAAACGGAGCAGGTACAGCATCAGCACACAGTGACGAAAGGCTGGCACAATGCGTGTGGGCAGCTTCAGGGTGAAACACTTTTGCTTTAAACTGGTCATTGTTTGTACAGCAATTACAGGAACAGAGTCAGCAACTGGATTGGATTATGACTAGGTGGAGGACAGGTGATTAAATAAGAGATGTAATTATATGTTCAGATTTTTAAAAGAAGTTGTAATACAATAAATTAGAAAAAAGGTATGTATTAGAGACCCTGAGGGTGATTTTTGTAAAATGATTCTTCCAAAATACCATAGGGAGAGGACACAGACAAAAACTGGGAAGAACACACTTTCCAACCTCTACCTATGAGTTGGAGATAAAACATCTGAAGTTCAAAGTTTGATCGCAGCATAGTCAATATTGACAATGACTTTTTCTTTGCCTCTTATACACTTGATGGTAAGGTCCTAGGGAGTGTTGCTGAACAAAGAGATCTTGGAGTACAGGTTCATAGCTCCTTGAAAGTGGAGTTGCAGGTAGATAGGATAGTGAAGGAGGCGTTTGGTATGCTTTCCTTTATTGGTCAGAGTATTGAGTACAGGAGTTGGGAGGTCATGTTGCGGCTGTACAGGACAAATTGGTTAGGCCACTGTTGGAATATTTCGTGCAATTCTGGTCTCCTTCCTAATGATATTGTGAAACTTGAAAGGGTTCAGAAAAGATTTACAAGGATGTTGCCAGGGTTGGAGGATTTGAGCTGTAGGGAGAGGCTGAACAGGCTGTGGCTGTTTTCCCTGGAGCGTCGGAGGCTGAGGGGTGGCCTTATAGAGGTTTACAAAATTATGAGGGGCATGGATAGGATAAATAGGCAAAGTCTTTTCCCTGGTATCAGGGAGACCAGAACGAGAGGGCATAGGTTTAGGGTGAGAGGGGAAAGATATAAAAGAGACCTAAGGGGCAACATTTTCACGCAGAGGGTGGTATGTGTATGGAATGAGCTGCCAGAGGATGTGGTGGAGGCTGGTACAATTGCAACATTTAAGAGGCATTTGGATGGGTATATGAATAGGAAGGGTTTGGAGGGATATGGGCCGGGTGCTGGCAGGTGAGACTAGATTGGGTTGAGATATCTGGTCGGCATGGACGGGTTGGACCGAAGGGTCAGTTTCCATGCTGTACATCTCTATGACTCCTATGGGAAGCTCTGTAAAGATGATATCTGACATGCATTTCACTTCATTCCTTTAATACTTATTATCAACTATGTTGCCATTATGCATGCACTTTGAGGACTGTTTGATGCAACAACTCCCTGCTTTAATTCATTTAAACTTTATTCATCCTGACATGCTTTGATATGACTCCCCTTTAGAATTTACATCAGAGTGGTGCTGGAAAAGCACAGCAGGTCAGGCAGCATCTGAGGAGCAGGAAAATCGACGTTTCAGGCAAAAGCCCTTCATCAGGAATTTCTGAAACATTGCCAGAAACATTAATTTTCCTGTTCCTTGGATGCTGCCTGACCTCCTATCCCATCTAACCTGCACACTGCAAACTTGATCTAAGAGTTAGATTTGATTTAATTGAGAAATCAAATTATATTCAAGGCTAAGATAGACAGATTTTAAATTAGTCATGGGATCAAATGTTATAAGGAAAAGGTAGGAAAGTGGATTTGAGAGTTATGAGAGCACCTTTAATCTCATTGATTGGCAGAACTGCCTTAATGGGCTGAATAGTCTACTTCTGCTTTGACATCTTATGGTTGAATATTATGCCTCATTCTATGAATTGTTTCTTTCTAAAGTGAAAGTTGAAGAAGTCATATAACATTTTCATCAGCTAGGAGCACAGTGTACTTCTTAGGGGACATCACCACCTCAGCTCTGCTATACACCAGTCACACAGCCAGCCATGAAGCACAACAAAACTGTCAGCTGCTGCCACTAGTGGTGGGAGGATACACGTTGGAGAGCAAATCCAAGTAATGCATTACTGCCTACAGGTCTTTCCTCCAAGATAAGCTCATGACAAATGTATTTCAGGCACAGTGAACTGTATTTTTCAGGTAATGTACTGAACTTAAGCTGAAGACATTTATACATTGTTCCAGATTGCAAATTTAAAGTAGACACCTTACATGGTCCTTGGTGACTTTGTGTAAATGGCACCTATAATTATATTCATTGAGTAAATGTGTGACGATTAGATTAGATTCCCCAGTGTGGAAACAGGCCCTTCCTGCCTGTATTCCTGATGAAGGGTTTTTGCCCGAAACGTCTATTTTCCTGCTCCTCGGATACTGCCTGACCTGCTGTGCTTTTCCAGCACTCTGATGTAAACTCTGGTTTCCAGCATCTGCAGTCCTCACTTTTGCCTAGTTGATTTCCACTTTAGAACTGCACAAACTCAATAACAAATCTGTTAAACATAACTTTTAAAATCCATTATCTAAAGGCTTCTCAAAATTGTTTGAATCCACTGCCCGTAATTCTGTTACCTTTCATTATGAGTCCATGTCTGAACTGTCTCAAAATGATGCTGATCTATTTTACATATCCTTGGTCTCTCAATACTGATTGTCTTTGCCTTATTTCAGAAATTGCCACAATACTACTGGGGAGCTACAAACAGTAAAGGAGTTCCTTCCTTTACTTGTTAATCATGACTGTCCTAAAATCTAGCTTACAGCCAGACATAGAAATAAACATCCATTAGCTCCCAACTGACTCACAGAGTATAAAAACATATTTGGAACTCCAGCACTATATGGTCAACATTTCAAAGCTGACTTCATGTTGATAAACACCTATTAATTCATCTTAAGTGAAGCTTGATATAGTATTCAAGCAGTATTTACAGAGAACAATTGAGAATTACATTGCTCATAATCATTCAAACTTATCCAATGGGACATATTCCCAAATCTACGAGGTAAAAACAATGACTGCAGATGCTGGAAACCAGATTCTGGATTAGTGGTGCTGGAAGAGCACAGCAGGTCATGCAGCATCCAAGGAGTCTATCCAGTCACATAGCTGAGTTCATATCTCTAATCTAGGTAAGTAGGAAAAAATGTCTGTGGCTACATAGCCTTTTGGATTTCCCTAATCTATTTTCCAGCCTTAACACATCCAATGAATTTTTTTCCATTTCCATAGTGATGACATAATCCAGAACCCTTGATGACAAAGTTGTTTGCATTGTAGTAAGGACCAATGTTTTAACATGCCTTCCCTTGCTTCGAAGAGGAGGAATATGACCAAGTTAATAAAACTAGGCTAGCTTGATTAAAAAATGCAAATTGCAAATCCTAATATCAAACAATGTGTACAAGGATTAGTATTGAAGAATAGCAAAATGGATTCATTTAATTATGTTCGATAGCCTAAGTTAGTTTTACATTCACACAGACGTGAACTGGATTAGAGCCAAGACAGGTAATTGGAAGTGGTCTTTGTTCTTCTCCAAAGCCTTGCTTAGCAAAAGAACAAGTGCAGTTCTAGTGAACATGAGTTTCTGTGATGCATCCAACCCCTGCAGTCTGAATACTGTGAAATTATGCAGAATAGCAATTCTAATACAAATCTGAGGTCATTTAATTTTTACAATGTCTGATCCCTCAAAATCCCAGATTTACCACAGGATGAAATAATAAATTACTTTAATGTGGAATCCATCACATCCAAGAGACCTAAAGATCCTCAGAACCAATTAATTACTTCAAAAGCCAACACTGTTTCCTGGACAAAAATGGCTTTTCCCCTATGTTGTCAGTATCAAAGAAAGGATTATCCTTACAGTACAGTGGCATAAGCAAAGCTGACTGATATTGATGATGCAGCAGAAATGTAACAATTTAAATAAACACTAAGACCATCTTAAGTTTGTGTTTGGTGACAGGTCACTCCGCAGATCAAGTGAAAGGACATTCTCTGTTTCTCTCCGAAGTTAAACCTATATTTGGATACAACGGTCTCTATGGATACAGGAGGAATACACCGGCCCTGCGTAAAGTCCCTTCACCTTTTGGTGTAATTACCCAGTCTGCTATTCATTGAAAAAGCAAGGCTGTAAGATATTGCTGCATTACAGCTTGGTAAGGCAGTGTTGGGACATTTTACACCAAAAATGCATATAAGGCTATGCCTTTTGCAAGTAGTAGCATCTAACACTTAAATCATTCTCATTGTTAGAAAGTTCTTAAGCTAAACTACAAATAGGTAAATCTGGTAAAGAAACTCTCACTGATGAAATATATCATTCTGAGATTGTTTTAGATGTAATATTCAATAAAATCAATAAAATATCCCTTTATAATAACACGGATATAAAAACCATTAAGGAAACATTTCTGTAAAGTTGATCTAAGAGTTAGATTTGACTTGTCTTCTAATTTCTAAGATAAAAACAATTATAATCTATATTAGGTGTGGGAATGATTTTAGCCTTTGTTGTGTCACCCTTTGTGTTTTGCAGTTGTCTTCCTTTCAGATAACAGAAACTTAGTTTCAACTCAGTAATAACGCTCGCTAACAGTGATCTGCAATAGATTTCTGCACTCACTGCAATAAGAGATATACATTAATTTAAATGAAGATATTTTGATCTCTTCAATTAATTATTAAAATTCTTTTTAAATCATGAGAACTGGTATAAAATGAAGGTTTGGGTCTCATTATATAGAACATAGAACATAGAAGAATACAGCGCAGTACAGGCCCTTTGGCCCTCGATGTTGCGCCGATCCAAGCCCACCTAACCTACACGAGCCCACTATCCTCCATATGCCTATCCAATGCCCGTTTAAATGCCCATAAAGAGGGAGAGTCCACCACTGCTACTGGCAGGGCATTCCATGAACTCACGACTCGCTGAGTAAAGAATCTACCCGTAACATCTGTCCTATAACTACCACCCCTTAATTTAAAGCTATGCCCCCTCGTAATAGCTGACTCCATATGTGGAAAAAGGTTCTCACGGTCAACCCTATCTAAACCCCTAATCATCTTGTACACCTGTATCAAGTCACCCCTAAACCTTCTTTTCTCCAATGAAAACAGCCCCAAGTGCCTCAGCCTTTCCTCATATGATCTTCCTACCATTCCAGGCAACATCCTGGTAAACCTCTTCTGTACCCGTTCCAGTGCCTCCATATCCTTCCTATAGTATTTAGATTTTTTAGATTACTTACAGTGTGGAAACAGGCCCTTCGGCCCAACAAGTCCACACCGCCCCGCCGAAGCGCATCCCACCCATACCCCTACATCTACCCCTTACCTAACACTTCGGGCAATTTAGCATGGCCAATTCACTTAATCTGCACATTTTTGGACTGTGGGAGGAAACCGGAGCACCCGGAGGAAACCCACGCAGACACGGGGAGAACGTGCAAACTCCACACAGTTAGTCACCTGAGGTGGGAATTGAACCCGGGTCTCTGGCGCTGTGAGGCAGCAGTGCTAACCACTGTGCCACCGTGCCGCCCATGGAATGCTGTTGTCATCTGATGTCATCTGAGTGACTTTCACTCTTCTCCTGAATCATCCTCGCAATCCTTTCTTCTACATCTCTCGGACTATTGGGAGGCCTGTAGAAAACTCCCAACAGGGTGACCTCACCTTTCCTATTCCTAACCTCAGCCCAAACTACCTCAGATGGCGAGTCTTCATCCATCGTCCTTTCCACCGCTGTAATACTATCTTTGACAAGCAATGCCACAGCTCCCCCCTCTTTTACCCCCACCTCTGACCCTACTAAAGCATTTAAACCCTGGAATCTGCAATAGCCAATCCTGTCCCAGTTCTACCCATGTCTCCGCAATAGCCACAACATTGAAATCCCAGGTACCAACCCACGCTGCAAGTTCACCTACCTTATTTCGTATACTTCTTGCATTGAAGTATACACACTTCAAGTCACTTTCCTGTTTACAGGCACCCTCCTTTGAAATTGATGCCATCTTCCTAATCTCCCTACACTCCAGTGTTTTCTTTCTTGGTGTTACTTGTTGGAAAGTTGTTAAGACATTTTAGAAGTTTAAATAAACAATTGACATGCCTTGCAACTTCATTGTGAGATTCTATACTTATATAGGTCTGCGACAAATGTGTGCATTGTTATGCTGTAATCTCCTTGCAGTCCATTGTACTTTTTTTCTTTTCTAGTGCATCCATTTTGACTTACTTAATGTCTAAAATAAGAATTAAGATATTAAACAAAACAACTTATTATTTCTGTCATTTTGAGTGACATACCATTTTAAGTTGTGGTAACATTAACTGAAAGAGAGAAAGGAGTGCACTTTGTCAATATACCAACTTACTTTGCTCTTAATTATCCCAAAGCTAGTTTAGGCTAGACCTGCAGCAAATCACAAATAGTAATATATCCAATGATATTTAAAACTAAAATAGAATGTCATTGTTGACAACTGAGTTTAAAAATGTGCCAGTATTCCACCGGCATTGATGCATTATTTGTAAAGGATTGCCTCAGATATGTCACACAAAAGGGATGGTGTGGCATTTGCTGTCTGCATATTCCAACTGAAGTTGTGTCTTGTAAAAGTAAATTGTATTGACAGGAAATATTACCTCCATAAACTGAGAATGATTTAAGATATTTTTCCCCTTTCTCAATTACTGCTGAGGTTCTTACTACCCACCTATCTGTAACTCTTGGTTAAGACGTGGGCCTTTGGGGAGATGAGTTCCTGGAACCAATGCCTGAACATTTGGCTTTACTGTTTCAAGCTTGAATCAGGTCAGCTAGGATCCCCAAGATGGAGACCTCGATATGTAATTTCTGATCTCAAGAATTGAGATTCAAGAATTTAAAAACACCATTTCTTAAATTGGTACAGTGAAACATGATGGTGGAAAATAAATCCAGACGTGCAGGTTTTAGCAATGAACAAGGTTGGCAAGATGTCAGTAGTCAGTCACAATAAGGTCATGGATGCAAGGATATTGTTCATGAGTGGATGGACTTCCTGGAGAAAACAGACAATAATTGGTGATATACTGGCAGAATTCAAAAGGTTGTGGTTGAATGCATGTTAAAATTTTTGCAGTTGAAGCATTGTGACAGTAACTTTTATATTACAGAAGTAACTTGCTTAGGAATGACTAGGTGTCTTATACCAGATGTCTTACACTAGATTATTAAAATAAAATGTATTAATTTATACTTATCCTGCCTAACTGTTGCCTCCTCAAAAGATTGTTCCATTTAGAGACTGGACAAATTTTAACCAAATATCATTCATAATAGCTAAATTTATGTATTAGATGATATTCACAAGCTGTAAGAATAGTTATTTATATAACCAGTGAAGTAACAACTGATTTTCATAATTACATAATACATTTATTCACACTATAAGTCATACAATTATCTCTAGTAAATCGAGGATTGCAGTTTGATGAGTCATAAATCCTCTTGGTAACTAGGAAATTTCAGTTATAAGAACAATTTGAATAATACATTTGAAATTGAATTTTTGGTTTTGAATACCACATAGAAAATGTTGTTATTGCAAACAAGAAGGCATCTACAAGACCTCTTAAATGTGGGTTACTTTAGGCTGGGAGACCAAAGTTTAATACTGCAAAGGTAAAGAGGAAATCTGCAAATTCAAGAAAGGCCCATCATTTTAAGCAATTCAAAAAGAAGCGAGAATACAACATTATAGCTAGGATTGCATTCTGATGAAGGATCTCTATTCAAACATTAACCTATTATTTTATATCAGTGTATCACTAACATTTTATATTCTCTATCTGATCATGTAATATTTTTATGATATTTTAAATATTTGCATAAAATAAAATCACTTTATTAATTTAACATTAATTTCTTACAAAATTATATGGCTAGTGGATCAAACACTGTAAATACCGACAAACATTGTTTGCTTGATCTATGAAAAGTGTCTCTCTAATACCTTGACACAAACACTGATGCATATAATTTGCCTTTTCTGTTAATGCACAATAAATATTTTGAAGTACCACTCAGAAGAAGCCACTAGGGAAGCAAACAGTGGTATTAATTTATGGAATTGTCACTGCTGGGTCATCAGTCTGGGTATACCAGTTATTACAAAACAAATTACTATACAATGTTCTGTTAGAAATCATTCTGTTGACTTGGGTTTGAAAGTTAATGCAATGCTGTTGATGCAAAATCGATGTCCCGTAGGTTCTGGTCCATCATCAAACACATGGCCAAGGTGTGCATCGCACTAAATGATCGAAATAAAACAAAGTTCAGTTGGCTTGACACAATGCTAAGAATGTCCTTGAAGCAGTTCAATCTTTTTTTCTAACCAGAAGTATCATCACACACAACGGAGTGACTTTTCCACAACCAATATCACGGTAACTTTTTTTTTGCTTTTTCTTTACAGCACTAATCACCACCAATAGTCATCCACGTAGCCAATCAAATATTTACAAGCATAGCCCATTACAAGCAATAAAAAACATCAAAATGAAGGGGAGGTAGGGAGAAAGGGAAGGGGCTAAACCAAAATGAAGTTGGAGTGGTAGTTAAAGCACTGTATCCCGTCAGTGCCCACCTCTCTCTTAAGGCTTTGAGAACATTGATGGACACCACATACCCCCTGTCCAAGAACTCCTCAGCATGAACATAACCACAGAAGAGGGGAAAGCAGTCAACAGATATGACCCTCTCCGCAGTCCACGTGGAGCTCGGACCTGTTTATAGCCAGCATGACCAGGTACTCAAAAACTAAATTACCAGAGGTGCTTATGCAGTTTAAATATTAGTTTTATGGGGAGAAGCACTCAACATCCTCTTAAAAACAATAATGTGCAATAACATAACATCAGCCATTAACAGTAAACATTTTTATGCACTTTTAAAAGTAGCTGTATTTTACAAATTGGACATAGCTATAGTTATGAATAGTGATTATCATATAAGCTTTGTTAGAAGTATACTATACTTGCGAAAAGACAATACTGTAACCTTCCCTACGGCCATCTCATATTTTAACCAAATACTAAGGGGCTTCTTTTGAAACAAAACAAAGGTATAAAGCACTTTCAATTTTACTAAGTTGACTGTAGTGACCTTTCTAAAAGTTAACTTTTGGACATTCATCCCCTAGCAATCAACCTTTATTTTCATTGATGGGAAGTAGTTTGCCCTGATGATATAATATACACACACACACACACTTGAAAATTGGTGCCTTGCCATATGAAACTGGCATCACAATTGGCAACATTGGTTGACTGTTCATATCTACCTTTTTACAGATAACTTCTGTTCCAGTTGATCCCATAGAGTTATCTGGTCGGCGTAGTGCATTGGTGTTGGTTTCGTCACTGTCCACTGTACCATAAACTTGCCAGAAAGAAGGCCAACCAGTGCCAGAATCATACTTGGTTTCAGAGCTAATGTTAACCATATAAAGTATAACAAATTTATTACTATCAACCATATCAATAAAGAGTAATTAATTTAATCATTCGCAAACACATAAAAAGAGAACACAATACTGCAATTTTCACATAAAATAAAGACTCTAAATAAATTTGCTGAAAATTAACTTGAGTTGTCATCATGCAGAATCTCACCACCAACTAGTGTACAGTACTGTACTGGTCATGTTATGCTGCTGTACAAATAATTTTCAACATTTACTAACAATCCAAAGAGTGCAAGTTCAAATCGAATAATGAACTTGCATAAGTTTTAGAAAGCTGCTGGATTTTCATTTGATGGTTCAGTATCATTCTGACCAGTACATAGTCTTCCACTGAGTAACTGGGAGTGTTTGAGCAATCTGTTTAAAATAACCCCTCCAACTGAGGAGGCATCACCATTGCACTCTCCAACCCATTACTGTACTGATTTCCTTAGAGAAACAAACCTATGGGTAAGAGGTCGATCTACATGTGGCTTCAGTAACACTCCAAAGTGTTTGAGTCTTAACTGGTCCCCAAAGTAGTCTAGCGATCAATTATATCAAAACCACAAGCCAGTGGTTCAACAAGAAGGCCCCCTGACATTTCCCTAAGGGAATGTGGGATGGATAATATATTGGCACTCATAACCCAACAAAGCAGTTAAAAATGTATCTGTGTCTAGTTCTAAAAGTATATAGGATTTTTAAAAATGTATTTATCATATTTCATGAAATATTACAGCAGGGATTTGTTCCATCCATTGTGCTTGGAAGGGATTCTTAAAAAATCTATTAATATCAAATTCCTTTCTTTTAACCCATATTCTGTCAAGACTTTATTTTTTAAATATGTATCCACTATCTATTCAAAAGCTATTATTAATTCTGCTTCCAACATTTCTACTAATAGGTCATTTATCTTATATTATCTACCTACAAAAAGATTTATTTTAGCCTTTCCATTTGGTAAAAGTCTTACATTTATATCCTCTACTAATTATATTATCAATTGCTTTTATATAGAATTCTGGAACCTTCATTGACAAGGAATTACATTCAGTGAAGATGGAAAATAGATTGCCTTGTCTACTGCTTTTATGATCAATAAAGTTTAAGTCAAACCTTTCACAAGATCTTTGAAAGTGTCAGCACAAAAAAAGGCTATATAATACTAGGAGTCCCCATTCAATTATATTCTGAGACCAATATTTAAGCATTTGCACTTACATAGTATTAATAATATAGAAAATAATCCTGCACTTAACAGAATTGCAGCTGGACAAAAACGATCCTCATCCAGATAAGATGATATTAGGGGTGAACAAAAGAAATGGATATTAAGAAGGTTCTTGAAGGAAGATAGATGGTGAGGTGAAGGGAGTTGGGAAATGACTTCCAGAGCGCTGCATAGCTAAAGTGATGACTGTAAGGTAATGAGGTTGTATTTTTCCTGCAAGATATTTTTTATCCAGTTTGGTAATCAGTGCAGTACATACTTATATGAATGTTGTTGTTTCGAGAATATAACTCTTTCTCTGTACAACTGCAGATGTGGGAACCACACATCCATATCAGCTGCATGCTCACCATTGACTTCAGGACCTTCCATATTCTGGACATTGTTTCTCTCTCTCAGGAATTTCCTGGCTCTCTCTATTCTCTTCTTTTATTATTTTATGCTAAGAACTAAACTGCAGATGTTCAAGAATATCTCTTGTTTTATGTCATAAATGTTTTGAGATTTTTTAAATAGATTTTTTTTAAAAAGGAATATTTTTAATATTTTTACAAAATTACAAAAATAATACAAACTATTATATTTCACTTTACAATATAATAACCACATCAATATAATTTTTTTAAAAAACTAACTATAATCTATTCTACAAACAACCAGAACATAAAATAGGATATCATACACTACTAATAATAAACAGAAAGGCAAATAAATAACTAGATACATGCTCAGAATAAATTCTCTCAAGTCATAACAAAACACATATTTATACAGGATTCCTCCTCCCGGGGGTCCCCGAACCAGCCGGAAACATTACCATGGCTAAACAAAAGCCCTGGACAGTATGGCCGAAATATCTGTGTCGATATATTTCAAAAAGGGTTGCCATGTTCTATAAAATAGTTCCTTTTTTTGGAGCAACATATTCGTAAGGAAGCCAAGGGTGATATACTCCATGACTATTCTGTGCCAATTTGAAAGTCCTGGGAGACCTTCAGATACCCAATTCACTCAAATATTTTTCCTCGCACAAAAGGAAAGGATAGTAAATAATTTCCTCCAGTGTACATCCAGAGAGGGAAAATTTGGAGAGCCCTAAAGTAGGGACACTGGATCCAATCCAATCTCCGTACCCAAAATCTCTGTCAAGGCATTTGCTGCTCTGTCTTAATACCTGCGGATCTTATGGCATGGCTACAGACAATGCGTGAGAGTACCAACTTTGATTTTGCATTTAGGACATACTGGGGATGCTCCTGACTTGAACTTTGCAAGTTGCTCAGGTGCCATGTGAGCCCTGTGAAGTATCTTTAATTGAGTAGCCTGAGTTCTGTTACAGATGGAGATCTTCCCGGCATTTTCCCAGATGTCCTCCCACATTTCTAAGGAGATTTCCAACCCTAATTCTTGATTCCAGGTTTTATATAACGGTTCTATGTCCTTCGATACCTTATTGCATAGTGAGTGGTAGACAGTACTGACCGAGGGCAGCCCCATCGGCCAAAGCACTCTCCCTTCCCTATCTGATTTTAAGGATTGACTATCAGTGTGGTCTTCTTTTGTATAAAGTCTCGTATTTGAAAATACCGAACGAGGTCCTTGTTAGGCAGTCCAAACTTCTGGTGTAGCAGCTCAAAGGACATCATGACCTCCCCATCGAACAGATCTCCCAAACAGGAGATACCTCTGAACTTCCAAGTTTTGAATGTAGCATCGGTCAGCCCTGGAATCCCGATGTTCCCACTACGGAGGTATAAGGGGAGGTTTTTTGCAGGTTACCCTCATCTTGTCGCATTATCCTCCAGGCTTTGATTGTATTTAATACAATAGGGTTTTTACAGTTGTCTATAATAACTCTCATCTTGACCATAAATAGTAGATTGATGAGGGGACAAGATCTAACCAGATTGATTGTGGTTCCCAAGAGACCCAATCAGCCACATAAGATAATAGGGAGCTCAACTGGTACCTCCTGAAATCTGGAAAGTCAAGCCCTCCCCTTGTGGAAGCTGCAGCTTTTCTAATTTGATAAAGGGGCATCTATAATTCCAAATAAAGGAGCCAAGCCAACCATAAAGCTTATGCAGCACCTGTCTAGGCAGCATCAAGGGGAGCATTCTCATAGGGTATAAAAGGCGAGGTAGAATATTCATCTTAACTAAGGCTACTCTGCCAAGCCAGGATATTGAGAGATCTTCCCAGCATTGAAGGTCCTGCCTTATTTTCTCTAATAAGTGCTTTACATAGCTGACCAAATACCGGAGTAATAAAAATACCTAAAAAACCTTCTAGTGACCACCAAAGGGGAAAACAAGATGCGTCCAGAAAATTGGATATACTGGCAAGGCCTCCCAACGGCATGGCCTCAGGTTTCATAAAATTGATTTTGTAGCCTGAAAACATACCAAATAGATTGACCACTTGAATTAAGCATGGCACAGATGTTAAAGGATCACTTAATAAAAGGAGGACATCATCCACATAGAGAGTAATTTTGTGCTTGCCCGATCCAAACTCCAGAGCGGTTATGTTAGGGTCAGTTCATATAGCTTCTGCCAGCAGTTCAATCACTAACGTAAATAATAATGGTGAGACAGGACAACCCTGAAGACAGCCCCTGCCAACACTAAAGCTATCTGAACTTAAACCATTGGTGATCACCGCTGCTTTGGGATCATTACATAATACTGAAACCCATTTAGTAAAGACCTCTCCAACACTGAACCATTCCAGCATATAGGAAAGATATGGCCATTCTACCCGATCGAATGCCTTCTCTGCATCTAGAGAGACAACTAAACCTGGTATCGCTCCCTGCTGGCAGACTTGTATCATATTTAAGACTCTTCTAATGTTATTAGTTGACCTGCGACCCTTTATGAACCCTGTCTGGTCCTCTTTTATAATGAATGGTAAAACCCTCTCCAGTCTTAATGTTAACATTTTTGAGAGAATTTTAAAATCCACATTTAACAAGGATATGGGTCTATACAAAGAGTAATCTTCGGGGGTCTTTCCCTTCTTAAGAATGAGAGAGACATTTGCTTCTCTCAGCGAAGGCGGGAAGCAGCCTTGACTATGTGAACAGTTATACATATCTAAAAGTGATCCAGCCAATTCCCCTGTAAATTCTTTATAAAACTCAGCCTGGAATCTGTCTATTTAAAAGAAGACTTTCTCCCTTGCTCACAGGGGGCATTATTATCTTCCAATAACCTCGCCATAACCTTTCCCAGCTAGGGCCCTGCCCTCGGTCCAGGCATTATAAAATAAAGTAAGTAAGTTCTAGTATCTTATAAACAGGAGTTAAAAGAGAGTAACCCACCCACCCCTTACACTATCACCTAGATACGCTTATCAAAACAACACAAGATAGAAATATATAAGATTACAATCCCAACACGTATTAAGCAACTAAATAAGAAAAAAAGAAAGAAAACCCCATTCAGTAATGTTCCTCAATCATTCAATAAACCGCATGAGCTGTAGATAAGAAACCAAAGAAATAATAAGGAACAAGCCCCCCCGGGAAAGATGGACAAAAGAAAGATGGAAAAAGGAAGTAGGATAGACGGGGGGGGGGGGGTTAAAATAAAGTCGTTATCCATACAGTTCAAGTGCCGCAGTCTATCTCACAGCGTCCAGGAATTCTTTAACTTTCTCCGGTGATCCAAAGTTATATACAGATCCTCCATGACTGAAGCACAGCGTTGCTGGATATTGCATAGAATATTGAATATTTAAGTCTCAGAGATCTTCATTTCGTCGAATGCCCTCCTCTTGCGGACCACGACCGGAGAAAAGTCCTGAAACAACATTATCTTGGAGCCCTCGTACTTCGTGACATGGGGATCCTTCCCCAGGACTCTGGAGGCCTCCAGCAACATTTGTTTTTCCCTGTAACAGTGAAGTCAAACTAGAACCGTCCAACCTGGGCCTGTGCACAGCAACTCACCCTGCCCAGCTCCGACTCCAATTTTAATAGTTGTGGGAGCCATTGCTCCACAAAATCCACAAGCTGGCCTTCCTCCTCCTGTTTGGGAAGGCCCAGTAACTGAATATTTTTCCGACGACCTCGATTTTGCAGCATGACCAAGATCAACTCCCACCTGGACCGGGTCTCATTGATGGACATATCGATCTTCTCTCGGACTTTAATGAATTCCAAGATCAGGCTCACCTCTGCAGGTACATCCCCCGAGGTGGCCGCGGACGTCTCTGCTGCTGCCAGGGTGGGGGTGGGGGGGTGGGGGTGTCCCCCTGCCTGTTACAAGCTGCGAGAGTTTTTGCCCTTAGTTATTTTAAAAAGCACCGAAGTGTTAAAGTTTGATGCAAAATGGCCACGAGCGCTGGGCAAAAACTATTTTATGTATTTTTATAGGTGAAGTAAGGGCGGGCACCCCACTTTGCCTGAGTCTTGGGCAGAGCTCTGCAGACTCAGACTTGCTGGGTCGCCGCCATCTTGGATCTCCTGGTTTTGAGATTCTTGATGATGCCAGCTTCTCTTCAATCAGGACCAAGCATTTCATGTCAGGAATTTTCAGGAAGGTAAAACTAATAAATCAATGGGACTGAAACTGGAAGATAGGAACTAGAAAACCTGTTTTACTTCAATTTCATTGATATTAGCACCAATTCCCCTGGATATGCATCCATCAAACATTCCATACACTTGCTCAGTCAAAAAAACAAAACATCAACCAATGTGAATTTTCTGCTGATCTTTAAATTAATTTAGATTAGCTTAAAACAAATCTTTAAAAAGAAATATTAAGATAAAACAGAGCAAGGCATTTAAAATGCATTAAAATCTATTTGTGAAGTTCATTCTTTTTACTGTCATTCATGATTTTAAATGCAGAGAAACAGTAAAATGACATAGGCAGCAAAATTTCATTGAAAAACTAAGTATCTGCAATAACTACTGCAGATCGGCAAATCTGATTCTTAGGGTGCAATCTTTCAGGCTCAGAGATGGAGGGCTAGAACCCACCCACCTTCATGATCTTTCTCTAATTAAGTTCTGGGCAGCAAGATCCAAACTTGATCTTCCAGCATGGCCACCAACTGAGGCCCTTAAGTGGTCAATTAAGGGACATAGAAGTGCCATAGTCAGCTCCACATGGAATGAGAAAGACTGGATCTACCTCACTGGTAAACCGGTGCAAGCCGGTTGTTTGCTTATTTCCTGTGGGGTGGGGGTTGTTCCCTTGATAATTTGAGCAAGAATGAGGGATCTCGACCTCCTCCAGCTGCCATGTGCCAATTTTCACCTTGCTGCCAAATCTCTGCTTTCCTCTAACTCTCACCCAGAACTAGAACCAACCATTCCCTCCAAAAAAGATTACCTTCCCTGTTGGTTATCCTCCACTAAGGGATTCTGAGGGCAGTGGTGACCCAGCAGCATTTATAGCCTCCACTCTGATGTTGCTGAGTTCTGTAATGGCTAACCTCTTATTGGCTGGCAGCCAATCTAGACGTAGGCCATAGCCTCGTGGTATTATCGCCTCATGGTACTATTAATCCGGAAAATCAGATAATGTTCTGGGGATCTGGATTTGAAGCCTGCCATGGCAGATGATGAATTTCGAATTCAATAAAAATCTGGCCATGAAACCATTGCTGATTATCAAGGAAAAACCCATTTGGTTCATTAATGCGTCATCCTTACCTGGTCTGGTCTACATGTGGCTCCAGACCCACAGTAGCGTAGGTAACTATTAACTGCCCTCTGGGTAATTAAGGATGGGCAATAAATGCTGCTCCAGTCATGACATCCAATAAACAAAAAGCCCCTGATTGGTTGATTGGATTGTCTGCTTGGAGGTCCTAATTCTGTTAGAAAGCCAATCAGCCAAAAGATCAGGTTGGCTTTCTTATCTTAATAGGCTGAGGACTTCCACCCTGGAAATGCTCCTGCTCTCGGACTTAGTCTAAAAATAGGAGAATCCACACCTTAGATTTTTATTACTTTTGGAAAGTGTATTCTGTGATTCCAGGTATTCTGTCTGGGACAAGCTTCTTTACCATTTATACCTGGAGCAATCAGGAGTATCCACATCAGGTACCTCTGCCTTATGTCCCATTTGCATTTTATTCCATACTTGCCGGTTTATTCTGTTTAAATTTCATGGATTTCTAGCTTTGGAAATGGCTCATTTCAGCATTATTAAGTCACTAGTAGGTAAATCCTAAAATCAACCTGCAAGCTCTGTCAATATTCACTATTTCTGAAAGGTGCAAGTCAACAGGTACATTGATTTAATCTCTGACGAAACCCTCAAGACAATATGATAATCATCCAACATTGCTACAAAAGACAAAACGTTTGGGTATCTTTGAATTAATGCATAGTTATTCTCAGTTCTTGACACACACCTGCAGACTTTAAAATGGTTATTTCTGTTTAACCATTCCAGAATAAACGTTGAAAGACCAGATATACCCACATCTAATATTGATTACAGACAATATGGCTTTGCTTTGGTGGCTTACCTGAACAGTGCAGCATTGCAGCACACACAGTGATATATGCCTTGCTCAGTATTATTTAGATAGATTCCACTGAAAGGCTGTAAATAATAAAACATTGTAGTTTATAATATTAAAAACAACAATCTGTGTTCCATTTAAAAATGCAACTATGGAGAATAAAGATGAAAATAAAACTCCCATACTATTTAAATTTGATGCTTATTATTAACCATATTCACTGAAATAGAGTCATAGAGATGTATACCATGGAAACAGACCCTTAAGTCCAACTCATCCATGCCAACCAGATATCCGAACCTAATCTAGTCCCATTTGCCAGCACTTGGCCCATATCCTTCCAAACCCTTCCTATTCATATACCTATCCAGATGTTTTTTAATTGAGACTCATAGAATTATATAGTTGTACAGCATGGAAACAGACCCTTCAGTCCAACTTGGCTATGCCAACCAGATATTCTAATTTAATCTAGTCCTATTTGCCAGCATTTGGCCCATATCCCTCTAAACCTTTCCTATTTGTGTACCTATCCAGATGCCTTTTAAATGCTGTAATTGTACCTGCCTCCCCCACTTCCTCTGGCAGCTCATTCCATACATGCACCATCCTCTGTGTGAAAAAGTTGCCCCTTAGGTCACTTTTATATCATTCCCCTCTCACCTAAACCTATTCCCTCTAGTTGTGGACTCCCTGATCCCAGGGAAAAGATCTTGTCTATTTATCCTACCCATGCCCCTCATGATTTTATAAACCTCTATAAAGTCACCCCTCAGCCTCCGACGTTCCAGGGAAAACAGCCCCAGCCTATTCAGCCTCTCCCTATAGCTCAAATCCTCCAACCCTGGCAACATCAGTGTAAATCTTTTCTGAACCCTTTCGTGTTTGACAACATCCTTCTGATAGGAAGGAGACTAGAATTGCAGACCATTCATGTTGCAACTGTCCAGGACTTTGGTTAAGCCACTTCTGGAAAAATACGTTCAATTCTGGTCTCCTTGTTATAGGGAAAATGTTGTGAAACTTGAAAGGGTGCAATTAATATTTACAAAGATATTGCTGGAGTTGGAGAGTTTAAACCAAAAGGATAGGCTGAATAGGCTGGGGCTATTTTCCCTGGAGCTTCGGAAGCTGAGGAGTGACCTTATAGAGGTTTATGAAATCATGAGAGGCAAGATTATGGTAAATAGACAAAGTCTTTTCCCAGAGCAGGGGAATCCAAAACTAGAGGGCATAAGGTGAGAGGAGAAAGATATAAAAGGGACCTGAGGGGCAATATTTTCATTCAGAGGGTGGTGCGCGTATGGAATGAGATGCCAGAGGGAGTGTTGGACGCTGGTACAATTACAGCATTTAAAAGGCATCTGGATAGGTACACAAATAGGAAAGGTTTAGAGGGATATGGGCCAAATGCTGGCAAGTAGGACTAGATTAAATTAGAATATCTGGTTGGCATGGCCAAGTTGGACTGAAGGGTCTGTTTCCATGCTGTACAGATTTTTATAATTCTATGAGTCTAAATGTTACAGACAATCACTGTAACCTTACCTCTGAAATCCAACCACTTTGACTTTGCTTGTGCAAGGCTGCAATGAGTACTGGAGCTGAAAGACACTGGCAGAACCCAGAGTGTGCAGGTAACTGGGCAACAGCAGAATCAACAACATTATTTGTTGATGACTGAAATCAGACAAATGTTTGGGGTGGGGGGGGGGGGTTAACTGGTTAAATTATATTTATTTATTTCATGGACACATATGTCTGCGCAATTTTACATTGACAAGCAGCTCTGGTGCCCTAAAGTCAGGTGAATCTTTATGAAAAGAGAAAAGCTTTCAGTTTCTTTACTCACCACCACCCCCCTCCGCCAATTTCTTCATCAGATAAAACAATTACATTTTCAACTTTTTGATCAAGCTTAAGAATAATTGGCTTTAAGTTTACAAAATGTATTTCATGCCTTCTGGTGACCCTAATTTCATATCTTGCGGATATGTTCGTGATTGGGATTTGAGCCATTTCATTCTCTGTTCCACTTGTGAAATTCTCCTTATTCTTTTAACCATATCCAGACAAATAATAAGTAGAATAACACTGAAGCACTCTGGATCTCTCTTAGCCATCAATTTTATTCATGAAATGAAGTAGTGATTAAAGATAGTCAACATGACTCTTTGGGTTGGAAATAATGTTTCATTAATTTGTTAGAGTTTTTCAAAGAAGTGACAAAGAAGATTGATGAAAGCAGAGCAATGGACTTTGTTTATGTGGACTTCAGTGAGACACTCCACAAGGTTTAGCATGGTAGACTGGTTAGCAAGGTTAGATCACATGGCTTACAGGAAGGGCTAGCTACTTGGATACAAAATCATCTCAAAGTTAGAAGATAGAGGTGGTGGTGGAGAATTATTTTTTGGACTGTAGACCTGTGACCAGCCATATGCTTTAAAAAGGATTTAAGGGGGATCCAAGATGGCAGTGAATTGAAAGGTCTGCCTTGCTGAGCTCTGCACCTTAACCCAGGTGTAATGGTGTTTTTGCCACCCCCAACTTAAGTTTGTTTTCAGAAAAAAAAATCGCTGTTAAGCAGTTGTGGAACTGCTTAAGTCTTGTTTTGATAAGTGAGGAGGACTAATGGGAAACGTTTCACTAAGTCCCAACACACTGGACATGCGCCAATGGCGCCCGTGACCGTGATGGCAGCTGCAGCTTCCTTTGCAGCTGCGATGGAATCAGCTATCTAACAGGTCAAGCAGTAGACTGCAACGTCGGAGACCATGATCAAGTCCTTGACAGAGCGGATCCAGGTCCTCGAGAAACAGGGCCAGACCTTAACCAAACAGGTCGACTGCCTTGAAAATAGAGATAGGAGAAAGAATATCCATGTCATTGGACTGCCAGAGGGAGCAGAAAGCAGGCAGCCGGCAGGTCTTTTTGAAGAGTGGCTGCTGTGATTTCTTCTTTGGGAGGCCGAGGCAGCCGGGTGAAGGTTGACAGAGTTCACCGGGTTAAAGCGTGCAAGTCCAGCCCAGACCAACACCCCCACCTGGTCTTGATGCGATTCCAGTCCTACAGGGACCAGCAGAGAGTTATGGAAGCTTCCAGAATGCTGGGGAAAGATCCACAGGCCTTGACTTACAAGGGATCCAGGATAATATTCTTCCAGGTCCTTTCTGCCACGTGATCCATAAAAGAAAGTCATTTGATGAGATTAAGAGAAAACTGAGGGACCTTGGTATTCAATATTTTTGTAAGGTGCCTGGCGGTGCTTTGTTTTACTCATGAGGGCTCTGTACTATCATTTCATTCCACAGAAAAAGCGAAAACCTTTCTGGAGACTTTAAAATAGACTGGATGGACTAAAGGGTATGAACAATAATGTTATTTCCTCTGCTTTTTGTACTCATATCTTTTTCTTAAAGAACATGTTATTGGATTTTTTTTCCAATGTTAATTGATGTAAATGTATAGTTAGGGATGGGCAGAATGCTCACTTTTTAACATTTATTTGTTTATATTACTCCTTTTTTTCTCTTGCTGTTGCTTGGGTTTGGGGTGCAGCTCAAGCTGGAAGGAAGAATGGAGGTGTAGGTGGGAGGTGTAAGTGCCCCTTGTGGACAGGGGGTAGAATCCCCCATCAAGTTCCTTTTGTATTTTGTACTTGGTTTTTTTTTGATTTTTGTAGATGTAGTTTTGTTAGTCTGTTAGGTATAGTAGTTATACTGCCTGTGGTTTTTAGACTTCATTAGTCTGTTTTTATTTATGGTCAGCGTTTTGTAAGTCAAATTCTTCCTCATAGGAGTTCAAAGGTTGTCATAGAGCATCTTGATAACTGTGTACTTAAATGGAACACCTGGAACATTAAGGGGAGTCACTCATTTGATACAGTGTATCAATTCATTTGGCTCTTTTTCAGGTTACAATATTAATTTTTCAAAATAGGAGGATATGCCTATATCAGAGGATCTTGGAGGAGTATCTGACATTGGATACGGTTTCCCTTTAAGTGGTCACAGGGAGGGTTTCTCTATCTAGGCCTTTTTGATACTCCCATCTTCGATCAGCTACTTAAGGCTAATTTTGTCCACTTGTTTGACAAAATTAAAATCAATTCAAAGATGGGAGGTCCTTCCAATATCTTGTTTAAATCGAGTAGCTCTTATCAAAATGAAAGTTCTTTCTCGTTTGCTGTACCCTATGTGGATGCTCCCTTTGATTTTTTCCAGGCAAGCATTTCGGAGACTTAATGATTGGTTTAGCTCTTTTACCTAGCACCATAGGTGTCCCCTTATTAACCTCGCCAAATTGCAATTACCCCAAGGGCTAGGGGGAGTGGACCTCCTGGATATAAAAAGATATCAATTAAGCTCCCTTTTATCTTTTGCAAGTGACTGGGCCTGTGAGGACCTGGTGTCAATATGGTCCCAGGCAAAGTGTCCTCTTATTAGCTTGTTATTTCTAGACAAAATTAGAACAGTTGCAGAATATTGCCTTAATCCAATAATTATTAATAGTGTTAAAGTGTGGAGGGCAATGCGGCAGAGTGGGGGTAAAACGTCTAAAGCATCTTTTCTTACCCCCATTGTTAGTATGCCAGGTTTCCAGCCTGCAACAATGGACCCTGGGTTTAAACTCTGGACAGCTAGTGGAGTTTCCTCTTTGGGTGATTTATTTGAGTGGGAAATAATGATATCCTTTGACCAAATAATCCGTGTTTATGGACTACCTAGCAGAGACCTCTCACGTTTCTTCCAGATCAGAGATTTTATCCAAAAAGAAACTATACTTGTGACTGACTTCTCCAGATCTAATGTAGAGGAGATGATGCTTCATGCCAAGAGCACTCTCTCAGTGCGTACTCTTTATCATCTGTTGGGGGATGGTCCCGCGGATGAGATTGTGCGACCATCCGTATAGTTTGGGAGAGACAGTTAGGAGCTGATATCCCTTCTTAGGCATGAGAGGATATTTGTGGGAATGCGAAAAAGATTTTGATTTGTAATAGGACCCATGCCAAGCAATTGAAGATTCTTCACAGGGTCCATCTGGCCTCAGATTGTCTTTTCAATGTGTCCCATGTGTAAAATAAGTACTCATTGGTCCTGCCACAGACTTCATACGTGCTGGAATGCTGTGGCAGGGGTAATAGTGAGGGTCATGGGGATCGATGTTAAGATGGACCTGGTCTCTCTTCTCCTGGTCCTGCCCAATTTATCTTCTTAAGATACACATGGTAGAAAACTTAATATTCTTACTTTTTGTGTGAGGAAAATCATTTTGATGTGCTGGGTGTCTGAAAACCCCCTGGGTCTGTCGGGTTAGCGCAAACTAATCATGGAACATCTTCCCCTGGACCTCCTCACAAAATGGTGCACCAAAAAATTGAAAATTTTTATAAGACATGGCAGCTCTCTTTGGGTTACCTAGAAGTAGATTTGTCTGCCAGTTTAATTAGGACCTTTGTATAGTTAACTCAGCCACATTAGGGAGATTTAAACAATCCATGGATAAGCACATGGATGATGATGGGATAGTGTAGGGGGAGGAGCTTAGATTAGTTCACAGGTCGATGCAACATTGAGGGCCGAAGGGCCTTTCTGCGCTGTATTGTTCTATGTTCTATAGCCATGGTGGCTTGGTTTAGCAAACCTGGTGTTCCCATATGAAGAATTTCAAATAAATGAGGGTGTTAACACTCTCGAAGGTTGAAAGCTATTGTTTCATGATGCTGAGTGTGGATTTATTGTATTATTTTGACTGATATGTTTATCTTGTATATTAGTATAGTTTCATTCTGTTTGGTGTTTTTTTAATAGAGTAGTGTGGTTGTTGGTTTATTGTTGTTATAAGTTTGTAATTTTATTAAAAAGAAATCTTCTTTTCAACAAAAAAAATTTTTAAAACGGATTTAAATTAGTCAATCTTTCTTGAGTTAAGAAAGAATGAGTTTATTAATTACTAAACATGAGAAAAAAATTTGTGCTGCAACACAAATGCACAGTTTAGAAACACAAAATGAGTCCATAAAATTAAAGTTAAAAAAAATTAGAAGGACCAGTCTCTGAACTGTTGAAGGAGGTTAGGTAAGATGACTTTGTGTCCATTACTGGGGTGCAACAGCAGCACTGACATTGAAAATCAAATATATGATTTTTGAGATTTTCCATGTATAGGTTGATGCAAGTTCCTTTGCCCTAATTCCATTGTTAACTTGTCTGTAACACTCAGTGTGAAAACATCTTTACCTGCAACCCAGGGGTAACTAGGAAATGGCTCTTTGGCTTTGACCCTAAAGCAGTCTAATATATGAACCCCATGTGGGTACATGCAAAAATGTTCAGCTCCACCAGCCACTCCAGTAGAATTGAAACTTTATTTTAAGCCCTGTCCTTGCGTATTCTTCAAAGGGAAAACATTAAATATATCTGCAGTTTAGGACATAATCTGCAGGGCCTGGTTTGCTGTCAATCAGCAATTCATCAGCTCATTGTTAATAAACCTAAAAAAAATTACGTTTTGCTGATTTAAGCTTACCTTTCTTTAAATTAAGAATTCCTTCGGAATTAAGAGTGGGAGTAGGCAATTCAGCCCTTCAAGGGTTCATTAATTATATGGCATTTATGGCAACATTTTTGTTTGATTATTTCCTGGCAATATAGGCACATTTAGCCCGCTGAGCCTGTTCTGACATTTAATAAGATCATAGTGAATCCAACACTTCAATGCCATTTATCCACACTTACCTCCATGATTCTTTGTCATTGATATTCAGAAATCTACCCATCTCTACCACAAACATACTCAAAGACTAAGCTAGGAGAAAGTGAGGACTGCAGATGCTGGACATCAGAGTTGAAGAGTGTGGTGTTGGAAAAGCACAGTCGGTCAGGTAGTGTCCAAGGACCATGAGAGTTGACATTTAGGCTATAAGCCCATCATCAGGAATGCAAGGAACTTGCAACAACCTATAAAGCAAGAATCTCAAAAATCATATATTTGATTTTCAATGTCAATATTGCTGTTGCAACCTAATAATGGACATATACCGTTCCTGATGAAGGGTTTATGCCCAAAAAGTCTTCTCTCCTGCTCCTTGGATGTTACCTGACCAGCTGTGCTTTTATCAGCACCACACTCTTTGTCAAAGATTAAGCTTCTTCAGGTTTCTACCCCAGAGATTCATAACTTATTGAATTTTTAAAAAATCCGTCTCCCTTAGTTTTCGACTTCCAACCAGGGAAAACATCCTGCAACTACTTGCCTATCTCTTTCACCATATATGTTTCAATGAAAGCACCTCTCAGTCTTCCAAATTCTGGAGAATTCTGGTCCAGTTTACCTAATCTCTCTTCATAGGAAAGTCCTGCTATCCCAGTATGGGTCTGGAATGCAGTACCTGGGAGGTTGGTTGAGACAGGTAACCTCACAACCTTTTAAAGAGTACTTGGATGAACACATGAAGTGCCATAACATTCAAAACTATAGGCATCATGCAGCAAAGTAAGATTAATGTATAATAGTATATTTTTGGTGGTAAAGTCTCAATGGGCTGAACAGCCTCTTCTCTACCATATGATTCCAAGATCCTGCAATAAGTCTACTGAACCATTATTGTGCTCCACCTGTGGCAACAATACTCAAATCCTCCGGCAAAAAGACTAACATTCAATTAGCCTTCCTACCAGATTGCTGTGTACCTCAAATATTCCTTTCGGGCAACGTTGAAAGGACAAGTAAGACAATTATCAATCTGTATGAACCACATCATGAATTCTTCATCCATAACCAACAAATTCTCCTGGAAGTTGAACCCAGAGCTTCAGGCTCAGAGGCACGGGCACTATCCACTGAATTTCAAGATCTCATGGACTGCCATCATATAAAATAGTTTATTCTGATATTCCAGTTTGTTAATCTACTACTTTATAATGAAGAGATAGAGAACTGAGAACACAGTGGGCTTGTATATTGCCCTATTTTGTCCAGGATCTGGAAGTGATACCAGTTTAAATGATCATGAAGGGCTTTAAATGGGCTTCCCTTTAACGATCTATTGTAGTTTAGATGAGCCAAGGACTCCAAGTTTAAAAGCACTCAACTTGCAACTTGTTTGAGGAGATGAAAGGTTATATTTATGTTCTCGGAATCACATACGAAGTTTCAACAAAGAAATTTGATTTGTTTAGCCAAAATATTTCACCTGCTGATGAGAAAAGACATAGTGCAACATTATTTTGCATTACAACAGAAGCCCACTGATGTACAATGTACCAGAGAACCAGGTCATTATTGCACAAACAGATTAGGATACTCAAAAAACCTGTCTCCGCAGCTGTCACCTGAATGGAAATCAGTCAATCTTCTTTGATGAGAGCCATCAGTCGCAACAAAATAATGTAATATTCACAGCTGACGATATAAAAAAACCTTGCAGTTAAAGCAGCATTTATAGTGATATAACCGACACAAAACCCAGTTACGTATCCAACAGTTGGCATTCCTTATCAAAATCTTGTTCATCAGGTTACAAAGGGCACCCAAGATCCATAACTCCGCCTTCAGTTGCTACAGATTTAGGGACTTTGTCCCCGTGCACCAAGCCATAATTAACTTTCCACAAAATGCAGTTGAGCTGGGCACTGGGACATGTTTAAATATAGAGATCATTATCTCAATTAACAATTCAACCGATGTGGAACAACACCTCAGCTGTTGCGTGGTGGCCTTGCAGCACTTGTTCACTGTAATTGTTGCAGCTGCTGGCTTCAAGTTTTTTTTATTTATGTATAAACACAGCAGTGAGAAATTAGCAGTTATTTTGAAGGTTTTAATTTATATTGGTATATACACACGATGTTTACATACAAAATCTTTTTATATGCAAATGAAAAACTTTGTTTATTACAAGTGAAAATGTACCAAGATTGTGTTTTTGAATGTGGTGTTACCATTACAAATTTGGATGCACTCAGTGCTTTCTATGCTCTGTTCAAGCAGAATGCCAGCAGTGTGGTGTTACATGCCCCAACAACCCAGGACACACCTGTTCCCTCTGTCATCGCTGCAGACATCAGATCAGTCTTCCTGGGATCAGCCCAAGGAAGACGAGGGGCCCAGATGCAGTCCCCAGCCATGCATGTAGATCCTGTGTGGACCAGCTGGCGGAGGTATTCATCGACATCTTCAACCTCACTCTCCTGCAAGTCAAAGTTCCCACCTGCTTCAAGCAGACCACCATCATCCCAGTACCTAAGAAAGCACATGCAATGTGTGTTAATGACTACCGCCCAGTGGCTCTGACCATCTTAATCATGAAGTGCTTCGAGAGGCTGGTCATGGCCCACATCAACTCCAGTCTTCCAGCCTGCCTTGATCCCCTGCAATTTGTCCAACGATGAAACAGGTCCATAGCAGATGCCATATCTCTAGTCCTGCACTCATCCCTGGAACATCTGGACTACAAGGACATGTACATCAGACTCCTGCTCATCGACTACAGCTCCACCTTCAACACCATTAACACCTCCAGACTGATCTCAAAACTCTGTGACCTATGTCTCGGCTCCGCCCTCTGCAACTGGAACCTCAGTTTCCTGACCCATAGACCTCAATCAGTGAAGATAGACAACTGCACTTCCTCCACGATAACACTCAACACTGGAGCCCCCAAGGATGCTTTCTCAGCCCCCTACTATACTCCATGTATCCACATCTTTGTTGACAATTTCCAAACAAACGCCATCTACAAGATGCTGATGACACCACCATGGTAGGACTGATATCAAACGACAATGAGTCAGAATGCAGAAGAGAGATAGAGGGCTTGGTGATGAGGTGCAATGATATCAACCTCTCTTTGAAAACTAAAGAAGTGATCATTGAGTTCAGAATGAAAGGAGGAGAACAGCCCCCATCTACATCAAGTTCCGAGGAATGACAATAACTGATAATCTGTCTTGGACTTCCCACATAGATGCAACAGTCAAGATGGCACATCGATGCCTCTTCTTCCTCAGGTGGCTCAGGAAATTTGGCATGTCCATAAGGACCCTCCCCAATTTTTATAGATGCTCCATAGAAAGCAAACTGACTGGATGCATAACAGCCTGGTATGGCAATTACTCTGCCCAGGACCGTAAGAAAAAACAGAAGTTTGTGCGCAAAGCCCAGACTATCACGGACACCAACCTCCCATCCATGGACTCCATTTACAACTCTCGTTGCCATGGAAAGGCTGCCAACATCATCAAAGATCCCTCCCACCCCCAGTAATGCTCACGTATAACCTCTTACATCAGGCAGAAGATATAGAAGCTTGACCACACGCACCAGCATGTTCGAAAACCGCTTCTTCCCTGCCATTATTAGACTGATGAAAGGACTCTCTATCTTCAAATTATGTTGATCTTGTTAATGTTGATCTTGCCTCATGCACATCCTGTGCGACGTAGCCTGTATGCCTCACTTGGTCCAAATATTTTTCACCCTATGATCTGTATGTCCTTGCTTACCATGATCTGTCTGTACTGCTCACAAACAAAACTTTTCACTGTCCTTCAGTACACGTGGCAATAAATTAATCAATGACCAAACTTGAATAATTTACAGGTAAGATGGTGTTAGGAGCAGAAACAGACCCTTTGGTCCAACCAATCCATGCTGGCCACAATCCCAAACTAAACTAGCCCCTTTTGCCTATGCTTGGCCCATATCCCTCCAAATATTTCTTATTCATGAACCTACCTAAATGTCCTTTAAATGTTGTAACTGTACCTGCATCCACCACTTCCTTGGACGTTCATTCCACACATGGACTACTTTGTGTAAAAAGGTCGCCCTTCATTTCTTTTTAAAATCTTTTTCCTCTCACCTCACAAATATGCCCCCTAGTCTTGAAATCCCCCACCCTATGGAAAATACACTTGCCATTCACCTTATCTAAACCCAACATGATTTTCTAAAAGCAAATTTTATAAATCTCTATAAGGTCATTCCTCAACCTCCTACGCTCCAGTGAAACAAGTCCCAACCTATCCAGCTTTGCCTTATAAGTCAAACCTTCCATTGCCGATAATATTTTCCTAAAGTTGTTCTGAACCCTCTCCAGCCTAAAAGCATCCTTCCTATTACAGGGCGACCAGAACTGGACACAGTATTCCAGAATCAAGAGTGCAGTGCTGGAAAAGCACAGCAGGTCAGGCAGCATTGGGAATGATGAAGGGCTTATGCCCGAAACGTTGATTCTCCTGCTCCTCGGATGCTGCCTGACCTGCTGTGCTTTTCCAGCACTGCACTCTTGACTCTGATCGCCAGCATTCTGCAATCCTCACCTTCTACACAGTACTCCAGAAGAGGCCTCACCAACATCCTGTACAACCTCAACAAGGTGTCCCAATTCCAATACTCTAAGGTCAGAGCAATGAAGGCAAGCATGCTAAACATCATCTTAACCACCCAGTCTACAAGTGACACAAACTTCAAAGAATTATGCACCTGAACCCCTAGGTCTCTCTATTCTACAATACTGCCCAAGGCCTTAATTTTAATTGTAAAAGTTCTGCCCTTGTTTATTTTACCAAAATGCAATACCTCACATTTATCTAAATTAAACTCCATCTGCCACCCTTCAGTCCATTGACCCAATTGATCAAAATCTCTTTGTAATCTTACATAACATTCTTCATTGTCCACTATACCATGAATTTTGATGTCATCCACAAACTTATTAACCATGCCTTCTATATTCTCATCTACATAATTTACATAAATGACAAATAAAAGTGGACTCAGCACAGATCTCTTTGGAACACTGTTGGTACAGGCCTCCAGCCTGAAAAAAACCCTCCACCATCACTTTCTGTCTCCTGCCGTTAAGCCAATTTTGTATCCAATTGGCAAGCTCACCCTGAATCCCACGTGATCCAACTTTATGAATTAGTCTACCATGTGGATCCTTGTCAAAAACTTTACTAAAGTCCAAGTAAACAATGTCTACCACTCTGCCTTCATCAATCTTCTTGGTTACTTCCTCAAAAAAATCAATGAAGTTTGTGAGACACAATTTCCCTCGCACAAACCCATGCTAACTATCCTTAATCAGTCCTCACCTTTCTAAATGTATATAAATCCAACTTTCAGTATCGCCTCCAACAAAGTACCCACCACCAAAGTAGGACTCACAGATCAAGTATTCCCAGGCTTTTCCTTACATCCCTTCCAAAACAAAGGCACAACATTAGCCACTCTCCAGTCATCCACCACCTCACCCGTAGTTATAGATGAGACAAATATTTCTGTAACAAGACTCACATTTTTCTCTCTACCTTATCACAACATCTTAGGATACACTAGAGGAGGTGTCAGAGATTTATCCACTCTCCCTTCACATTTTCTAAGCCCTCCAGCACTTCCTCTTCTGTAATGTGAACTGTTTTGAAAACATTAATATTTACTTCACTGAATTCTCTAGCTTCCATTTCTTTCTCCATCGTAAAAACAGATGCAAAACATTCATTTAATATCTAGATTAGATTCCCTACAGAATGGAAACAGGCCATTTGGCCCTACAAGTCCACAGCGATCCTCCAGAGAGTAGCCCACCCTGACCCATTTCCCTCTGATTAATGTACCTAACACTATGGGCAATTTAGCATGGCCAATTGCACATCTTTGGATTGTGGGAAGAAACTGGAGCACCTGGAGGAAACCCATGCAGACACAGGGAGAATGTGCAAACTCCGCACAGACAGTCGTCCAAGGCTAGAATCGAATGCGGGTCCCCCGGCACTGTGAGGCAGCAGTGCTAACCACTGAGCCACAGTGCCACTCATCTCTGCCATCTCCTGAGGTTCAACACATTTGATCTTTAAAGAGCCTTACGCTCTCCAGTTGGTCTGTCACTCTTAATTTACTTGTAGAATCTCTTTGGATTGTCCTTACATTTATCTGCAAGACTATCTCATATCCCTTCTTTGCCTTCCTGACTGCCCTCTTAAGAATGCTCTTATACTCTTTATATTGTTCAAGAGATTCATTTGAACCCAGAGACTAGTCGAACGGGAACATTCCTCGTCACAATGGACGTTTCAGCACTCTGCACCAGCATACCCTATGATGATGGCATTACAGTAGCAGCCTCAGTACTCGATACCAACAACTGCCAATCTCCGAGCACCATCCTAAAACCCCTCCGCTTCATCCTTGACCACAACGTTTTCACCTTTGACAACCAATTCTTCAATAAGATACCTGGAACAGCCATGGGGACCAAGCTTGCACCCCAATATGCCAACATTTTCATGCACAAGTTCGAACAAGACTTCTTTGCTGTACAGGACCTCCAACCAACACCATATACTAGATATATTGATGACATTTTCTTCCCTTGGATACATAGCAAGGAGTCACTGAAACAACTACACAGTCATATCAACAAGTTTCATCACACCATCAGACTTCCTATGGACTCTCTTTAGTAATTGTCTCATTCTTGGACACATGCAAGAAACTGTAATGGCCTCCTCAGGAGACAGATAGGGTACCCTAGGTTGTTCAGTACCTCCCAGGAGTCGAAAATCTATGCCATGTTCTTCGCAGCCTGCAACACATTGTCGATGAGGATGAGCATCTTACCAAGGTCTTACCCACACCTCCACTTCTCACCTTTAAAAAAACCGACAAACCTTAACCAGACCATTGTTCACAGCAAACTACCCAACCTTCAGGACAACATCGACCACAACACTGTACAACCCTGGGCTTATGCCCAAAAAGTCGATCCTCCTTGGATGCTGCCTGACCTGCTGCGCTTTTCCAGCAACACATTTTTCAGCTCTGATCTCCAGCATGTGCATTCCTCACTTTCTCACCGTACAACCCTGTCATGGAAATCACTGTAAGACACGTGTGGGGGCACCATCCACGGTGTATGCGGCAGGTACTCATGTGACTCATATGTTGCAGGCAAGGATGCCCCGAGACATGATACATTGGCGAGACCAAGCAGACGCCATGAGATGAATGGACACTGCACAACAATCACCAGACAGGGGTGTTCCCTCCCAATCAGGGAACACTTCAGTGGTTAGGGACATTCGGTCTCGGATCTTTGGGTGATCATCCTCCAAGGTGGATTTCAAGACAGACAACAACGCAAAGTGGCCGAGCAGAGGCTGATAGCCAAGTTCAGTGCCCATGAGGATGGCCTCTACTGGGACCTTGGGTTCATGTCACACTACAGGTGACCCAACTACATGATACACCCCCTCACACACACACATAAGCACACATACACACATGTTCTTACAAACTCTCACACTCATGCAGATCCTATCTCATACATATGCTCTCTGTCATGCACACACACCTACATCCCTCAGACTCTCACCCATGGACACACCCTCTCTCAGGCTTATACTCCCATCACACCCACACACACACTTTACCAAGCTTTCACACACGCAACCACACACTCTCTCACATGCACTCACACTCACATGCACACTCTCTCTCTCTCTGTTTAGTATTTGCCAGTGTGAGTTTCATTCATTCATGCTATTTCACATGTGTTGTTTTGACAGTTAGTGTCTTAAAGGTATAGCTGCCTAGTTAAAAGGTATTTAATAAGTAGGTACTAATTGGGGAAACTGTGTAGTGTTTCAGGTCCGAGAGTTGGTTGTTAAGGGCTGATTAATATTATAACCTTTCGTGGAGACATGATGAGGGGATGATATTGTTCTGAATATGCCACGCTTATTCAGAGATAAATAGGCCTAAACACTGCTTGTAGCAAAGGCTGATAAGAATTGAAGGTGTGAAAAAGCAGTAATGTTTGAATGAGTTGTTTCAATTTGGTCTATCTTGTAATAGTAAAATATACTACAGAATTGCAGTTTTATGAATGAATGAATGAAACTATGTTATAGTAAGGAGCTATGAATAAATGAAAGAGGAACGCGGTGTTTGCTTGTAAGTGGGTTAGTAAAGAGTTATGAATAAGTAAATAAAAAGCACTGGTGAGTGGATTAGTGAAGAGACCTATAGTACAATATCTCACAGTATTAAAAGACAAATGTAGGCTAAGACATCAGGTACCCTGCTCTTCTTCAAAGTAGTGTAACGTGTATATTACACATTATTTCCATTTAAATATATGGTGGTTATGGTCATTAATTGGGGATTTATTTCCATTCATTCATAAAGGAACAGAGGGGCTCTTGTAGCAGAAAAGTTTAAATTCAAGATCCAACTGCCCTGAGATGTGCTGTTAATATCACAGAATCCCAAAAGTGTGGAAGCAGGCCATTTAACCCATTGGGTCCATACTGACTCTCTGAAAAGCATCCCACCCAGACCCACCCCCCTACTCTATCCTTGTATCCCTGCATTTTCCATGGCTAATCCACCTAGCTTGCTTATCCCTGGACACTTTGAACAATTTAACATGGCCAATCCACCTAATCTGCACCTTTGGACAGTGGGATGAAACCAAAGCACCAGAAGAAATCCATGCAGACACAGGGAGAATGTGCAAACTTCACACAGACAGTCACCCAAGGTGGAATCAAACTTGGTACCCTGGTGATATGAGGCAGCAGTGCTAACCACTGAGCCAGTGTCTGAACAGATTGATTATAAATACATTTATTTAATAAATGAGACCAAATAAAACCATGGGGAAGAAACATATGCTTGTTATTTCTAATTTTAAAAATAAATACTTAAACAAATATATAAAGATTAGTGACAACCCTATTCTTCACCACTTGGCCTTTCAAACTGTAATATTATGTCCATTTTGGGGATATATAGTGCCTCAATTTAATGTCTTACCTAAAAAACGACACCTCCTCAACAATGCAGCACACCATTATTCTTTCGTGGAGGGTCAGCGTGGTTTACTGCTCTAATCCATTTGCTTGAACTCACAACCTTCTGACTCAGAAATGACAGTGTTACCATTGAGCCACAGGCCTGAACGTCTCTGCAGTTAAAAAAAGGCTACTGATCTTTAAGGGAGTGCAATAATCTGTCATTGAATAAGAGTCACATGCCTTGAACTTGGTTCTTTTATTGAATTGCTAATGATTAGCATATGCCACCAACTCTCTTACTTCCTTTCTTACCAACTCCACTTCCCTACAACTCCCCAGTCAAAGTCTTGCTCAATTTATTTCTTCAGAGTTGGTCCCTGTGGTTGAGATTGCCACCAATGGAGCGTCACCTAACATCTGAACTATGGAAAAGAATGTAATATCAGTGAGTACGTTTTTTGAAATTTATGAGCATTGTATTATAAAGATCAGAGCTAATTCTGCATTCTTTACTCCATTACTGTTCTGTCAGCATATCATTCGATATAGATTCTTCAATCACTATGCTGGAATTTCTGATTTATTAATTTTTTTCTCCTCTTCATATACATTACTGTATTTCCTGCTTAATGATACTCGTTAAGTGACCATCGATCAGTTTAATTTGGAGCTGACTGACACCATCAGTGAATACAAAGATTATCTTTTTAAATGCTTTCAGCAATGTTCCAGTAATAGTTGATATATGAAAAAGACATTGATGCCAAGTATTTGCAATATGTCGGATGTCACTGTATTTCCTCTTCTAATTAGCAGAGCATATAAATTGAGAGAATTATCCAACCCATGTTTCAGAATTCAAAATGGCAAATTTTTTTGCAAATACTGTACTGCTATTTTACTGTAGCTGACAAAAGCTTTGAATCCATTATAATAAATACTTATGAACGTGAAAGAAGAATATTCTAGGTTTTTCTGTTTGTTAACAGTCTACTCACAGTTCTTTTAATAGTTGGGGGAGTATGGTTGCAGGCATGGGAATAACAGAGCTAATTGTGTGTTATCCAGGAGTGTATTAATTGACAGAAAGCTAGGAACATTTACTATACATAACAACAGAGGGCTTGATTTCGAGTGAACTAGTTGCAAATTCACAGCAGAGACATAAACTCTAGATTGGTGGTCCTGGCCAACCATCAGAATCATCCAAGGCAGTAATCTTACACTAGATGAGAAATTATATGTGAACATGATGAGCATTACCTGTTAACTTATTTGAGGTGCACATGGCAGTTTTAATCAAAACACACTGAGCCTCATCTTAGAAAGCATACAAAAGATGAAACATTCTGATTCTAGCACAATCATCGCTGAGAAGGCCTTTTATCTGGCATTCACCACCACCACCATCATTGTATGATTTGAAACTCAAATCCAACTCACGTTTGCTTAATCGCTAATCATAATCCCTCTACTAGCCTTCAGATGCAAGGCCTCAAAGTTTTGAATTCTCTCTTTAAGCATATTCACCTCACTTCCTTTTCAAAGACTTTTTAAAACCCACCTATTTAATTATGTTTTGGTTATCTAATTTGTCAGATTTTGTTTTTCAATGTTTTGGTGAATCACCTAGGGCTGTTTCGTTATACTAAAGATGCTATATAAATATAAGTTGTCATCCATTTAATGCCATGTTCCTGGGCTCTGTGTGAACTGTTCTTCTTAGACGCTTCTTTCCTTTTCTTTTGCAAATTTTCCCAATTTAACACAGGCAACTTCTGTCAGGATCCTTCTAGATCTTAATGGATTTGTATTAAGCTCTTGTAGCCATCGACATTTTTGTCCCCTTTCTTTCTGTAACACATCATTTCTCCAATGTAACTTACTCTGTGAAGTCCTTTAAGGTGCCTTGATTGAATGAAGTGGCATTATATTCAAATTTCTTTTTGATCTCAGCCTCATAGAAATCATATTTTTTCCATCAAGTTTTAAGTAAGAAGTTGCCACTAGATGGTGCTCCCCAACACAGTAAGTCTTAACATTCCTTATTCTAAAGCTATAGATCACTTTGCTTGGAACTACGTCAAGGAATAGATGGTAGAAATCAGTTAGTAATAGTAGCTTGCTCTTGGGATTCTGAGGTGATTGAATGCTCCCTTGTGATGTTGCATAGCTGCTGTGTCTAGATAAATGCGTCAGATTTTGCAGATGTATGAGCATATGCATTAGGAGCAGGAGTAAGCCTTTTGTTGTCTCATGCCTGTTTTTGAGTTTGACAAAAACATTGTTAATCTGATTGTGGCCTCAACTCCCTTTTCCTGCCTCTTCCCTATATCTATTGACTCCACTGTCAGTTAAGAATCTACCTACCTCTAAGTGAAAACTATTTAACGATCCTGCCCACCCTTCTCTGGGGAAGAGAAGGCCACAGATTCGCAACTCTCAGAGAAAAATGATCTCTCTTAAATAGGGTCCCCCCCCTTATTTTTATCCTGCACATTTAATCTTGTCTCTCCCATAAGAGGAAACATCCCATCAACAACCAATCTCTCAAATCTTCTCAGCATTTTATATATTTCAAGAAGATTGCCTTTCAATTTTCTAAACTTCAATAAATACAGTCCCAATCTGTCCAACCTTTCCTCAGCTGATAACCCTATCATCTTTGGAATTAGTCAAGTGAACCTTCTCTGAACTGCTTTTAACACAACTATGTATATTTATAACAAGGAGATCAAAACTGTATACCATAACTAAATGTTATTTTTCAGTCTGGAGGTCTGGGACCAGAGGTGTTCTGCAAGGATCAATGCTGGGTCCACTGTTCATTATTTATATAAACAATTTGGATGAGAATATAGGACATATGATTAATAATTTTATGGATGACACCAAAATTGATGACATAGTGGATGGTGAAGAAGGTTATCTAAGAGTACAACAGGATCTTGATCAGTTGAGCCAGACGGCAAAGAGTGGCAGATGGAGTTTGATTTAGATAAATGTGAGGTGTTGCATTTTGGTAAGACAACAGAGCAGAACTTACACAGTTAATGATAGGGCGCTGGGGAGTATTGTCAAACAAAGAGACCTAGGAGCTCAGGTGCATAGTTCCTTGAAAGTGGCATCACAAGTAGGCAGGGTGGTGAAGAAGGCATTTGGCAAGCGGCCTTCATCAGTCAGAGCATTAAGTACTGGAAATGAGACGTCATGTTGCCACTGCACAGGACATTGGAGAGGCCACTTTTAGAGTACTGTGTACAATTTTGGTCACCCTGCTATAAGAAGAATGTTATTAAACTGGAAAAAGTACAGATAAAATTTACAAGGATGTTACCACGACTGGAGGGTTTCAGTTATAAGGAGAGGCTGGATAGGTTGGGACTTGAGTGTTGGAGGTTGAGTGGTGACCTTATAGAGGGGTATAAAATCAGAACATGCATAGATGAGGTGAATCGGCCAAAGTCTTTTCCCCAGCATGGGAGAGTCTAAAACTAGAAGGCACAGTTTTAAGGTCAGAGGGGAAAGATTTAAAAGGGACCTGAAGGGCAACCTTTTCATACAGAGGGTGGTGTGTGTATTGAATGAACTGTCAGAGGATATGTGAGAGGCTGGTACAATTACAATATTTAAAAGACATTTGGACAACTACATTAATACGAAAGGTTTAGAGGGATATGGGCCAAACCCAGGCAAATGAAATTAGTTTAGTTTGGGAAATCTGGCCAGAATGGACAAGTTGGACCAAAGGGTCTGTTTTTGTGCTGTATGATCGATGAATCTATTAAAATACTAAATAGTGCACTAAGGTCACAGAAGATTGATGTGAGTTAAATTTGGAATGTTTCAGTGCAGTGGTAAGGGGGGAAATTTGATCTGAGAAGCTTTAACATGGAGTTGAAGGCAAGGTGGGAACTGATGGAGACTGCTGGCATAGAGGATTTTTGATTTGGAGGAGACTGATGAATGCAACGTAAATCATCAGTGACAGCGTGAAAAGGATGAATTGGTAAGGCATTAGGATAAGGAAAGAAATAAGTAGCTCACAGGATGAAGCAACAGAGCCTTTTTCCACTTGGGACTGGGTTTAATTGCTGTCTATTGTTTAAACTAACTAAAAAGCTTCCTTCATTTGCTGGCTGTGAAAGTGTTACATGGATTTTTTTTAACCAAATTATTATAGCAGCACACAGGTTTAAATGAAATATAGGCCAAATATCAGCAAGACCTTGATATAGATTGGGTTGGGTATCTGGTCAGCATGGACGAGTTGGACCAAAGGGTCTGTTTCTGTGCTGCACATCTCTATGGGACTCTAATACTGATTGTTATGAAGAATGAATTGGATGAATGATATGAACTATTTAAGTATAAGATGGAACTGGGAGAATATAGGGATTTTCTGGAACGGCATGACTCATCCTAATGATTTTGAAATTTAGTTTAGGCTGTCATATTCCAGTTTCCACAGTCTAAAACAGTCCTTGATTTGTCACTCATTGGTAATCAAGCTTCAAAAGGCCAGGAGTTGGTTGGTGTAGCCAAAGAACAGAGTGTCACATCTTCTGAGCATGTGCAGATGAATATTGTATGTTAAAAGAGACAGCGCTTTAATCTGTGTTGCACTGTAAGTGGCCTGGGAGTGGCTGATACTGACATTGTGTGACCGAAATATGAACATATCAGTATATAACATGAATGTCCTTCATCAGCTCACAGAAAAAAATTGTGTGATATGGTTTTACTCATGGTCTCACAGAAGTTGCAGTCAAGGGTGGCCTGGATGCTTCAGATTCAGACTTAAGAAATGACTTACCAGTTCTGTCCCCTTTTCTCGAGTTACATAGTATTGCTCAGGCGTTAGCTTCTTTTGCCAATCAACATTTACAGTTGTTTCATCATATCGGGTCAGTGATCTCAAACCTACATAAAAATGAAAGTAAAATAAATGCTACAAACTAGTCTTAAGATGTGTGGTAATGAAAACATTTACAGGCCAACAGGAAGGAAGCAGGAGGATGGAAAAAGCTGAGTAGCCCTTATAGATGTTGGCAGTAACATCGCAGACCACATTTCCTCCTGCATTGGTCAGGCATTCTATGATCGGAGAATGCTTTTCTAATGTGGGTTTCCAGCTCTTAAATTTGAAACTTGACAATTCAAAGTCACCTCCTATTATCAACAAGCAGGGAGTATTGTAGTGTAGACTGGTGGAGATGGGAACATAACCATACAAGTGAATACCTATAAAATAAAACCTTCAGTGATTATACAGTTTCATTATGCTAGTGAAACATTACTGCCAGCAAAAGTGAGACCACTCTATATTTAAAACAATTTGAGTTCTATAACATCTGTAGCTGACAAACAAAAACAACACAAAGAATTAAAAAACAAGACTGTCATTCAGCATAACACAAAGTTTAATTCTATCATGAATGGTTTCAGCCAGTCAGGGATCTGACTTGACCAATATTACCTTCAGCTGGATCCATAGCAGTTACGACATAAGTAAGGTTGGGACGGTAAGGGGTCTTGAGATCACAATAGCAAGGATGGAGCTATAGTTTTTTTTAATTAACCAAAATCTATAATTTACCCTAGTGAGATACAACATTATAAATTCTCTGTTGGCCAACTCACTCAATTGCAGTTGCATTTCAGTCACTCAAACTCATCCTGGATACTCCCAGGATCAGTGTACCACACGCTGTTGTAGAAATGCAGGACAAAAGGCTTATCCTGAGGGAAACTGGTCAAACTGTCAAAACAGAAGGACATACCCTTAAAACACAGGGTAGTTGGTCACCCTATAAGGGATATGATCTTGCCTCTAACAGCTCTGCCTATCAATACGATCATCATTGATCCTAGGTCTTAACTCAACTTCACCACCCACTCTCCAGATCCCTTAAGTTTCTGACAGACCAAGAATTTATTTTGTTCAACTTAAATATATACAACAATTCCAAAGATTCACAACTCTTTGGGTGAAGATTTGTTTTGGTCATCTTAATCTTAAATAGCTGACCCCTACATCCTGAAGCCACGCTACATGTTCTAGATTCCCCAGCCATGGAAAACAACCAGTGTTTGCTCTATCAAGTCACTTCAGGAATTTGATTGTTTAAATAAGATCTCTTATCTTTCTAATCTTCAGCAAGTAAAGGTTCCAATTTACCCATCCCATCACTGTTGGACAATACTTTCATCCCAGGAATCAATAAACCCTTACCATAGCACCTCCAATGCAACTATATTCCTCCTTAAAAATACTCATAGAACACTAGGTGTGGTCCCACCGATTCCAATTGTACATTTGTAACAAGACTTCCTTATTCCTGTAGTGAATTTTTTTTGTAATAAAGACTAAAATGACATTTTCCTTTCTAATTGCTTATTGTACCTTTGTGATAATTTTTTGTTTTCAGCCTCTTTCCAACCTCCTTCAAAGCAGAAATTTCTATCGAGCTATGTATCATTATCAATCTTAGAAATGTTATCTTGGTATCTTTGTGAAAGTCATTAACAGAAGTTGCAAATAGCTGAGGCCCCAGCACTCCATCAGTCACAGCCTACCAACTTCAAAACATCATATCCCCCTACATTTTGTTTCCTGTCCATGAAGCAATCCTCTATCCATACTAAAGCAACAACCCAAATTCAACAAACCCTTGTCATAGAGTCATAGAGATGTACAGCATGGAAACAGACCCTTCGGTCCAACCCATCCATGCCGACCAGATATCACAACCCAATCTAGTTCCACCTGCCAGCGTCTGGCCCATATCCCTCCAAACCCTTCCTATTCATACACCCATCCAAATGCCTCTTAAATGTTGCAATTGTACCAGCCTCCACCACATTTTCTGGCAGCTCATTCCATACATGTACCACCCTCTGCATGAAAAGGTTGCCCCTTAGGTCTCTTTTATATCTTTCCCCTCTCACCCTAAACCTATGCCCTCTAGTTCTGGACTCCCCAACCCCAGGGAAAAGACTTTGTCTATTTATCCTATCCAGACCCCTCATAATTTTGTAAACCTCTTTAAGGTCACCCCTCAGCCTCCGATGTTCCAGGGAAAACAGCCACAGCCTGTTCAGCCTCTCCCTGTAGTTCAGATCCTCCAACCCTGGCAACATCCTTGTAAATCTTTTCTGAACCCTTTCAAGTTTTACAACATCTTTCCAATATTTGGAAATGCAAGGACTGATTCGGGATAGTCAACTTGGCCCCGTGCATAGGAAATCATGTCTCACAAACTTGCTTGAGTTTTTTTGAAGAAGTAACAAAGAAGATTAATGAGGGCAGAGCAGTGGATGTGATCTATATGGACTTCAGTAAGGCGTTCGACAAGGTTCCCCATGGGAGCAAGGTTAGATCTCATGGAAAACAGGGAGAACTAGCCATTTGGATACAGAACTGGCTCAAAGGTAGAAGACAGAGGGTGGTGGTGGTGGAGGGTTGTTTTTCAGACTGGAGGCCTGTGACCAGTGGAATGCCACAAGGATCGGTGCTGGGTCGTCTACCTTTTGTCATTTACAGATGATTTGGATGTGAGCATAAGAGGTACAGTTAGTAAGTTTGCAGATGACACCAAAATTGGAGGTGTAGTGGACAGCGAAGAGGGTTACCTCAGATTACAACAGGATCTGGACCAGATGGGCCAATGAGCTGAGAAGTGGCAGATGGAATTTAATTCCGATAAATGCGAAGTGCTGCATTTTGGGAAAGCAAATCTTAGCAGGATTTATACACTTAATGGTAAGGTCCTAGGGAGCGTTGCTGAACAAAGAGACCTTGGAGTGCAGGTTCATAGCTCCTTGAAAGTGGAGTCGCAGGTAGATAGGATAGTGAAGAAGGTATGCTTTCCTTTATTGGTCAGAGTATTGAGTACAGGAGTTGGGAGGTCATGTTGCGGCTGTACAGTACATTGGTTAGGCCACTGTTGGAAATTTACAGGGTAGAAGTGACCTGTACAAGAACGACGGATTGCACCTAAATTGGAAGGGGACTAATATACTGGCAGGGAAATTTGCTAGAATTGCTTGGGAGGATTTAAACTAGTAAGGTGGGGGGGTGGGACCCAGGGAAATAGTGAGGAAAGAAATCGATCTGAGACGGGTACAGCTGAGAACAGAAGTGAGTCAAACAGTCAGGGCAGGCAGGTACAAGGTCGGACTAATAAATTAAAACTGCATTTATTTCAATGCAAGGGGCCTAAAAAGGAAGGCAGATGAACTCAGGGCCTGGTTAGGAACATAGGACTGGGATATCATAGCAATTACGGAAACATGGCTCAGGGATGGGCAAGACTGGCAGTTGAATGTTCCAGGATACAAATGCTACAGGAAGGATAGAAAGAGAGGCAAGAGAGGAGGGGAAGTGGCGTTTTTGATAAGGGATAGCATTACAGCTGTGCTAAGGGAGGCTATTCCTGGAAATACATCCAGGGAAGTTATTTGGGTGGAACTGAGAAATAAGAAAGGGATGATCACCTTATTAGGATTGTATTATAGACCCCCCAATAGTCAGAGGGAAATTGAGAAACAAACTTGTAAGGAGATCTCAGCTATATGCAAGAATAATAGGGTAGTTATGGTCGGGGATTTTAACTTTCCAAACATCGACTGGGACTGCCATAGTGTTAAAGGTTTAGGTGGAGAGGAATGTCTTAAGTGTATGCAAGACAATTTTCTGATTCAGTATGTGGATGTACCTACCAGAGAAGGTGCAAAACTTGACCTACTCTTGGGAAATAAGGCAGGGCAGGTGACTGAGGTGTCAGTGGGGGAGCACTTTGGGGCCAGCAACCATTATTCTATTTGTTTTAAAATTGTGATGGAAAAGGATAGACCAGATCTAAAAGTTGAAGTTCTAAATTGGAGAAAGGCCAATTTTGACGGTATTAGGCAAGAACTTTCTAAAGCTCATTGGAGGCAGATGTTCGCAGGTAAAGGGACGGCTGGAAAATGGGAAGCCTTCAGAAATGAGATAACAAGAATCCAAAGAAAGTATATTCCTGTCAGGGTGAAGGGGAAGGCTGAGGTATAGGGAATGCTGGATGACTAAAGAAATTGAGGGTTTGGTTAAGGAAAAGAAGGAAGCATATGTTAGGTACAGACAGGACAGATCGAGTGAATCCTTTGAAGGGTATAAAGACAGTAGGAGTATACTTAAGAGGGAAATCAGGAGGGCAAACCGGGGCATGAGATAGCTTTGGCAAATAGAATTAAGGAGAATCCAAAGGGTTTTTACAAATATATTAAGGACAAAAGGGTAACTAGGGAGAGAATAGGGCCCCTCAAAGATCACAAGGTGGCCTTTGTGTGGAGCCACAGAAAATGGGGGAGATACTAAATGAATATTTTGCATCAGTATTTACTGTGGAAAAGGAGATGGAAGATATAGACTGTAGGGAAATAGATGGTGACATCTTGCAAAATGTCCAGATTACAGAGGAGGAAGTGCTGGATTTCTTGAAACGGTTAAAGGTGGCTAAATCCCCAGGAACTGATCAGGTGTACCCGAGAACTCTGTGGGAAGCTAGAGAAGTGATTGCTGGGCCTCTTGCTGAGATATTTGTATCATTGTAGTCACAGGTGAGGTGCCGGAAGACTGGAGGTTGGCAATCTGGAGGTGCCACTGTTTAAGAAGGCCGATAAAGACAAGCCAGGGAAGTATAGACCGGTGAGCCTTACCTCGGTGGTGGGCAAGTTGTTGGTGGGCATCTTGTTTGTAATATGTTTTTGAACAGGACCTGATAAAATACATTTTGATAATTCAACCATCTACTGGTTCTCGCTTATCTGCTTTACTGGTTACCCCCTCAAAAGTCTTAATAAATTTTACTTTTACTGATCACAATGTGATCTCCAATGCGCATTATTGCAACTTCCTTAATAAAAGATTTAAGAATTATTTGACAATTCCCTGATTTCTTTCTGCCTCCTTTCTTGAATAGTGGTATTATATTTGCCAAGTTTCAGTCCACACAAACTATTGTAGAACCTAGGGATTTTTCAGAAATCATAACTATTACACCTTATATTTCTGTAGCTACTTCTTTTGGAATTCTAGGATCAGGTCCTGGAGATGGGGTGGATTTTAACTTCTATCAATCAGAATCCATTTCCTAACAAATCAACACCCTTCTCCCATTCAAAACAAAAATAGGTGGAAAGGCAAAGTGAGAGGGGAGTCGAAAAGTGTGGCACTGGAAAGGCACAGCAGGTCAAGCAGCATCTGAGGAGCAGGAAAGTCGACGTTTCATCAGGAAGGGCTTACGCCCAAAAAGCTGACTCTCCTGCTCCTCGGACGCTGCCTGACCTCCTATGCTCTTCCAGTGCCACACTTTTTAACTCTGACTCTCCAGCATCTGCAGTCCTCACTTTCTCCAAGTTGAGAGGGGATACTAACTGTTTACAGAGAAATATTGATAGGTTAAGTAAGCAGACAAAAAGTTGGTGACTGGAGTATAATGTGGGAAAATGAGAAGCTGTTCATTTTAGAAGGGAGAATAATAGAACAAAGTCTGATTTAAGTGTAGAGAAACTGCAGAAAGTTGCAACACAAAGGGACTTGTGAGTACTTGTGCGTGAAACATAGAAAGCTAGCACACAGGTGTTGCAAGGAATCAGGAAGGCTCATAGAATATTGGCCCTTGTTTCAAGTGGGTTGGAGTACAAGACTATGCAAGACTTACTGGAACGGTACAAAGTGCTGGTGAGACCACAACCATCTACTGTGAGCAGTTTTGGTCCCCATTTTAAGAAATGATATGTCACTGGAGACCTTTCAGAGAATGTTCACTAGAGTGACACAGGTATGGAGAGACTCATCAGCAAAAGTCAAACAGGTTGGGATCTATGGAATTTATAAGAATGAGTCATGATCACATTGAAATATACAAGATTCTTTAAGGGGCTTGACATGGTATATGTTGAGAGGATATTTCTCCTCATGGGAGAGTTGAAAACCAAAGGACATTGTCTCAGAGTTATAAGCCACCAATTTAAGACTGAGATAAGGAGGAATTTTCTCTCTCCGAGGGTTATGAGTCTTTGGAACCCCTTGCCACAGATAGCTGTGGGGGCAGAGTCCTTGTGTATATTTAAGTACGACTCACAGAATTTCAGATGTGGTCTCACCAGCATCTTGTACAGTTGCAATAAGACATGCCTCCCTTTGTACTCCAACCCCTTTGATTTAAGGGTCAATATTCCATTAGCCTTTCTGAGATAAGATAGAATCTTGATTGGTAGAGGAATCAAAGGCTACAGGGAAACAGCAAGACAATGGATATGTAGCAGATCAGCTATGATCCTATTGAATGGAGGAGCAGGCTCAAGGGACTAAATAGCCTACTTCTGTTCCTAGTTCCTTTGGTCATATGACCTATTCAATATAAATATCATTTTTCCTTTATGTTGGTATTTCTTTCAATTAATGATTGCCGGACAAAAATCTTCATCAATTTTTTTTTCAGACATTGATATTATTAAGTCCCTAATTTTTTTCTTTGCTGTTTACTTATAGTAGGTAATTTACTGAGAAGACACAAATTATTTGTCCAATATATGTAACATTTCCTCATTCTTCATGATCACTTCTCTTGCTTGTGTCTCTAAGAAAGCACTATTTACTTTAGGTCTCTTGTTTTGATCCACCTGTAAAGGATTTAACATTCTGTTTTATATTTATGGCTAATTTACCCTCATATATTAAGTGTTCCCTTTTCAATCAGCTACTTGTGGTCCTTGACAGGTTTACAAAACATTGCCAATTCTGCAGTTTGCTGAATTTTTCCCCAATTATAAGCCAATAGCAAATTTCAGGAGTGGTCATTCCAAGGCTTAAGTGTGTGTAGGCAATGAGGGAAGGTGCAACTGCCAGACAGTCATGAGGTGCCAGGCAGGTAGTGTAGGAGTGTATCTTGTTTACTAACAAATATTCAGTTCTAAATACTAGGGTGATGGTGGTTTATCTACAGAATACAGCCCAGCAAACAGAGCTCCAGTTGAGAGCTGGACCCAGATTCACAGTTAAGACTCAGACCTAGCCAGTATCATGGCTGAGTAATGGGCCCAGCCACCAAACCCCCGATCAAGACCTCCCCAATTGAGATTTGGGCATTTATCTCACAAGGCTTAGTGACAGCCCCTTCCACCCTGGCCTGCCCTGTCGCATTACAGTGAAGACTCCTGACTCTTCATTCAATTTCTTGTTCTGCGCAATCCGCTGGAGGATGTTGAGAAGCAATTGACAATGGCACATCAATAAGTATGGTGGCAGCAACATCAGCCAGAATAATGTCCCTCGTCTCAGGATCCCTCAAATTCCAGATGCAGGCTCTGAGGAGAAGCAGGCGAAAGTAATGAAGGGCAAATGAAGGGCTTATGCCCGAAACATCGATTCTCCTGCTCCTCGGGCGCTGCCTGACCTGCTGCGCTTTTCCAGCACCACACTCCTGATTCTTGAGAAGCAGGAAAGGGAGAGGAGATCTGTGACTGGGGGAGTTGCAGCAGTGAACATGGGAGAGAGAGAGCATCTGTGTTGAGAGGAGCAGACTCCTCATAGTTTCTTTCTCTCTACCTACAGGGGCAAATGCTCTCTTACTGATCACGCTGTGATTGAATTTTCAGATTTTTGGGAGACTTTTGATGATGGGTTCTTTCACCACCCTACTATATTTTAAATACCGTTCTTAATACTGCCTGTGGACACCTGGAGGGGAGGAAACTGCGGAGACTTCCCAGGATCTGTAAATTAAACTGCTTTGGCCACAAGGTCATATGCAACATTTTAAAACAAAATGTTTTATAAATGGAGACAATTCAACAACAATAAAAATTTGTTATTAATATTATTAATAGATCTCTGCCTGTAGCAACCTCAATGATCAGTGTTTGGTCAGAAGGTGCCAGCCAGAAGCAGCATTTATTACATTTTCGATGTATCAGTTAAATAACATCCTGACATCAAGCATTTGGTGAGGATTTAGGCTTAAGCTTTAGCCAAAATTGGAGTGAGCGCATCTATTCAAACATGGAACAACACATTTGAAAAGGTGCTTATTAGAATTTGCTTTCACAGCTACAACTCTTTGCTCAGCAACTGTCTCTGGCCCCGACTTACCATCCTCCATATTTTGAATTCAGCCATTATCACAGGTATCTCGGAGATATACAATGTTCCTCAGCACTCGTGCTACATCCTGAAATGGACACTCAATGCCATCACCGCCACATGCAAATTCTCAACTTCTTTCTCTTCACCAGCATCTCCTCATACCACTTCAAAGCTGTCCCAGTCTGAGTTCCATTTTATTCTTGATCTCATTTAATGCCGTAATGAAAAAACCTTTTCTCTTCCTCTCAGGCATAAAGGAACACAAGCACCAACAACAAACAGGTACCGATATCCCTCTGGATTCTTCCTTCCATCCGCATCTGTTTGATTCTATCTCTTCCTCTAATTTGTTCTAAACTGAACCGTAGAAGCAATGTGAGAGTGACTGCTTTTAAAGACTAAGGCCACATTAGACCTCGTGTGATACTAAGGATTTAGATGAAATGGGAATCATACCAAACATAAAGGCTAACTGGTTAGCATTGCTGCTCCCAGTGCAAAAGGCATGGATTCAATTTCAGCCTTGGGTGACTGTGTGGAGTTTGCACGTTCTCATGTCTGCATGGCTTTCCCCCAGGTGCTCTGGTTTCCTCCCATTTTCGAAAAATGTACAGGTTTGGTGGATTGGTCATGCTAAATTGTCCTGTAGTGTGCAGGTTAGGTGATTAGCAAGGGTAAAGACATGGTTACAGGGATAGGGTGAGGGGCTGGGTCTGGGTGGGATGCTTTCTAGTGCAGACTCGATGGACAGATTAGCCTCCTTCTGCATTCTATTCTACTCTAAGATGGCTGTGGTTGTTGGGAGTCAATCATCTCAACTCCAGGTCATCTCTGCAGGAGTTCCTCAGGGTAGTGTCCTTTGCCCAACCACTTTCAGTGGCTTTGTCAATGATCTTCCATTCAGCATAAAATCAGAACTGGGGATGTTTGCCAATGACTGCACAATGTTCAGTACCATTCGCAACTCCTCAGACACTGAAGCAGCCCAGGTCCAAGTGTAGCAAGATCTAGACAATATCCAGGCTTGAGCTGACAAGTGGCAAGTAACTTTTGTGCCACACAAATGCCAGGCAATTTCCATCTCTAACAAAAGAGAAGCTAACCATTGACCCTTGACAGTCTATACCACTACCATCACCAATTCCACCACTATCAATATCTTGGGGATTACCATCGACAAGAAACTGAACTGGATCATCTACAAAAATACTGTGATTTCAAGAGCAGTCACAGGCTAGAAACCTTGCGGTGGATAACTCAGTTCCTAACTCCTCAAAGCCCACACACCATCTACAAGGCAAAAATCAGAAGTATAATGGAATATTCTCCCAATGCCTGGATGAGTGCAGCTCCAACAACACTCAAAAAACTTAATGCCATCCAGAACAAAGCAGCCCCCTTCACTGGTACCACATCCACAATCAATCATCCTCTCCATCACCAATGGGTGGGAACAGCAGTTTTTCCATCGACAAGATTCAGTGCAGAAATGCTCCATAGGCATAGAGCTATAGGGCATGGAAATAAACCCTTTGGTCTAAATACTCCACACCGACCATGTTCCCAAACTAAACTAGTTCCACCTGCCTGCATTTGACCCAAACCTTTCCTATTCATGTACTTATCCAAATGTCTTTTAATCATTGTAACTGTACCTGGATTCACCACCTCCTCTAACCACTCTCTGCGTAAAAACGTTGCCCCTCATGTCATACAGCGATAGAGTCATAGAGATGTACAGCATGGAAACAGACCCTTCGGTCCAACCTGTCCATGCCGATCAGATATCCCAACGCAATCTAGTCCCATCTGCCATCACCCGACCCATATCCTTCCTATTCATATACCCATCCAAATGCCTTTTAAATGTTGCAATTGCACCAGCCTCCATCACTTCCTCTGGCAGCTCAGTCCATAAACATACCATGCTCTGCGTGAAAAGGTTGCCCCTTAGGTCTCTTTTATATCTTTACCCTCTGACTCTAAACCTATGCCCTCTAGTCTGGACTCCCCAACACCAAGGAAAAGACTTTGTCTATTTATCCTATCCATGCCTCTCATAATATTGAAAACCTCTATAAGGTCACCCCTCAGCCTCCAACGCTCCAGGGAAAACAGCTCCAGCCTGTTCAGCCTCTCCCCATAGCTCATATCCTCCAACCCTGGCAACATCCTTGTAAATCTTTTCTGAACCCTTTCAAGTTTCACAACATCTTTCCGATAGAAAGGAGACCAGAATTACACGCAATATTCCAACAGTGGCCTAACCAATGTCCTGTATAGTTGCAACATGACCTCCCAACTCCTGTACTCAATACTCTGACCAATAAAAGAAAGCATACCAAATGCCTTCTTCACTATTCTATCTACCTGTGACTCCACTTTCAAGGAGCTATGAACCTGCACTCCAAGGTTTCTTTGTTCAGCAACACTCCCTAGGACCTTACATTAAGTGTATAAGTCCTGCTAAGATTTGCTTTCCCAAAATGCAGCACCTCACATTTATCTGAATTAAACTCCATCTGCCACTTCTCAGCCCATTGGCCCATCTGGTCAAGATCCTGCTGTAATCTAAGGTAACCCTCTTCGCTATCCAGTACACCTCCAATTTTGGTGTCATCTGCAAACTTACTAACTGTACCTCTTATGCTCGCATCCAAATCATTTATATAAATGACAAAAAATAGAGGACCCAGCACTGATCCTTGTGGCATTCCACTGGTCACAGGCTTCCAGTCTGAAAAAACAACCTTCCACCACCACCCTCTGTCTTTTACCTTTGAGCCAGTTCTGTATCCAAATGGCTACTTCTCCCTGTATTCCACGAGATCTAACCTTGCTAACCAGTCTCCCATGGGGAACTTTGTCGAACGCCTTACTGAAGTCTATATAGATCACATCTACCGCTCTGCCCTCATCAATCCTTTGTTACTTCTTCAAAAAACTCAATCAAGTTGGTGAGACATGATTTCCCACACACAAAGCCATGTTGACTATCCCTAATCAGTCCTTGCCTTTCCAAATAGATGTACATCCTGTCCTTCAGGATTCCCTCCAACAACTTGCCCACCACTGAGGTCAGGTTTACTGGTCTGTCGTTCCCTGGCTTGTCCTTACTATCCTTCTTAAAGAATGGCACCACATTAGCCAACCTCCAGTCTTCTAGCATCTCATCTGTGCCTATCGATGATACAAATATCTCAGCAACAGGCCCAGCAATGACTTCCCTGGCTTCCCACAGAGTTCTCGGGTACACCTGATCAGGTCCTGGGGATGTATCCACCTTTATGCATTTCAAGACTTCCAGCACTTCCTCCTCTGTAATATAGACATTTTGCAAAGTGTCACCATCTATTTTGCTACTTTCTGTATCTTCCATGTCCTTTTCCACAGTAAATACTGATGCAAAATATTCATTTAGTATCTCCCCCATTTTTTGCGGCTCCACACAAAGGCTGCCTTGCTGATCTTTGAGGGGCCATATTCTCTCCCTAATTACCCTTTTGTCCTTAATGTATTTGTAAGAACCTTTTCAATTCTCCTTAATTCTATTTGCCAAAGCTAATTCATGTCCCCTTTTTGCCCTCCTGATTTCCCTCTTAAGTATACTCCTACTTTCTTTATACTCTTCTAAGGATTCATTCGATCTATCCTGTCTATACCTTACATATGCTTCCTTCTTTTTCTTAACCAAAACCTCAATCTCTTTAGTCATCCAGCATTCCCTACTCCTACCAGCCTTTCCTTTCGTCCTAACAGGAATATACTTTCTCTGGATTCTCGTTATCTCATTTCTGAAGGCTTCCCATTTTCCAGCCATCCCTTTACCTGTGAACATCTGCCCCCAATCAGCTTTTGAAAGTTCTTGCCTAATGCCATCTAAATTGGCCTTTCTCCAATTAAGAACATCAACTTGTAGATCTGGGCTATCCTTTTGCATCATTATTTTAAATCTAATAGAATTATGGTCGCTGGCCACAAAGTGCTCCCCCATAGACACCTCAGTCACCTGCCTTGCCTTATTTCCCAAGAGTAGGTCAAGTTTTGAACCTTCTCTAGTCAGTACATCCACATACTGAATCAGAAAATTTTCTTGTACACACTTTTAATAAATTCCTCTCCATCTAAACCCTTAACAATATGGCAATCTCAGTCTATGTTTGGAAAGTTAAAATCCCCTACCATAACTACCCTATTATTCTAACAGATAGCTGAGATCTCCTTAAAAGTTTGTTTCTCAATTTCCCTCTGACTATTAGGGGTCTATAATACAGTCCCAATAAAGTGATCATCCCTTTCTTATTTCTTAGTTCCACTCAAATAACTCTCCTGGATGTAGTTCCAGGAATATCCTCCCTCAGCACAGCTGTAATGCTATCCCTTATCAAAAACACCACTCCCCCTATTCTCTTTCCTCCCTTTCTATCATTCCTGTAGCATTTGTGTCCTGGAACATTAAGCTGCCAGTCCTGTCCATCCCTGAGCCATGTTTCTGTAATTGCTATGATATCCCAGTCCCATGTTCCTAACCACACCCTGAGTTCATCTGCCTTCCCTGTTAGGCCCCTTGCATTGAAATAAATGCTGTTTAATTTATTAGGCCTACCTTGTACTTGCCTGCCCTGACTGTTTGACTCGCTTCTGTTCTCAACTGTACCAATCTTAGGTTGATCTCTTTCCTCACTATCTCCCTGAGTCCCACACCCCCACCTTACGAGTTTAAATCCTCCCGAGCAGCTCTAACAAATCTCCCTGCCATATATTAGTCCTCTTCCAATTTAGATGCATAGAATTTGCTCTTCTCACCTTAAGAATATGCTCCCTAGTTTTGAACTCGTCCATCTTAGGGGAATGACCTTTGCTATTCACTTTATCTATGCTGTGCATGATTTTGTAAACTCTATAAGATCAACATTCAACCTCCAATGCTCCAATGAAAAAAAGTCACAGACTATTTTAATGACCACATCATCAGCCTCTGTCGGATCCTCCCATATCCGACAGAGATTTACCTGTATGTCCACATACTGCGGTCATCTACTGTGTCCATTGCTCTTGATGTGGTCTCCTCTACATTGGGGAGACAGCATGCCAACTTGTGGAACGTTTCAGAGAACTTCTCTGGGACACACTCACTAAACAACTCTACCGGCCTGTGGCCAACCACTTCATCTCCGCCTCCCACTCCGCCAAGGACATGCAAGTCCTTGGCCTCCTCCACCGCCACCTGACATCTGGAGGAAGAACGCCTCATCTTCCGCCTTGGGATCCTCCAATCACACGGAATCAATTTCACCAGTTTCCTCATCTCCCCTGCCCCCACCTTATCCAACCCTCTAACTTGGCACCGTCTGACCTGTCTATCTCCCTTCCCACCTATCCACATCACCCTCCTCTCTGACCTATTGCCATTCCCCCCCCATCTTCAATTTCCTATCACGTTCCCAGCTACCTTCCCCCCAGCCCCACCTCCCCCCCCCCCCCCCCCCCCCACCCATTTATCTCTCAGCCCCCTTGGGCCTCCACCTCATTCCTGATGAAGAGCAAATGCATGAAATGTCAACATTCCTGCTCCTCGGATGCTGCCTGACCGGCTGTGCTTTTCCAGCACACACTTTCTGTCATTTTCACCTCTGAGCTCAATTTTGTGGACCCTCTCCACTGCATGGACCTTTTTAATTGATCTCCAATATTCTCCCTCTACCAGCTTCTTCCTTCTGGTTTCTTACCTGCATCTGATCTCGTTGGAGTTCTGAAGAAGGATTATAGAGACTTCAAACATTAATTCTGTTTCTCTCTCCCCAGTTGCTGCCAGTTGATTTCTCTAGTACTTTCTGTTTTTATTTCAGATCTCCAGCATCCATAGTACATTGCTTTTAAGGAAATGCACATATTGTCTTCACTTTTCTGAAAGTCTTAGAACGTATCATTTTAGTGGGACATGATACTGAGTCATAGAGCTTTAACAGCACAGAAAGAGCCCCTTTGGCTCTTCTCACCTGCACTGGTCATCAAACATTCATCTATTCTAATCCCATTTTCCAGCACTTGGCTCTTAGCCTTGTATGTTCCAGCATATCAAGTGCTCATCTACGTAACTCTGAAATATCTTAGATGCTGTCACCTGTACTATCACTTCAGACAGTGAGTTCCAGTTTCCTACAAACACATTTATGTAAATAATATTTTCTTTAAATCTCCTCTAAAAGTCCTGCTCTTTCTTTTAAAACTGCGCCCCCTCTCCTAAAGGAAACTGTTTCTCCCTATTTACTCTGCTGATGCCCCTCAGAACTTTGTATATGCTAATCAGATTCCCCCTCAGCCTCTCTGCTCTAAGGAAAACAACTCTGGCCTATCTAGTCTCTCAGGTAACATTCCCATGAGTTCTGATGAATTGATTCCGGACTAAAAATGTTAACTCTCCTTTCTCTTCACAAATGCTGTAAGATCTGCTGAGCTTCTCCAGCAATTTGTTTTGTTTAACATTCTGGTGAATCTCTTCTGCACAATCTCCAGTGCAATCACATTTTCCCTACAGTGGTGACCAGAACCACATATTGTACTCCAGCTGTAGCCTAACTGATGTTATCATAGTCTCCTTGTTTCTGTATTCAATGCATTGTCAAATATTCCAGGCACGTCCTTAATCACCTTGTCTACTAACCTGCCACCTTCAAGGATGCATGGACATGCATCTTCAGAAATGACATTAAATCCATTTTAAAAAATAGTCAAGAACATATTTCTGAATGCTTCCACATCTTATTCATTGAAGATCTTAGTGTCTGCAGAACATAGGCAAGCTTAATCATGCTCTCCAATTTCAATGACATAATTTTCTCCAGACCTGGAACATTCAGGCAGTATCATTCCTGTGGGCTGAGTCCAACCCAGAGAATAGAGGCACATAGTACAGACTAGCAAGGGAGTAAATTCAAGATAGTATTAATTAATAGATAAATCATCTTAAAACAGAGAGAAAGAATGTGTAATTACACATAGGAAATACAGAGAAAGGAAGGAAGTGAATTTGTGTACATACACTATTTCACAAACTCGAGATGTTTTATGGCATTCCAGAGCCAAGGTGTTATTTTGGAGAATATGAACTGCTGCAATCTATGAAAAGGTGGTTCAGCCAATTATCACAAAACGCCTTGTCTGATCAGAGCTAAACAACACCAGAACGCTCTGAACTTTTATTTTCAAATAGTGTCATGGGATCCTTTACATCTACCTTACAAGACAGTCATGGTTTTGCTGAAATAGCTGAGAGACAGCTGGGTGGACAGAGCAGCTAGCTTGTACTATATGCTCCACTTGGATCTGGAACTCACAGTTTTCTGATTCAGGGTTGAGTACGCTACCTCAGACTGAGGACCAAGGCTGGCCTCTGTAACGCACCTTCATTATGGTAGATGGATGTGTACTGGAGTGGATGTCCATGGTGAAAAGGAGGCATTGGGGGCCAGGGAACCAAAAGTCATGGAGGAGGTGGAGGGCATGGATGGTGTCTCAAATGTATGTGGGGAATTTCTGGACCAAGGGGGCAGGATGGTATGCAGAGATAACAACTGTCTCCTAAAGTTGGTCAAAGGGATTAGAAATGAGATTTCTGGTGATCTGTCTACTGAAAATCAAGGTGGGGTTGGGGTTTATCAGGAATGTTTGTGGGGTAGGGATTGGAGGCAGCCTGCTGAGATGTAGAGGGAATTGACTTTTGGCAGGATGTTACTCATGCCCCTCTACACATTAACAGCACAGAACAAGTGTATCAAGCTCCTGGGAGTGGTCATCAACAACAAGCTTTCTTGGACTCTTCATATGGTTACAAAGGCCCAACGTCTCTTCTTCCTCAGGCAGCTGAGGAAATTTGGCATGATGGCGAATACCCTTGGCAACTTTTATAGGTGCACCATCAGGATGTATCACTACCTGTCTGGATGTATCACTAACTGTACCATTCAAGATCGAAGACACTTTCAGAGAGTGGTGAACCCGGCCTGGGTAATCACAAAGGCCAACCTCCCATCCATAGAATCCATCTACCAGGCCCGCTGTCAAGGAAAGGCCGCCAGCATTCTTAAAGATCCATCCCATCCTAGCAATGTTTTTCTACAAACTCCAGCATTGGGGAGAAGGTACAGAAGTCTGAACACATGCAACGACCGGTTTTGCAACAGTTTCTACCCTACTGTTGTTAGAGTACTAAATAGACTCACAAACTCTGAACATTCACCTGTACCTGGTGTTTTGTCGCTGTCTACCTATTATTTACTATCTATGCTACTTAACTGTGTGATCTGCCTGTATTGTTCGCAAGACAAAGCTTTTCACTGCCTCCGTACACGTGACAATAAATTCAATTCAACGAAGGCAAGCTATCATCGATCACATTATATAGGGTTACAATTAAGAACTTCAATTTCCACAACACTGGTGCAGCGGTAAGTTTTGACTTCCAGTTTAAAGTCGCAACGCGCTGCAGTCACCTTTTCTTGCCTGTTTTTACATTGCTGGCTCCTGCCAGGTTTTGCACACAGCACCAGAGCGAGATCAGATTGATTGGGAAAGGGATCAAACGGTGCTCAATCTAACGAGCGCGCACCCAATCAAATCTTCCGAGAGATCTGTCGAACCGCGCGAACATCCAGGCGTTTGAACTCTGAAGTGCACGTTGCAGTATATTTATTGTTTTGCTGATTTTGGCTCAGGCGAGCATAGAATACTATATACAAAAATAAACCCTTTGACATGTCTCCTGAGTTGGTGCCGAATCATCTCTGGCCGCTCACTCCGAATTGACAGTAAAAGAAAATTTACAGTACACGAGCGTCTTAAAATCAGTATTGGGAAATGCATTGTCTGTATTAAAAACGAAAATCTGGACATTCGGAGGGTCGGTGTGGACTTGTTGGGTCAAATGGCCTGTTTCAACACTGTGGGGAATCTATGATGATTTATATGATTTTAGCTTCAGAACCAATGGAATTGCTCGAAAGGCATAAAATCGCACATTTCAAACCAGATCGTGTGCAACCATGAAAACAAACACGACTGAGCATTCTGAAGCACATTCGCATCAAAGGGCAGAGCAGTCGTTTTTATTTTGTAGCTGGAAAAGCGAACCTCCAGATCACAGGGTGGAAATTTCCACTTCAACCTGCAGCCCAGTGTATTTTATTGGATGGTTGCTCAGTGCAGACTCAGATCCCAGCAAACCAAGATCAGCTCCCACCCTACCTACCCGTCAGTGTATAAACATGTCGTGGCCCCTGACGACTCTTCGATGCGATGAGAGCTTTGGGAAAGTTTTTGCTGAAGAAAACTTTGGGAAAACGAGCGACGAAACCAGCGGCCATGGTTATCAATACAACGTCCCCGCAGCCCTCGCCTTGGTCCTCTGCCCCCGCCCACTGACGTCGGCTGTTACAAACATCTTACAAACAGCGTGTCAAAGGGTATGACCACCCACCTACCCCCACCCCCCACCCCAGACCAGTCAGCCCCCACTGCAAAGTGAAGGGCCAACAATAGTGGTTGTAAAACATTACTCTATCCCTTCTCGGCTACAAAAAGAATGCGGTCAGTATTGGTGTGCATGTTTAAACGTGCGTTGTTGCTGAACCCTTTCGCTGCCATTAGACAAAGCAATTGCTGTGAACAAAGGCAGACGGCACGAAAGAGTTGCATTTGCTCAAGATGCCTCTTATCTCTGACAGCCAGTTCGGTCTTGCTAGAAAATCGTTGGTAGTTTGGAGGAGACAGAGTTCCGTCAACATTTATTTTACTCAGGCATAATTTAGCTTTACCAGTGCTTTTTGCACTCGAATACTGGTTCAGTAAATGGAAGGACCCCTTACAGAAATGGAATTTGAATATAACACCGCACTAATAGAAACCCAATGAAAACAACCAATGCTGGATATCACAGCAGGTCAGGCAGCAACCATGAAGAGAGAGCATGCTAACGTTTCCCAGTCTGGATGACTCTTCATCAGAGCTGAAGTATGGAATGGACAGTATTTGCTATTGTTTGAGGGGGGGGGGCGGTGGCTGTGGTAGGGTGTAGACTGCTGGTGAAGAAAAGATGTTGATAGTTCAGATTAAGTGATCACAATGTGAGAGTAGTGTGTCTAACTGCTAGACTGGAAAGAGAAGACAATCCCACTGGGGTGGGGGAGGAGAGAGAGGACACTGACAGAATATAAGGGGTAAAGATAAAAGAAAGGGGAGAAATGGAAGTCGGTTCACAATTTGAAGGCGTTGAACTCAATTTAAGTCCAGAGGCTGTAAAGTGCCTAGTCTGAAGCTGAGATGTTGTTCCTCCAGTTTGCTCCGTGATGTAGGATGCTGAGGACAGACAGGTGGGCATCCGAGCCCACAGTCTTTTCAGGTGAAGCAGCATTTCACCTGTACCTCTTACAATCTTGTGTTGTAGTCACTGACGAAGAGTCATCTAGACTCGAAACGTTAGCTTGCTCTCTCTCCATGAATGCTGTCTGATCTGCTGTGATTTCCAACATTTGTTGTTTTCAGTACAGATTCCAGCATCTGCAGTAATTTGCTCCTACATTGCATTTAACCGACTGCCATGTCTCTTCGAGGAATGCCTACCTTGAAGAATTGAATTGAATTGAATTGAATTTATTGTCACATGTACCGAAGCACAGTGAAAAGCTTTGTCTTGCGAGCAATATAGGCAGACCACATAGTTAAATAGCATAGATAAGTAAATAATAGATAAACAACAGCAAAATAAAAACACAGGTACAGGCCAATGAGAAGAGTTTGTAAGTTCATTCAGTATTCTAACAGTAGGGATGAAACTGTTTCGAAACTGGCTAGTGGTTGTGTTCAGGCTTCTGAACCTTCTCCCCAATGGTAGAGGTTGTAGGAAAGCATTGCCAGAGTGGGATGGATCTTTGAGAATACTGGTGGCCTTTCCTTGACAGTGGGCCTGGATTCTATTGATGGGAGGTTGGCCTTTGTGATTGTCTGGGCCGATTTCACCACTCTCTGTAATTGTCTCTGATACCAGGTAGTGATACATCCAGACAGAATGCTCTCGATGGTGCACCTATAAAAGTTAGCAAGGGTATTTGTCGTCGGAGCAAATTTTCTCAGCTGCCTGAGGAAGAAGAGACGTTGTTGGGCCTTTGTAACCAGTGCGTCCACATGAAGAGTCCAAGAAAGCTTGTTGTGGATGACCACTCCCAGGAGCTTGACTCTTTCCACTCGTTCCACCTCTGTGCTGTTAATATGTAGGGGGGGCATGAGTAACATCCCACTGAAAGTCAATAGTGAGTTCCTTGGTTTTGCTCTTTCCTCTGACAGGAATTCCGATTGCCTCTTTAAATCTTTGTTCTTTCCATTTCACTGCTGGTGTTCAATAAGGTGTTTGTCAAATCCCGCTTCTATAGCCATGTTTCCCTTCTCAGCAACTACCAATGACTCAGAACGACCCTGCATGGATTTCAATTCAAGTTTCACCCTTCGTGTTTCAAATCCACCCAGGAGTACAAGTATGTCCAGGACATTCAGTATTCTTCAGACTGCTGCTCCCATTGCATCCTGGGATCCACAATCAATGCCATGCGCCATCATATATGCGCACATGACTCCACTCTACAGCAATATTGACTCATCCTCTTTCAAAGCTGCATGGTTCCCCAGTCACACATTATCCTTCACCCCATACATTGCCTCAACAAAAGACTTTTTCTTTGGCACATCAAGGTACATGAGTTCCAGCAACTTATGCACTCCAACATCCATCCTGCAGGCCATCCTTTGGCAGTCATCACTTTCCGGCCCCCAGATGCCATCATTTTCTGTCTCCTTGAAGCCACTCCCCCTAACCCCAGCCCTTGCCATGTTTTCACCATACCGCCTGACCTTCCTGTTTCAGAGTCTGAACATACTGTCCTCAGCAAAGGATTCAGCCTCATATCTTTAAGGGACTACCTTAATAAATTTCAAGCTCGTCATTACGTTGAACTGTTTTTGCTCCATCTCTACCCTCACTTTATCGGGCAGGATTCCACCCATCCACGCTCCCCACATCCCTCCTCAGCAGTTCCACTGATCCCACTCGTTCCACCTCTGTGCTGTTAATGTGTACGGGGGGCATGAGTAACATCCCGCCGAAAGTCAATAGTGAGTTCCTTGGTTGTGCTCTTTCCTCTGACAGGAATTCCTATTGCCTCTTTCACTGTGTACATCTTTGTTGCTTTCCATTTCACTGCCTCCAGTATTCACCCTCTACTTGGACCCCTTCCCCCTGCTTCTTATTTGCCCTCGATCTCTCCATTGAAAGCTGCCGACATGACATCGACTGTCTCAATTTCTCTGCTCCTCTCACCCATTCTAACCTGTACCCTTCTGAAATTGCAGCACTTAACTCTCTCAGTTCAAACCCTAACCTTGTTATCAAACCCAACAACAAAGGTGGTGCCACTGTAATTTGGCGCACTGAGCTTTACCCTGCGGAGGCTCAAAACTATCTCTCGGACACTTCTTCCTACTGCCCCCGGATTATGACCCCACATCCAAACATCAAGCCAAAGATGTGCAGGTCAGGTGAATTGGCCATGCTAAATTGCCCGTAGTGTTAGGTAAGGGGTAAATGTAGGGGTATGGGTGGGTTGCGCTTCGGCGGGGCGGTGTGGACTTGTTGGGCCGAAGGGCCTGTTTCCACACTGTAAGTAATCTAATCTAATCCATTGTTGCAGAACTGTCATTGACTTCATTACCTCCAGAGATCTTACCCGCTTTGCCACCAACCTTGTAGTCTTTCAACCCCAAACAGCCCGTTTCTACTTCCTTCCCAAAATCCACAAATCAGACTGCACCCAGTAGGCCCATCATATCAGCCTGTCCTGCCCCACTGAGCTCATTTCCTCCTAACTTGACTCCATCCTCTATCCACTTGTCTAGACCTTGCTGACCGACATCCGCGATTTCTCTGATGGGCACTCCACCATATTGACAATTTACAGTTCCCCTGACCCTAATTGCTTCCTGTTCACCATGGATGTCCAATCCCTCAATACCTCCATGCCCCACCAGGACAATCTGCAAGCTCTCAGCTTTTTCCTTGACCAGAGACCTGAGTACTCCCCATTCCCCACCATTTTCCTCTGCCTGGCTGAACTTGTTCTCTCACTGAACAATTCTTCCTTTAATTCATCTCACTTCTGCTAAGTCAAACAAGTGGCTATGGGCACCTTTTGGGTCCCAGTTATGACTGCCTGTTTATGGGGTATGTGAAACAATCCTTGTTCTAATCCTACACTCTTTAATCAATACATCTATGACTAATTCGGTGCAGCTTCATACTCCTGCCAGGATATTGAAAGATTTGTTCATTTTGCCTCGAATTTCCACCCCTCTATAACTTTCACATCATCCATTTCCAACACATCCCTTCCTTTCCTTGACCCCTCTGTCTCCTTTTTCAGGAATAATCTGTCCACTGCCATCCACTACAAAGCCTCTGACTCCCACAGCTACCTTCACTACAACTCTTCCCACCCACATCCTGCAAGGATTCTATCTCACTCTCCCAGTTCCTTCGCCTGTGTTGCATCAGTTCGGTTGATGCCACCTTCCAAAACAGAGCTGCTGACATGGCTTGCTTCATCCATAACCATAGATTCCCGCCCACTGTGGTTGACGTGGCCTTCAACAGCATCCAATCTATCACACGTGCTTCCACCCTTTTCCCTTCCCATCACTCACAACACCGTGATCAGGTCCCTCTTGTCCTTATTTTTCATCACACCAGCCTCTGCATTCAAAGGATCATTCTCCACCATTTCAGCCAACTCCAGTAGAATGACATCACTAAACTCATCTTCCCCTCACTCCCCCGTCTGCATTTTACAGGGATCATTCCATCTTGGATACCTGAGTCCATTCCATGACCACCAACACCAAACCCCCTTCTCATGATACCTTGCCATGCAACACCTGCCCCTTCACCTCCTCCCTGCTCGCCATCCAAGGGCCTAAATAGTCTTTCCAAGTGAAGCAGCATTTCACCTGTACCTCCTCCACTCTTGTGTATTGTGTTCACTGCACCCAATGTGGCCTACCCTACATTGGAGAAACCAAACGCAGACTGAGTGGCCACTTTGCAAAACACCTCCAGTCTGTACACAAGCATGACACAGACCTTCCTGTAGCTGGCCAATTTAACACAGCATCCTGCTCGCATGCCCAATTATCTGTCCTTAGCAAGTGAATTTTTTAACTTGATGGCACGCCCTTTTATGTGCTTCCTGATCTTCCACACACCCATCCCTTCATTCCAGATCTGTCCACAGTCTCAGAGCTCTTTCTTCTTATTTGTCTATATCTATCCTTTTCACTTAAGAGTCATAGAGTGACTCTTCAGTCCAACTCATCCATGCCAACCAGATATCCTAAATTAATCTAGTCCCATTTGCCAGCACTTGGCCCATATCTCTCTAAATCCTTTCTATTCATTTACCCATCCAGGTACTTTTTGAATGTTGTAATTGAACCAGCTTCCACCACTTTCTTTGGTAGCTCATTCCATACATACCACCCTGTGGGTGAAAAGGTTGCCCCTAAGATCCCTTTTAAATCTTTCCCCTCTCACTTTAAACTTATACCCTCTTGTTTGGATTCCTCCACCTCAGGAAAAAGACCTTGAGTATTTAGTCGATTCAAACTCTCCCTGTAGTTTAGACCCTCCAATCCTGGCAATATCTTTGTTAATCTATTCTGAACCCTTTCAAGTTTCACAACATCCTTCCTATAACAGAGAGACCAGAATTGCATGCAGTATTCCAATTGTGGCCTAACTGATGTCCTGCACAGCTCCAACATGATCTCCCAACTTCAATACTCAGTGCTCTGACCAATAAAGACAAACACACCAAATGCCTTCTTCACTATCTTATCTACCTGTGATTCCACTTTCAAGGAATTATGAACGTGCGCTCCAAGGTCTCTTTGTTCAGCAGCCCTGCCCAGGACCTTACCATTAAGTGTGTAAGTCTGAATGCACGCAGTATAAGGTAAATGTGCTTATGGCGCAGATCGAAATTGGCAGGTATGATGCGGTAGGCATGCAGGGGGATTTGACTGAAGGGAGATCAGGATTGGGAGCTGAATATTTGAGGACATACATCCTTTTGAAAAGACAGGCAGGTGGGCAGAGGGCGTGGGGGTTGCCTTATTTGTAAGAAATGATATTAAATGAATAGTAAGAGAAGAAGCAGGGTCAGATGGTATCTGTGTGAGTTGAATTGAGGAACCACAAACGTCAAAAAAAAAACAGTTGGAGTTAGATACAGGCCTCCAAACAGTAGTCAGGAATGGGGTGCAAGATACACCAAGAGATAGAAAAGATGTACAGGAAAGGCAAAGTTACAGTGATCATCAGGGATTTCAAAATGCATGTGGACTGGGAAAATCAGGTTGGTAGTGGATTGCAAGAAAAGGAATTTGTGGAGATGCCTTTTTGGAGCAGCTTGTGGTGGGGCCCACTAGGGAACAATCAATACTGAATTTAGTGTTGTGCAGTGAGGCAGACTTGATAAGAGAGCTTAAGGTGAAGGAACTCTTAGGAAGCCGTGATCATAATATAATAGAATTTACCCTGCAATTTGAGAGGGAGAAGATAGAATCAGAGGTAATGGTATAACAGCTGAATAAAGGCAATGATAGAGGCATGAGGGAGGAGCTGGGTAGAACTGACTGGGAGAGGAGCCTCGCAGGAAAGACAGTGGAACAACAATGGCAGGGGTTTCTTGGAGTAACTCAGGAGACACATCAGAGATTCATTCCTTGGAAAAAAAAAGTGTGATAAGGGAGGATGAGGTAAGCATGGCTGACTAGGGAAGTCAGGGAAAGCATAAAAGCAAAAGAGAAAGCATACAATGTGGCGAATCAAGGTTTGAGGCAAAAGCCCTTCATCAGGAACGAGGGTTCCTGATGCAGGGCTCTTGCCCAAAACATCAATTCTCCTGCTCCTCCGATGCTGCCTGACCTGCTGTACTTTTCTAGCACTACACTCTGATCTTTGTAAGTTTCCCAATCCTCTGGTTTCCCACTGCCCTTCTGATCTCCAGTATCTGCAGTCCTCATTTTCTCCAAGCTTACAAAGACCATCAGAGAGCAACAAAAAAAAGGGAGAAGATTAAATATGAGTGTAAGCTAGCCAGAAGTATAAAAGAGGACTGTAAGAGTTTCTTTCGATATACAAAGGGCAAAAGAGAGGCAAAGTGGATATTGGACCACTGGAAAATGACACTGAAGAGATAGTAGTGGGGAACAAGGAAAGGGCTGAGGAACTGAGTAATTACTTTGTGTCAGTCTTCACAGTGGAAGACATGAATAATATCCCAAAATTCAAGACAGTGAAGGGGCAGAACTGAGTGTGGTGGCCATTACCACGGAGAAAGTGTTCAAAAAACTGAATGGCAGGGAGGTGGATAAATAAACTGGACCAGATGGACTGCACCCCAGAGTTTAGATTAGATTCCCTACAGTATGGAAATAGACCCTTCGGTCCAACAAGTCCACACCCACCCTCCAAAGAGTAACCCACCCAGGCCTATTCCCCTACCCTATATTTACCCCTGACTAATGCACCTAACACTATGGGCAATCTAGCACACCCAATTCACTGACATCTTTGGCGTTTTCGGAGGAAACCAGAGCACCCAGAAGAAACTCACTTAGACACGGGGAGAATGTGCAAACTCCGCACAGATTGCCTGAGACGGGAATCGAACCTGGGAGTTCTGAGGGAGATAGCTGAAGAGATAGCAGAGGCGTTAGTGGTGATCTTTCAGGAATCACTCGAGTCAGGAAGAGTCCCAGAGGACAGGAAAATCACTGATATGACACCCTTGTTTAAAAAAGGCAATAAGGCAAAAGACAGAAAATTACAGACTGATTAGCCTAACCTCAGTTGTGGGTAAGATATGGAATCCATTGGGAAGGATGAGATTTCTGAATACTTGGAAGTGTGGTAAAATAGGGCAAAGTCCGTATGGCTTCATCAAGGGGAGGTCATGCCTGACAAATCTGCTGGAATTCTTTGAGGAAGTAATGAGTAGGTTAGATCAAGGATAGACAATGAGCTGCCAGAGGATCTAACCTTGCTAACCAGTCTACCATGAGGAATTTTGTCAAATGCCTTTCTGAGGCCCAGATAGGTCACGTCCACCATTCTGCCCTCATCAATCTTCTTCATTACTTCTTCAAAAATCTCAATCATGTTAGTGAGATATGATTTCCCACCACAAAGTCATGTTGTCATCCCTAATCAGTTGTTGCCTTTCTAAATGCATATAAATCCTGTCCCTCAGGATTTCCTCCAACAACTTGCCCACCACCAATGTCAGGCTCACCGGTCTATGGTTCCCTGGCTTTTCCTTACCTTTCCCAGTGTAATAACTCACTCATTCTCTTGCTGACCTATACTCTCTCAATTCAGGTGCTTCTATATCCAGCTTACCAATGAGTCTTTCCGAAACGATTTGATTACCTGCCCAGATCAAATGCTTCTCAGTCTACCTGCACACCTGTTTAAGCCACATTAGCTTTCTTGCTCATTCATTCATGTACTCCAAGTGCTTTCCAGTCTCAGTTTTCACATTGATTGTCACAGGGTCATAGTGATCTACAGCACATAAAAGGTCTTTTAGTTCATCACATCTGTGCCTGACAAGAACAATCATCTAACTATTGTAATCCCATTTTTCAGTACTTGGTCCATAGGCTTGTACACCTTGGCATCACAAGTGCACACCTAAATACTTCTTAAATATTATGAAGGTTTCTGCCTCGACAACCTTTACTGGCAGTGAGGTCCAGATCCCCTCCATTATCTGGATGAAAAAGGTTTTCCTCACATCTGCTCTAAATCTTCAGTCCCTTCCTTTAAATCTATGCCTCCTGATGTTGATCCTTCCACCCTGTCTATGTCCTTCGTAATTTAAAAAATCTCAATCATGTCTCCTCTTAATCTCCTTTCCTTTAAGGAAAACAATCCCAGTCTATCCAATTTCTCTTCATAACTGAAACTCTCTAGTCTAGGCAACTGATAAATCTCTTGTGCAACCTCTCCCATGTTATCACATCCATCCCATAAAATGGATTTCAGAACTGCATACAGTTTCTAGCTGTGGCTTAACCATGGCGTCATGGCTATATCTCATGGCATCTCTTGCTATGTGAGCTTCTAGTTCAATTGCTAAATGGTGCCAAGGGAGGTCACATCATCACTAGAATTGTTTTTATGTCCTTTTTAGACCAACACTATAATGAGTTTAGGAGCTGAATTGTTCTGGAAGAACCCATATTCAGCATTGGTAAGCAGATTATTGGTCAGTAAGTGTTATGGACCAGGCCTGACCCCTCAAACCATTTTTAAGCAGGTAGCCCTGACGGTAACTTTGCTATTTCTTTTAGGTAAGTGTATGGTGGATATTCCCAGAGTAAATTAGCTGGTCCGACTGCCAAGTTTTAAACAAACAATGTATTCACAAAATTATGGAGTGAAACACAAAGAACAGAAAACAGAATACCGGACAACTTATCCTATCCAAAAACTCGACTGACTACCCCGACTTAATGCTGTTGTTCCAAAAATACTTGCAATAGTCCCAATAAACATATCCCTTAGCACAAAGAGTAAAAATGAAATAAATAGACCTTATAGGCTTGACGCTAGAGGGAGAGAATACCCAGCTGGACTTGCCCCAGCAGCCTTTCTTCACACTCACTGCTGCTGAACTGAATCAAAAACTCTAATCTAAATGAAGGCTAGCTACACAGCTAGCTGGCTACTCCCCTTTGATTGATTATACTGGATTTTTCAAGAGATGAAAGCCTTAGGCCAGAGGCATTATCTGTTAGCGGTAAACAGAAAGGGCCCCAGTAAAACTTTCAAACCCAGCCTAGTTGGAGCCTGGCCAATTACCCGCTCTCTGGAACAAAAACTCAAGAGCATAGTAACCTTGTAAAAAGACCAACATTATGACACGATTTGGAGATGCCGGTGTTGGACTGGGGTGTACACAGTTAAAGTACAAATATGTGATTTTTACCATTATGACAGTAAGTGATAGTATTGCTGATAACTCTCCCATCACATAATTGATCACCTACTTAAAAATCACTCTGAGTTCCACTGCTGCCATTTTGAAAGTTCTACCCATCTTTTTACATGACTGTGGGATTGAGACCTTAGTACAAAATTACATCCTTATGATTCTATGACATTGTTATATTGGTCATTTTACAGGAACAACCTAGCTAGGATAAGCTGTTTCACAAGTTCTTCCATTTTTGAGTTATTTCCCTGCACACACCGAATTTCAAAACCTCACTGCCATAACATTACCAACCTTTCCGTTTTGCTCCAACCCGACAAACATTTAATTCTCTATCCAACCGAGTAGTCATCAGAAAATCATGGCAGGAACTAAATAACAAAAGCAAAAGCACCCAGAGGAAAGAGACATTCAGTGGCTTTCCCATTGCTGAAACCTCCACTGTCTTTCCTGAGGTTTACCATTGACCAGAAGCTGAACTGGACTAGCCATAGAATTACTGTGGATACAACAGTAGGTCAGAAAATAGAAATTCTGCAATGAGTAACTCTCTCCTGTCTCTCCAGTGTCAGTCTACTATCTACAGGGCACAAGCCAGCCGTGTAATGGAATGCTCTTCACTTTCCTGGGTGAATGCAGCTCCAACAACATTCAAAAGGCTTGACACCATCTTGGACAATATAGCCTGCATGATTGGCATCATATCCACATCTTCATATCACTCTCTTCACTACCTAAGCACAGCAGCAGCAGTATGCACCTTCTGCAAATTGCACCGCAGTAACACAGCAAGCCTCATTTGAGAGCATCTTTCAACCTGGGACCTTTACTACCCAGTAAGACACAGGTAGATGCCTAGGAACATCAACAGCTGCAAGTTCCTCTTTGAACCACACACAATCTTGATTTGGAACTATATCAGTGTTCCTTCACTATTCCTGATTCAAAATCCTGGAACTCCCCTCTTGATACACTGTTTACCAATTCATCAAGGACTGCAGTGGTTCAATAAGGAAGCTGCCATCATCTTCTCAAGGACAGTTATGGACAGGCAATAAATGTCCGCCAAGCCAGCGTTGTCCACATTCCACAAATAGATTATAAAAGGAAGACACAATGAAGAAGAGAAAGGAGTTAAAACATTCTTTACTTTTAAAAATTCTAATTGTTTTTTTCAGCATAAACATCCTCAGAGGCACTCCACTAGCACTTATGTGGGCAATATAAATCTTTTCTCAATTGATGGTGATAATTGGCACTAGAGCTTTGTATTGCATGAATAGAATCCAAGGTAATTTGTATTAAATTTATCAGTGTTTTCAAGATATTTTACATTTCAACTCAAAAAGTAAAAAATTGAAACCATGCTGTATCCTGGAATTCACAAATGAAACTACTGTTCGCTACACAAAGGAATATTTGACATAGTTGGATCCATCTATTTCAGGCTGCATGAGTGAGGCTGCACTGTTGATCAGAAACATAACATTTTAATCAAATTTAACTTGGCTATTTATGTTAAACTTGTATTCCCAATGAGAGTGACTTAATGTCATAAAGTGTAATTTAATGATTTTATTTACTTCAGTGTGGATTCATAGATAAGTTCAGTTCAACACATCTTACTTTTAGTATGGAAAAATCCAATTGAATGACATAATTTGCATGGAATGTGCAACAGAAAATTGTGATTCATGCATTTGGTAGGGGTAATAAATTGTGCTTTTTAATGGAAGTTGGAATATTGTTTCAATATTCTAGATTGATAAAATGTTGTAACATTTTGGTTGAATGCTGGGAGATTCACGTTCTTGTTACACTTTATCACATTGTAACCATAACAGAGAAAAACATGGATATATTGCCTAACAAGAATCAACTAAGAATAGACTTACTATACTGTGGTACCATTAATAGTCAGCCACATTGGTGTGAGTCTTGAGTCACATGTAGGCCAAGTAAGGATGGCATATTTCCTTTCTAAAGGATGTTCGTGAACCGAATAGGTTTTGTACAGCAATCAACAATGGTCATCATTAGACATCTACTTCCAGATTTATTTTTCAAGTTCAAATTCCGTCAACTGCTATGGTAGGATTCAAACTCAGATCCCCAGAGATTTTCCTGGGTATCTGGATTGCAAGTGCAGTGACAAAATCACTATGTCATCTCCTCCTTGAGAGTATTAAAATTAAGAACAAGTTCAGCATCTCAAAGCTGACATCAGTGAAGCAAGAGATCATAGAATCCCTACAGTCTGTAAACAGGCCATTTGGGCCAACAAGTCCACACCAACCCTCCAAAGAGTAACCCACCCAGACTCATAACCCTTACCCTATTACACTACATTTACTCTGACTGATGTACCTAACCCTGAACACTATGGGCAATTTAACATAGTCAATTCACCTAAGCTGCACATCTTTGGATTGTGGGAGGAAACTGGAGCACCTGGAGGAAACCCACGCAGACACGTGGAGAATGTGCAAACTCTACACAGACAGTCACCTCAGGCTGGAGTCGAACATAGGTCACTGGCACTGTGAGGCAGCAGTGCTAACCACTGAGCCACTGTGCCACCCTTATTTTCAAACCAGATTGCCAATCTGGTTAATCAAAGAGCATACAATGGCATATTAAAAGGCAGATGGGTTACAGTCAGGGGATGGAAAGGGAACCGGCAGGCAGTGGCCATTCCCCTCAACAACAAGTGTTCCGTTTTGGATATTGTTGGGGGGGGGACTTACCAGGGGAAAGCAGTGGGGCACAGGGCTCTGGCACAGAGACTGTCCCTGCTGCTCAGAAGGGAAGGGGGAAGAGGAGCAGAGCAGAGCAGGGACTCCATAGTTAGGGGGACAGATAGGAGGTTCTGTGGGGATGAGAGAGACTCGCGGTTGGTGTGTTGCCTCCCAGGTGCCAGGGTTCGTGATGTCTCTGATCGTGTTTTTGGGATCCTTAAAGGGGAGGGGGAGCAGCCTCAAGTCGTGGTCCACATAGGTACCAATGACATAGGTAGGAAGAGAGATGGGGATTTAAGGCAGAAATTCAGGGAGCTAGGATGGAAGCTTAGAGCTAGGATGAACAGAGTTGTCGTCTCTGGTTTGTTGCCCGTGCCATGTGCTAGTGAGGCGAGGAATAGAGAGAGAGAGGGATTGAACACGTAGCTACAGAGATGGTGCAGGAGGGAGGGTTTTGGATTCTTGGATAATTGGGCTCTTTCTGGGGTAGGTGGGACCTCTACAAACAGGATGGTCTTCATCTGAACCAGAGGGGTACCAATATCCTGGGGGGGAAATTCGCTAAGGCTATTGGGGTAGGTTTAAACTAATCCAGCAGGGGAATGGAAACCAAAATTGTAGTTCAAGTATGGAAAAGGTTGATAGTAGGGAGGTCCGAAATCAGGTTTCAGGGATGCAAGATGGCACTGACAAGCAAGAAGTTGGTTTGAAGTGTATCTACTTCAATGCCAGGAGCATCCAGAATAAGGTGGGTGAACTTGCAGCATGGGTTGGTACCTGGGACTTCGATGTTGTGGCCATTTCAGAGACATGGATAGAGCAAGGACAGGAATGGTGGTTGCAGGTTCCAGGATTTAGGTGTTTCAGTAAGAACAGAGAAGATGGTAAAAGAGGGGGAGGTGTAGTACTGTTGGTCATGGACAGTATTACAGTTGCTGAAAGGATGTTTGGGGACTCGTCAACTGAGGTAGTATGGGCTGAGGTTAGAAACAGGAAAGGAGAGGTCACCCTGTTGGGAGTTTTCTATAGGCCTCTGAATAGTTCCAGAGATGTAGAGGAAAGGATAGCAAAGATGATTCTCAATAGGAGTGAGAGAGACAGGGTAGTTGTCATGGGGACTTCAACTTTCCAAATATTGACTGGGAACACTATAGTACGAGTACTATTGATGGGTCAGTTTTTGTCCAATGTGTGCAGGAGGGCTTCCTGACACAGTATGTAGACAGGCCAACAAGGGGCGAAGCCACATTAGATTTGGAACTGGGTAATGAGCCCAGCCAGGTGTTAGACTTGGAAGTAGGTGAGCACTTTGGTGATAATGATCACAATTCTGTTATGTTTACTTTAGTAATAGAAAGGGATAGGTGTATACCACTGGGCAAGAGTTACAGCTGGGGGAAAGGCAATTACGATGCAATTAGGCAAGATTTAGGAAGCATAGGATGGGGAAGGAAATTGCAGGGGATGGGCATGTTAGAAATGTGGAACTTATTCAAGGAAAAGCTCCTGTGTGTCCTAGATAAGTATGTACCTGTCAGGCAGGGAGGAAGCTGTAGAGCGCGGGAGCCGTGGTTTATGAAGGAAGTCGAATCTCTGGTCAAGATGAAGAAGAAGGCTTATGTTAGGATGAGATGTGAAGGCTCAGTTAGGGTGCTTGAGGGTTACAAGGTAGCCAGGAAAGACCTAAAGAGAGAGCTCAGAAGAGCCAGGAGGAGACTTGAGAAGTTGTTGGCGGATAGGATCAGGGTAAACCCCCTAAGGCTTTCTATCGGTATTTAAGGAATAAAAGAATGACGAGAGTAAGATTAGGGCCAATCAAGGATAGTAGTGGGAAGTTGTGTGTGGAGTCAGAGGAGATAGGGGAAGCACTAAGTGAATATCTTTTGACAGTATTCACTCTAGAAAATGACAATGTTGTCGAGAAGAATACTGAGATACAGGCTACTAGACTAGGTGGGATTGAGGTTCACAAGGAAGAGGCAATAGAAATCCTGCAGAGTGTGAAAATAGAGAAGTCCCCTGGGCCGGATGGGATTTATTCTAGGATCCTCTGAGAAGCCAGGGAGGAGATTGCCGAGCATTTGGCATTGATGTTTAATTTGTCATTGTCTACAGGAATAGTGCCAGAAGACTGGAGGATAGCAAATGTGGTTCCCCTGTTAAAGAAGGGGAGTAGAGACAACTCTGGTAATTACAGACCAGTGAGCCTTACTTCAGTTGTTGGTAAAGTGTTGGAAAAGGTTATAAGAGATAGGATTTATAATCGTCTAGAAAATAATAATTTGATTAGGGATAGTCAGCATGGTTTTGTGAAGGGTAGTTCGTGCCTCAAGGTGACCAAACAGGTAGATGAGAGTAAACTGGTTGATGCGGTGTATATGGATTTCAGCAAGGCGTTCGATAAGGTTCCCCACAGTAGGCTATTATATACAAAATGCGGAGGAATGGGATTGTTGGAGATATAGCAGTTTGGATCAGTAACTGGCTTGCTGAAAGAAGACAGAGGGTGGTGTTGATGGGAAATATTCATCCTGGAGTACAGTTACTAGTGGTGTACTGCAAGGGTCAGTGTTGGGTCCACTGCTGTTCGTCATTTTTATAAATGACCTGGATGAGGGCGTAGAAGGGTGAGTTAGTAAATTTGCAGACGACACTAAGGTCGGTGGAGTTGTGGATAGTGACGAAGGATGTTGTCGGTTACAGAGTGACATAAATAAGCTGCAGAGCTGGGCTGAGAGGTGGCAAATGGAGTTTAATACGGACAAGTATGAGGTGATTCACTTTGGTTGGAGTAACCGGAATACAAAGTACTGGGCTAATGGTAAGATTCATGATAGTGTAGATGAGCAGAGAGATCTCAGTGTCCATGTACACAGATCCTTGAAAGTTGCCACCCAGGCTGACAGGGTTGTTAAGAATGTATACAGTGTTTTAGCTTTTATTAATAGAGGGATCGCGTTCCAGAACCATGAGGTTATGCTGCAGTTGTACAAAACTCTGGTGCGGCCGCACTTGGAGTATTGTGTACAGTTCTGGTCATCGCATTGTAAGAAGGATGTGGAAGCTTTGGAAAGGGTGCAGTGGAGATTTACGAGGATGTTGCCTGGTATGGAAGGAAGGTCTTACAAGGAAAGGCTGAGGGACTTGAGACTGTTTTCGTTGGAGAGAAGAAGGTTGTGAGGTGACATAACAAAGACATGTAAGATAATCAGAGGGTTAGATAGGGTGGGAGAAAGTGAGGACTGCAGATGCTGGAGACCAGAGTTGAAAAATGTGATGCTGGAAAAACACAGCAGGCCAGGCAGCATCCGAGGAGCAGGAGAATTGACATTTCAGGCATAAGCCCTTCTTCAGGTTAGATAGGGTGGACGGGGAGAGCCTTTTTCCAAGTATGGTGACGGCGAGCATGAGGGGACATAGCTTTAAATTGAGGGGTAATAGATATAGGACAGATGTCAGAGGTAGTTTCTTTACTCAGAGAGTAGTAAGGGTATGGAATGCTTTGCCTGCAACGGTAGTAGATTCGCCAACTTTAAGTACGTTTAAGTCGTCATTGGACAAGCATATGGACGGACATGGAATAGTGGAGGTTAGATGGGCTTCAGATTGGTATGACAGGTCAGCGCAACATCGCGGCCGAAGGGCCTGTACTGTGCTGTAATGTTCTATGTTTTATGTTAATAGTGGCAACAGCCATAAATGATTAAGTGGTATAGGATGAAAGTGGGAACTAAATTGGATGATCAGCCATGGTTATATTGCATTGGAGCAAACTGGAAGAGCCAAATGGCTTACTCCCTCCCCTATTTTCTATGTTTCAATATTTCATCCCAGGTCCTAACTTCGACCTTAACTGTTCCTGCTTTCTCCCTTTAGCTCAGAGAATTACATCTAACTTCATCTTGAAACCATTCAATGTTGTGGCCTCAACCACTTTGTGTGGCTGAGAATTCCACTGTCTCACCACCCTCTGGGTGAAGAAATTTCTCCTCATTTCAATCTTAAATGGTCTTAAATCCTTAGACTGTGAGTCCTGATTCTGGACAGTCCAGTCATCAGGAATAACCTTCCTGCATATACCCTGTCTGGCCTTGTTAAAGTTTTATAGGTTTCTTTGAGATCCTCTTTCATTCTTCTAAATACCAGTGAATATCATCTGATCTAATTCAGTCTGTCATCAAACATAAATTCTGCCATCCTAAGAACTGATCTAATAAACCTGTGTTACTTACCAGCCAGAGCCAGAACATCTTCACTCAGACAAAGAGACAAAACTGCACACAATACTCCAAGTGTGGTCGCACCAAACGGCCCTGTACTAAAAGCACCCCTGCTCCGATAGGTATTGGAACTCATAAAATTACAAATTTATTCCTACTCTTTGTTTTCTGCCTGCCAAACAACTCTCTGCCCATGTCAGTACATTACCTCCCAAACCTATGTGCTTTAATCTTACATGCTCATTTCTTTTGTGGGACCCCATTAAAAACTTTCTGCAAGTCCAAGCAAACCACATCTATGGGTTCCTCTTTATTAACTGTATTAGTTACCCTCTCAATGAATTTCAATGGATTTGTCAAGCAAGATTTCCCCTTTGAAAATCCATGCTGACTCTGTCCAAACCTGTCACTGTTTTCCAAGTGCTCTGCTATGAAATCTTTTATCATAGAGTTTAGTGCTTTCCCCTTTATTTAAAATTCATTTGTGAGATGTAGGCATTGCTGGCTGGCCAGCATTTATTGCCAATCCCTAATTGCCCTTGAGAAGGTGGCGGTGAGCTGCCTTCTTGAACTGCTGGAGTCCACCTGTGGTGGGTTGACCCACAATGTCATTAGGGAGGGAATTTTTGGATTTTGACCCAACGACAGTGAAAGGACAGTGATACATTTCCAAGACAGGAGGGGAACTTGAAGGAGGTGATGTTCCCATACATCTGCTGTCCTTGCCCTTCTAGATGAAAGTGGTCTTGAGATTGGAAGGTGCTGTCTGAGGATCTTTGGTGAATTTTTGGAGTGCATCTTGTAGATAGTATACATTGCTGCTGAGCATCGGTGGTGGAGGGAGTGGATGCTTGTGGATGTTGTGGCAATCAGCAGGCTGCTTTGTCCTGGATGATGTCTCCCATTCTGATATCAGGTTAACCATTCTATAAATCTTTGTTTTGTCTCTACTTCTTTTCAAAATAGTGGGATAACTTTCATTACTGTGATTGGGGTACTAGCCACTCTGTGGGAACTGTTCCAGAATATACTGAATCTTGAATGACAAATGCATCTACTATTTCTAGGCCTACTTCCTTAAGTACTCTGATTTGATTTGATTTATTTATTATCACGTGTATCTTGTTACAAAATTACAGTGAAAAGTGTTATATAGTGTCGCCACTTTCCGGTGCCATCTTAAAACACAGAGAAATAAACCAAAACATAGAAGGTAAAGGTAGAAAAATGAAGAAATAAAGAAAAAATGTCCAACTTTACAGTCCTTCTGTTAAGTGCCCCATCATGGGCCACGGGTCTGGTGGCCAGGCATGAGTCTCCTTTGCTTCACCACCACCACTGGAATGAAATCCACCACTCTTTGGCACCATCTTGGCTCCACCAACACCCTCACCATTATGAGTCCTCACTGGACCTTGCCAATGCAGATATCGCCAATGCTACCTGGTACCACATCCCAAAAATTAGACTCCATCACCTCCACGAATCTGCTTTGGGCCCATCTTGCCAATGCAGCTGCTGTTAATGCCCCAGGTCTTATACTGGGTCCAAACTCACTTCTGGTGCCATCTCCTTGAATCTGCACTGGATACAAAAACCACCAGAAACCCAAACTTGCCTCTGTCTCAGCAGCCATGAGTCAGCACTAGGATTGTGTCAACGATACAGAACCCTCCAGGAACCGAACTTGCCTCCAATATCGCTGCCATGAGTCCGCGCTGCTGGGCCTACTCAAATCTGCAATGCCATCGCCACAACCAAACTATTCATCAAGAGGTAATTAGAATAAAATAAAAGAGAAGAGAGACAGAGCAAAGAAAAAGAAACAATAAGAAAAACAGATGAACTCTGGGCTCAGACGGTCTACTTTACCGCCATCTCACTACATGTCTTACCAACATTACTGCTGGGATGTCGTTTATGAGATCTTGGGATTTATCACCCTTCAATCCCATCAATTTCCTGAATACAGTTTCCCTACTAATATTAATTTTCTTCAGTTTCTCGCTGTCACGTGACCCTGGATTCTGTTATATTTTTAGGACATTGGTTCTGTCTTCAGAAAGCTGGATACAAACAAAGTATATATTTAATGGATCACCATTTATTTCTTCCAAATTTTACCTTCTCCTGTTTCTGACTGCAAAGGATGTACATTTGTTTTAACTGATCTTTCTCTTCTTGACAAGCTTTTACAATCAGTTTGTAAGTTCCCTCCCTACTCTATCTCTGTGTCTATCTCCCCTTACTCTCTATCACCCCTTCTCAATTAATCCATTGGCCTCCTTTGCTGAAATTTAAACTGCTCCCGATCCTCAGGTCTGCTACTTTTTTGGGGCCCATTTGTATGCCCCTTCACAAGATCTAGTACTACTCCTAATTAGCCATGGTGGGGCCATCTTTCCCATTTATTTTTATGCTAGACAGGAATGAACAACGTTGCAGTTCATCCATATATTCTTTAAATCTTTGACACTGCTTACCTACCATCGTCCCTTGAAGTAACATTCCCCAAGTTATCAGAGCCGGTTTGCACGTCATAGTTTCCTTTATTTAGATTCAAGAACCCTAGCCTCAGAATCAACCATATCACTCTCCATCTTAATGCAGAATTCCATCATTTTATGGTCACTCTTCTCCAAAGGGCCTCACACAGGTAGTTTGCCAAGTATTCCTTTCTGTTTATACTATACTCAGTCTGGAATGGCCTATTCTGTAGTTGATTATTCAATGTACTGATCCAGAAAAACATCCTGTACACATTCCAAGAATTCCTCCTCTATCATACTGTTACTAATTTGATTTGCCCAATAGATATGCAGATTAAAGTCACCCATAATTACAGATGTACTTTTATTGTGTGTGCCTCTAATGTCTTGCTTAATGCCTTCTCCAACATTATCAATATAGTTTGAGGGTCTATTGTTTTCTGCCTTTGATGTTTCTAAGCTGTGTCTATACAATTCCACTTCACCAGAACAAATGTTCTTCCTCACTATTGTGTTCATTTCCTCTATGCAGCAATGCGAACCCTTTTCCTTTTCTCATTTGTCTCTCCTTCTTAAAAAACAAATATCACTGTTCCCATCCCTGGTCATTCTGCAGCCAGGTCTCTATAATATAAATACATTATACCTGTTTTTAACTATCTCCACAACTAATTCATACACTCTGCACATTAAGACCTTGAGGCTTATCTTTTTAACATTCTTAATCCAGTTCACATTTATTTTGCACTTTGGCCCTATTGATTCTTGCCAATTCTCTGCCAATCCCTTTTCTTATTTCTCATTCTGTGTTTTGTTTCTGCCCTTGTCTCCTTCATCTATGTCTCCCTGTATGGGTTCCCATTCCCCTGCCATTTTAATTTATTGCTCCCCAATCACACCAGCAAAATACCCCGAAGGACATCAATTCTGGTCCTGTTCAGGTGCAAACCATCCAGCTTATACTGGTGCTACCTCCAGCAGAACAGGTTTCAAGGTCCCACAGATCTGAAATGCTCTCCCTTGCATCTTCATACCAGCCTTGTACCCACTGATATATCCTGCTTTTTCTACTCTGACTAGCATGTCGCACTGGTAGCAATCCTGAGATCACTATCCCCAGGGTCTTACTTTAACTTGCTTCCTAATTCCCTATATTCTGCTTTTAGGACCTCATTCCTTTTTATCCATTTTGTTGGTACTGACGTGTATCATGATTACAGAGTGTTTACCCTCCCACTCCAGAATGCCTTGTAGGTACTCCGAGACATCTTTGACCATGGCACCCAGGAAGCAATATACCATCCATTCTATTATCTGTGGTCTTGTTTGTAGCCACAGAAACTCCTATTTATTCCCCCTATTATCGAGACCCCTATTATTATAGCTTTTCCACACGTATTCCTCCTCCTTCATGCAGTACAGCCAACCATGGTGCAACAAATTTGACTGTTGATATTTTCCAGTGAGATGCCAACTCCTACCAACAGTATCTAAAATGGTATATCGCTTTTTCAGGGGAATGTCCACAGGGGTTCCTGCTCTACCAGTTTAGTCTGCTTGGTGGTCATCTATTCTTTCCCTGCCCCGAAGTCTCAGAGTGACCACCTCACTGTATGTAATATCTACAATACTATCAGCCTCATGGATGCTCCACAGGGTCCCTAGCCACTTCTTTGGCTCTGAAACTCAGGCTTCCAGGAGCTGCACCGAAAGATTCTTCCTGCACGCAATCTGGACACCAGCGTCAGAACTGTGCCTGACTTGCCACGTAGAAGAGGAGAAGTGCACTAGAGCCTTGAGCTCTCCTTCCATGACTTATCCTTCTAAGTTAATCCTTAGATTATCCTTAAAATCAAACATTTATTATTCTACAACTCTTATTCTCTGGATCTCTGCACTATTGCCTGGACAAACTATAAATCTAAAACAAAGAGCTCACAAAATAATAGAAATATTCACATGACCTTACTCTCCCAAGCAGCTGCTTCCATTTGCCCTATGTCACTTTTTGAGACTCTTCCCAGACTACTTCATTGTATTGCTGACTTTAGGACACTCGAGCCAGACTGCTTCACCATGACGTTCATTGTGAGACACTCTTCCCAGCATTCTTACTTTCTCCTCTTGTCTTATTCCTCCTCATCTGTGCACTGTTACTAATCATATTACCTCTGTTCCATTTTCAATTTGTGCTACAGCCCAAGAGAAAGAGCAACTACAGATACCGTTAGTGAAATAAACAGGCCAACAAATCCCTCTGACCTAAAGAAATATTTGAAAGTGCTGGAAAACTGAAATAAAAACAGTAAGTGTTGGAAGTAATCATTTTCCTTAAGGAAAAGGAAAGATTCAATCAGGTATAGTTCAAATAATGTGAATCTGAGAAGTTTTATGGTACAAAATTACTGAAATCTGCTCCCTTGAAAAAACCAAATCTGCATTCCAACATCAGAAATCCCTCCATTTTATACCTGCCCCTTTCTCATCTTCTGCTCTGATCATATCATTTTTCTTAAGGCTAATGTCTATTTGAAGTCACGGAGCTATCAATAAAAGTAACTGGAAAATAGAAATTAATCTGCATTTTCATTTACATTTGCTAATATATTAGGTATTGAAATACTCATAATCATCTATGTGAATTTCTGTGTGCATCTATATAAAATTTCTTTTTCTTCTACATAGTGCTACAAATGAGAGGCAAGTTGTTTATTTGTCTGTCTTTACAGTTGAGATGCCATGCTGAACAGCCTTTGGATCTGGGGTTGGAAAGGACCCTGCCAAAGATTGCACAATCTGCATCTGTGCAGGGTCAAATCTTGTCATCAGAGCAAGAAGTTTCATGTGATGATTTTACTGCAGGGTAATGCAAGTGGACAAAGAATAAGAAATGGGAAAAACTTGAGAAGTCTCCACTTTACTGTGCTTCTTCTCCATTTCCCCCCTCATGTCCATTCACACTTTCCTGCGAGTCAAGAAATGGAGATCACATTGTTGCAATTTAGTGAGGCCAAGACTAGACATTCCTCCATCCTATTTAAAGGGCTGGGTCATTGGTCAGGGCAAGCATGTATTCAACTGCCTACCTGATCTGAATTGCCAAAGCAGTTTTTTTTGATTATTTGGCTAAGTCAGCATTTGCTGCTCATCCCTAATTGCCCTTGAGAAGTGGTGAGCTGCCTCCTTAAAAATGCGATATTACAATTGGATTAGCCACTCATTTCCATGGAGGTGAATACTGGTAAAAGAAAATCCAGGAGGTCATGATATAATCTTTGAGACAGACCTCACTAATTTCTCTCCAGTTGAACACAGTGAACCCAAGAGTGCTGATAAAATCTTCTACATTTTCTATTGTTATGAAGTATTCTTTTCAGGTAGTGGATCAGCAGTGTTGAGGGAGCAGAGAGGCTGCAGAAGGACTTGGACATGGTCAGCAAGTGTGCAAAAAAGAGGCAGGTGAAATTCAGTGTGGGAAAGTGTGAGGTTATACACTTTGGTAGGAAGTATAGAGGCATCAACTATTTTCTAAATTGGGAGAGGCTTTGGAAATCTGAAGCACATAGGGACTTGGAGGTCCTAATTCAGGATTCTCTTCAGGTTAACATACAGATTCAGTTGGTGGTTAGGAAGGAAAATGCAAATGTTCACATTCATTTCCTGATTAGATTCCCTACAGTGTGGAAACAGGCCCTTCAGTCCAACCAGTCCACACCGACCCTCCGAAGAGTAACCCACCCAGACCCATTTCCCTCTGACTAACACACTTAACACTATGGGCAATTTAGCATAGCCAATTCACCTGACCGGCACATCTTTGGACTGTGGGAGGAAACTGGAGCACCCGGAAGAAACTCACACAGACACGGGGAGAATGTGCAAACTCCACACAGACAGTCACCTGAGGCTGGAATCGAACCTGGGACCCCGGTGCTGTGAGGCTGCAGTGCTAACCACTGTGCCACCATGCCAAGGGGAAAGAGGGCAAAGAGGGCAAAGATGTACTGCTAATGGTGCATAAGGCTCTGGTCAGACTACAATTGGAATATTGTGAGTTTAGGGCCCCAATTTTAAGAAAGGATGTGCTGGTGTTGGTGGGCTCCAGAGGAGGTTTTTAAAGAATGATCCTGGGGATAAAGGGCTTGTCACATGAGGATTAGTTGAGGACTCTGGGTCTGTACCCCATAAAGTTTAGAAGAGTGGGGAGTATCTCACTGTGTGAGATATCTCACACAGAGTACTGAGAGGCCTAGATAGAGTGGATGTGGAGTAGGTGTTTCCACCAGTAGGAGAGACTAGGAACTGAGGGCACAGCCTCAGAGTGAAGGGCTGACCTTTAGAACTGAGATGAGGAGGAATGCCTTCAGCCAGAGGGTGGTTAATCTGTAGAACTCACTGCTGCAGAAGGCTGTAGAGGCCAAGTCATTGAGTGTATTTAAGTCAGAGATAGATAATTTCTTGATTAGTAAGGGGATCAAGGGTTACAGGGAGAGAGTGGGATAATAGGGTTCAGAAACACATCAGTCATGATCAAATGGCAGAGCAGTCTTGCTGGGTCAGACGGCTTACTTCTGCTCCTTTATTTTGTGCTCTTCACAACAGATACCATTAATTTTGCTTTCCCTCCACAGACGCTGCCAGATCTGCAAATCTTTTCCAGTAATTTCTGATTTTGTTTCTGATTTTCACCATCTGCAGCTCTTTAGTATTTTTATTTCATGGATGCTAGGTCATTGAATATATTCAAAGCTGGGATAGTCAGATTCTTGAACTGCAGATGTGTAATGGGAACATGTGAGAAAGTGGAGTTGAGGCCACAGCCAGATCAGCAATGGTTTTATCAGATGGTGGAGCAGACTTAGGGGGGCCGTTGTCCTAACTCTGCCCCTTGTTCCTATTTTCCTTCTGTTTAACTAAAACTAATGGTGAATTTACCTGTGGTGAGATTAATGCTTCTGTAATTTTAAGATGTTGGCTGAGAATTCAGATCTAAACTGTAGCATGGGACAAAATAATATCAACCACAACTGTTTGATCCATCTTCTTAAAATACATAGCAGCAGGATAAAGGACATTAATAATGAACTTTTCAGTATGATGTAGTTCTGTCGTAATATTAATTTATTTGGTATTCCATTTATAATGTAAAACAACACACCTACACAAGTTGTGGAAATGCTAACAAGAAGAAGAGCAATTGAATGGTTTGTGTGAAAATCAAGTAACACATAAACATATCAGTAATCGTTAAATGCTCCCATTTAGAGAAAAGGTCATTTCATTAGGTGATAAAAATGAATATAGCAAAGATTGTCATAAATATTTAAACTAAACAAACTGGCATGGTGACTCAATGGCCAATTTTTAAGATGGCATTTACAATTTTGTAGCACCAATTTGCAATCTGTTTAAATCTATCAAATTTGCCAAATGCAGACTTTAGCAATTTATTTATTTATTTTCAAAATGATCTAGGTACCAAGACAACTGTTTACAACATTTACAAGTAGTATGTTTACAACTACTGTAACTTTCATAGTGTGCTGCATCAGGACTGTCAGTCCTCATCAAGTTGCCTACTTGGTGCATAAGATCCACAATGTATTTTGTTGGTGGAATGAAAAGCCCAATAACATCTTGGGTTGGTTGGTCAACCAACATGACTTCATTCCAGGCTCGGTTATACTCTCCACGAACAAGACTGCAACTGATTCCTATTCTATCTGCTAAAGCCTGAAATACAAATAGATTCATTAAATAAGTTATTACATGCATTTCAAATTATTTTGGAAACTGTATGAATGAGCAATTTAATTTTTTACTGGAAGACAATCTACCTTGAATAGAAGGGCTCTGTGGTAGTAGACACCTTTCTGAATTTTGCCAATGGGGATGATGTTGGATTTTAATTCAAATTTCAGGTCAGCAATGTGTAGTTCCCAGTTGAATTCATGAAGCTTTTCCTTGTGTATAGGTCCACCCATCTTTTCAGAAACAAACCTAGTATTGAAAATTAAACAAAGTAAGAGAAATCAATTGCATTGGGCTAAGGGGGGCGGGGGGGGGGGGGGGAAGGGGGGAAGAATAAGGAAATGAAGTCATGGATAGAACATTGGCATACTCTGTATGTTACAATGGGGGAGGAAAAGAAGCTTGTCAGTGACACAGATAGTATTTTTTTTCTTCACCTATGGGATGTGGCCAAAGCTGGCTGGGCCAGCAATTATTGACCATCCCTAATTGCCCTTAAGAAGTTGGTGGTGAGCTGTCTTATAGAATTGCTGTAGTCCATGTGCTGTAAGTAGACATAATGCTGTTTGGGAGGGAATTTCAGAAATTTAACTTAATGCACTGAAAATGGAGATTTATTTCAAAGTCAGGATGGTGAGTAGTTGAAAGGGAACTTGAAGATGGTGCTGTTCTCATGTATCTGTTACTCGTCATTCCAGATGGTGGTAGTCATTCCAACAAGGTGTGGTCTTAGGACCTTTGGTGAATTTATGCAGTGCATACTGTAGTTAGTTCAGACTGCTGCTCCTGAGAGTTCAGACTGCTGCTCCTGGGCATCGATGGTGGAGGGAATGGATGTTTGTCAATTTGGTGCTAATTAAGTGGGCTGCTTTGTCCTAGATGGTGTCAAGCATCTTGAGTGTTGTTGGAGCTGCATTCATCCAAGGAAGTGAGAAGTATTCCATCACATGTCTGACTTATGCCTTGTAGATGGTGGACAGGCTTGGGTTCTCAAGAGGTGAGTTACTTGCTGCAGTATTCTAAGCCTCTGACCTACCCTTGTAGCCACTGTATTTATATGGCCAATTTCTGATCGCTGGTAACCTCTAGAATATTGATAATGGGGATTCACTAATGGCAACACCATTGGATGTAAAAGGACAATGGTTAGATTGTCCCTTATTGAAAATGGAACCTGGCATTTGTATGGCATGAATATTACTTGCCATTTTTTTTTCTCATGCTTAAATAATGAAGCCGAACATTGAGCAATTATCAACGAACATCCAAATTCTGTCCTTATGATGAAGAGAAGGTCATTAATGAAGCAGCTGAAGGTGTTTGGGCCAAAGACAATAACCTAAGAAACTCTTGCAGAGGTGTCTTAGGGCTGGGATGACTGACCTCCAGAACCATTCTCCTATGTGCCATGTGTGACTCAAACCAGCAGTGAGGTTCTCCACTGATTCTCATTTAATCCAGTTTTGCTAAGGCTCTTTGATGCTACAGTTGGTTGAATGCAGCCTTGATGTCAAGGGCTGTCACTCTCACCTCACCTCTGGAACTCAGCTCTTTTGTTCATGTGTGAACCAAGTTTATAATGAAGTCAGGGGCTGAGTGACCCTGGTGGAATCCAAACTGAGCGTTACTGAACAGATGCTGCTTGATAACACTATTGATGACATCTTCCATCAATTTGCTGATGATCAAAAGTAGACTAAAGGGGCAATAATTGGCTGAGTTGGATTTCTAATGCTTTTTGTGTACAGGATATACCTGGACATTTTTCCAGATTGTTGGAGGATATCAGTGTTGTGGCTGTACTGAAACAGCTTGGCTACAATTGCAGCAAGTTCTGGAGAACAAGTCTTCAGTACTATTGCTGGAATGTTGTTCAGGCCCACAGCTGTTGCAGCATCTAATGCCTCCTACCATTTCTTGATATCACATGGAGTGAATTGAGTTAGCTGAAAACTTGCATCTGTGATGCTGGGTATTCTCGTGGAGGCCAACATGGATAATCCATTTGTTACTTCTGGCCAAAAAGAGTGCTGCGAATGTTTCAGCCTTATGTTTTGCACGGATGTGCTGGGCTTCTCAATCATTGAGGATGGCAATATTTGTGGAGTGTCGTCCTCCACCTTGTTGAATTATCTACCACCATTCACAACTGGAGGTGGCAGGACTGCAGAACTTACATCAAATTTGTTGGTTGTGGGATAACTTAGTTCTGTTTATCATTTGCTGCTAATGCTGTTAGGAATGCAAATAGTCCTGTTCTGCAACTTCATCAGGTTGTCACCTTATTTTTAGGTGTGTCTAGTCCTGCTCCTGGCATGCCCTGCTGCATTCTTCATTGAATCATGGTTGATCCCCTGGCTTAATGGTGGTAGTAGTAGTAGAGTGGTGGATATGCTAGACCACAAGGTTACAGATTGTGCTGGATCATGATTCTGCAGCTATTGATAGCCCACAGCACCTCATAAATTTTCAGTCTTGAGTTGCTCAGTCTGTTCAAAGTCAGTCCCATATAGCATAGCGATAGTGCTACACAAAATGATGTGAGGTATTATGAATGTGAAGTCAGGACTTAGTATTCACAAGGACTGTGCGGTGGTCACTCCTATCAATACTGTCATGGACAGATGCATCAGCATCAGGTAGATTGGTGAGGATGACATCAAGTATGCTATTCCCTCTTGTTGGTTCTATCACTACCTGCCACAGATCCTGTAAAGTTTCAATGTCCTTTTGAACTCAACCAGCTTGATCAGTAATGCTACTGCCAAGCCACTCATGTTGGTAGACATCAAAATCCACCATCTAGAGCACATTCTGTGTCCTTGCTATCCTAAGTGCTCCCTCCATGGTAATTAAATACAGATAGTTTAAGAGAAAAGAGGCAGGAATTTCAATCTACTCACTGATTTCTCTAAGTCCTGCCAGTTTGCCAAGATAATTGCCAAATATTAGCTGAAAATATTCTTTAAATTCACAAAAGAATCCATGTTGTTTCAATTTGGGGTTACTGAGGAGAATATTCCTTTTGTTCCAATGTTTCATACTTTCTAATGTCCTTTAAACAGCTTGAAAATTTCACAATGGAGATGGAGACTTGCAGTCTAACTGAATTGAAACTGTAGCTATTTTCCTATTTAATCATTGGGACGTCCATTACAGTTGAACATTATAGTTTCCTCTTTGGCCCCTCTGCGATAGTTTTAGTCTACAAGATTTCTTGGTTTTATTCCCAGTTATATTATTAAATCTTCAATATTTGTTTCCCAACTTCCCTTGGTCAGCAGCACTCAGAGTACCTGATGATTATACTTTTGGCTTCTTCATTTTGTTCCTTCATACTACCCCTTGGCAATGTTAAGAGTTGGTATTGAGTCAATTTTCATGACATAATGACAATATTCAGCTTTAGTTCTCTACCATTGCCCTCAACTATATGATTAGATATTGTCTAATATTGTTAACCAATTATAAATCTCTGCTTAACAGGAATGGTGCAAACAGAACCTCGAAAATGGTGGGATTGAGGGTTAGTTAGAAGGAAGATTGCATCACATTCCAAACACATTCTTCTCTCACACCTATCTTATCAGAGTCTGCCCACCCAGAGGGGTGGGGTACTAATTTAAGTGGTTGTTTCAGAGATTTCTTGGGTGATATGTGCCTTTTGAACAGCACAACTGTAGACTATGCAGTCTTGAACCAAAAAGTGAAAACCTTTGGCTAAAGGAAGCCCATGTAACTTATTTTTAAACATTTCTTTTGTAGATGAACTTCCTTGCCCAAAAAGGATATATTTGGAGTCCCTATCCCAAGATTTATTTCCTGGACTATGATTTCTCTCCCTCTTCTACTCTATTTCAACAAACCAGGGACTGCCTCCATGGGTTTCTATAAGTAGAGTAACCTACCTGAGCACTGTCATACACAGTCAAGAGGGACTCTCCAAAAGTGATTTTGGACCCCCTGAAGTCCCATGACATCAGGTCAAACATGTGTAAGGATGCCACCTACTGTCTTTTCTGAACTAATGAATCAGTATTCATTCATGTTAAGTATTACTTGAAAGCAACACTGAGGCACAGATGTGTTCTGGTAAAGGTACTTCAATGTTCATTATCAATATCTAGCACCACTACACCTACTTTTCATTTTGTCTTTATTTTTTCACAGCTTGTGGACATTGATGGCTAGACCCTGAAGGATATGGGTGTCAAACTGTACCCACATTTGTTGTGACGTACCAACATAAAGAGAAACCATGATTGTATTGCTGGAATGATGACCCATGCTGCTTTTGAGGACACACTGAGAAAGCCTCTATTGTGAATAATACTCCCATTGTGCAAAATGTGATAAATTCAGAACAGCTCTAACAGCTTAAAACTGAGTATTCACAAGGCCATCAGCAGCAGCATAACTGTATTCCACCAATATCTGTAATGTCATGACATAGCATATCCCTCACTTTATAATCCAGCCAGTGGATTTCAATGTAGGCTTCAATGGAGTACAGAATAGCACACCAGAATAAAGGTGTATCAAAAATGAAGTGCCAACTGGTCAAGCTGCAACACAGAATTACACCCGTATTAAACGTCATTTTAATAGCCTTCCAAAATACCAAATCAAGGGATAAAACTTGGCGAGGAAATAATGACTTTTTACTCAAGAGACAGTTATGGTCTTAGGGAAATGGAATTAAAGGCCAGTGAATCCCCTAGACTTGATAAGTTGCATCCTATGATAAGGAAGGAAGTAGCTACAGAGATAGTGGGTACAGTGATAGGAATCTTCTAAGAACCCTTAGATTCTGGAAAAGTCTGAGAGGATTGGAAAACTATGAATATGACACTGCTATTCAAAAAGAGGACACAAAAAGTACAATGGTCCTGTTTTCTTAATGCCTGTTATTAGGAAAATGTTAGAGTCTATGTTACAGATGTAATTATGTCTGAACATTTAAAAACGCATCGAGAAAATGCATAACCAAATGAACATGGCTTCACAAAGGGAAAATCACATCTGCAATTCATGAGATTTTTTTTGCAGAGCTAACAAACAGGATAAAGGGATCATGGTGGACGGAATAGACTTGGATTACCAAAACATATAATGTACCTCACAAAAAGCTACTTAATAAGAGCCCATGGAGTTGGTTATACCCTTTTCATGAAAAGGAGATTGGCTAAATAATAGAAGACAGAGAAGAGGGATATGGGTATTATTTTCAGGATGGTAACCTGTAACTAATGAAGTGCCACAGGGATTAGTGCTGGGCCCACAGTTATTTAAAATACTGTCTATGAATTACTTGGGTGAGGGAAGTGAATGTGCTATCACTAAGATTACAGCTGATGCAAAATAGGTGGGAAGTGGTGAGGATGATGGAAAAAAATCTCTAGAGTTGTATAGACATTAAATGAGTGGACAAAAATGTGGTATATGGAAAATAATATCAGAAAATGAAAATTTGGCAGGAAAAATAGAGGAGCTGAAAATGGAGAAACACCACAGAAATTTTCAGCACAGAGTGGTTTGGGGGTAATTGTTCATAATTCACAAAAAACCAGCACATGAATTCAGCAGGTGGTAAGGAAGGCAAATGTAATACATTTATTTCAAAGGGAATTAATTACTAAAATAGGAAAGTCTTGCTAAAACTATATAAGGCACTTGTTAGAGCACATACTGTAAACCATTTTGGTTCCCTAATTTAAGGAAAATATATACTGACATTTGAGGCAATACAGATAGGTTCACTAGGTTTATTCCAGTATAGACAGATTTCCTTACGAGGCTGAGTAGGTTAAGCTTGTGCTCACTGGAGATTTAAACAAGGAGAGATCTTATTAAAACATAGAAGATTCTTAGGGGTCTTCACAGAGTAGAGAGGATGAGTTAGAACATAGAACATTACAGTGCAGTTCAGGCCAGTCAGCCCTCAATGTTGCGCCCACCTGAGAAACCAATCTGAAGCCCTACACTATTCCAATTTCATCCATATGTCTATCCAATGATCATTTAAATGCCATTAAAGTTGGTGAGTCTACTACTGATGCAGGCAGGCCATTCCATGCCCCTACTACTCTGAGTAAAGAAACTACATTTGACATCTGTTCTATATCTATCACCCCTTAATTTAAAGCCGTGTCCTCTAGTGCTGGTCATCAACATCCAAGGAAAAAGGCTCTCACTGCCCATCCTATCTAACCCTCTGACTATCTTAAATGTCTCAACTGATTCACCTCTCAACCTTCTTCTCTCTAATGAAAACAGCATTGAGTCCCTTAGCCTTTCCTCGTAAGACTTTTGCTCCATACGAGGCAACATCCTCATAAATCTCCACTGATCCCTTTTCAAAGTTTCCACGTCCTTCCTATAACGAGGTGACCAGAACTATATGCGGCTGCACCAGAGTTTTGTATAGCTGCAATATGATCTCATGGCTATGAAACTCAATCCCTCTACTAATAAAAGCTAATACAACCCTATCAACCTGGCTGGCAACTTTCAGGGATCTATGTACATGGACACTGAGATCTCTCTGCTCATCTACACCATCAAGAATCTTACCTTTGTCCAGTACTGTTTATTTCTATTGCTCCTTCTGAAGTGAATCACCTCACACATTTCCACATTAAACTTCATTTGCCGCCTCTCAGCCAAGCTCTGCAGCTTATATATGTCCCTCTGTAACCAACAACATCCTTCAGCACTATCCACAACTCTACTGACCTTAGTGTCATCCGCAAATTTACTAACCCATTGTTCTAAGCCCTAATCCAAGTCATTTATAAGAATGACAAACAGCAGTGGACCAAAAACAGACCCTTGCGGTACATGACTCGTAACTGAACTCCAGGATGAACATTTCCCATCAACCCCCACCCTCTGTCTTCTTTCAGCTAGCCAATGCCTTATCCAAACTGCTAAATCACCCTCAATCCCATGCCGTCATATGTTGTGCAATAGCCTACCATGGGGAACCTTATCAAACTCCTTACTGAAATCCATATACACCACATCAACTGCTTTACCCTCATCCACCTGTTTGGTCAACTTCTCAAAGAACTCAATAAGGTTTGTGAGGTACGACCTACCATTCATAAAACCATGTTGGCTATCCCTAATCAACTTATTCCTTTCTAGATGATTATAAATTCTATCTCTTATAACCTTTTCTAACATTTTACCCACAATCAAAATAAGGCTCACTGGTCTATAATTACCAGGGTTGTCTCTACTCCCCTTCTTGAACAAGGGGACATTTGCTATCCTCCAGTCTTCTGGCACTATTCCTGTACAGAATGACGACACAAAGATCAAAGCCAAAGGCTCAGCAATCTCCTTCCTGGCTATCCCTTTGCATTGCTAAAGTAAATATAACCAAATTGTGGTCACTATCACCAAAGTGCTTACCTACGTCCAAATCTAACACTTGGCTGGGTTCATTACCCAGTACCAAATCCAATGTGGCCTCACCTCTTGTTGGCCTCACTCCTTTCCTGGATGGATCAGGAAACCATTCTGCACACATTGGACAAAAAAAGACCCATCTAACTTACTTGAACTATAGTATTCGCAGTCAATAGTTTGAAAGTTAAAGGCCCCCACAACAACTACCCTGTCACTCTTGCTCCTATCAAATATCATCTTTGCTATCCTTTCCTCTACATCTCTGGAACCAATTGGAGGCTTGTAGAAAACTCCCAACAGGGTGACCCCTCCTTTCCTGTTTTTAACCACAGCCCATACTACCTCAATACATGAGTCCTCAAACATCCTTTCTGCCACCATAATACTGTCTTTGATTTACAATGCCACCACCTCCCCCCCGCCCCCCCCCACCCCCAACACTCACACACACACACATACACCCTGCCCTTTTACCATCTTCTATGGACTTACTGGTTTTCTTTACGGGTGAATCTAGGAACAAGAGGACATAATCTCAGAGTAAGGGTTTCCCTTTAAGACTGAGAATAAGGAGGAATTTCTTCTCTCAGAGGGTAATGGATATGTGGAATTCTTTACTGCAGAATTCCTGAGGCTTGTTTGTTAAGTATATTCAAGGTTTAGATAGATTTTTAATTATTAAGGGAATCAAGGTTTATGAGAGAAAGGCAGGCAAATGAAGTTGAGGATTACCAGACTGTCCATGATGTCATTCTAAAGTGCAGCAGACTCAATGGGCAGAATTGCCAACTTCTGTTTCTACATCTTATTGTCTAACAGCAGAATAAGCATGCTGCAGACAGAGCTAAGTGATTCCATGACCAATGGATGAAATCAAAGTTCTCCATTCTTGCTACATCCCAGGTGTGAGTAGCATTGACAATTAAAAGACCAAAGGGAAGAAGAAGCACCAAAAATATTCCTGCCTTCAAGGACAGTACAGCTCAACAGTCAACTGCAAAAAATGAAGGTGAACATTTGCAACAGCCTTCAGCTAGAAGTGTTGAGCACATGATGCAATGAGCTAAATAGCTAAACAATGGAGGTCCTAAACTTGCTCCTCATCTGAGGCATGGTGACCCTCAAGTTAAGTCACCACTAGTCATATCTCTTGAATGAAAGAGCAGCCCTATGGTCATCTGGAACTATGATGACTTTATCTTACTACGGAGATACTGAAATAACAGAAGCCAACCTTTAGTCATTTCAATTCATTCCACATAATACCAAGAAACTGCTATGCATGCAGGTATCGCAAAGAACTTGAATTTTGACAACAATCTGGCTGTAATATTGAAGGCTTGTGCTCCAGAACTAGTGCATCACTAAGAAAAGAAGTTACATTAAAGCTTTATAAAACATTGATTATGCCTCAGCTGCAGCACAGTGTTCAGATTTAGGCATCAAAGAAAGGATGCTAACCCTTCCTCAATACCTCAATACATGAGTCCTCAAACATCCTTTCTCCAGTTGGAGGATACATTTCAGACTTACCAGGACTGAGATTGTAAGCTATATGGAGAGACTGCAGGACCCCATTTCAAACAAGTATCCAACTTTGGAAAATGTAGGGGGTAATGGACTTTCAGGGGAATGTAGCACAAAGAGTCAAGTTTCTGGTATCAGAACTGGCTCTAATGGAATGAGGGGCACCAAGCAATCGATTGTGATAGGGGACTCTCTAGTCAGAGGCACAGACAAATGTTTCTGCGGCCAGCAGCAAAAAGTAAGAATGGTGTGTTGCTTCCCTGATGCTAGAATCAAGGATAATCAGAAAGGGTGCAGAATGTTCTCAAAAGGGAGAGGTACCAGCAAGAGGTCATTGTACACATTGGAACTGATGAAATAGGAAGTGAAAACGGTGAGATTCTGAAGGGAGAATATAGGAGGTTAGGCAGGAATTTAAACAGGAGGTCCTTGAGGGTAGTAATATCTGGATAACTCCCGGTGCTATGAGCTAGTAAGGGTAGGAATAGGAGGATACAGCAGAATGTGTGGGTAAGGAGCTGGTGCAGGAGAAAAGTGTTCACATTTTTGGATCATTGGAATCTCTTCTGGGTAGAAGTGACCTGTCCAAGATGGATGGATTGCACCTGAATTGGAAGCGGACTAATATACTGGCAGGGAGATCTGCTAGAGCTGCTTGGAAGGATTTAAAATAGTAAGGGGGGGGGGGGGGCCCAAAAAAGTAGTGAGGAACGAGATCAATCTGAGACTGGTACAGTTGGGAAAAGGAGTGAGTCAAACAGTTAGGGCAGGCACGAACAAAGCAGAGAACAAGGTAAGATTGAAAAATTAAACTGCATTAACTTCAATGCAAGCGGCCTAACAGGGAAGACAGATGAACTCAGGGCATGGTTAGGACCATGGGATATCATAACAATTACAGAAACGTGGCTCAGGGATGGACAGGACTGGCAGCTTAATGTTCCAGTCTACAAATGCTACAGGAAGGGTAGAAAAGGGAGCAAGAGAGGAGGGGAGTTTCGTTTTTGATAGGGGATAGCATTACTGCTGTACTTAGGGAGGATATTCCTAGAAATAGATCCAGTGAAGTTATTTGCGTAGAACTGAGAAATAAGAAAGGATAATCACCTTATTGGGATTGAATTATAGACCCCCTAATAATCAGTGGGAAACTGAGAAACAAATTTGTAAGGAGATTTCAGTTATCGGCAAGAATAATAGGGTGGTTATGGTAGGAGATTTAACTTTCCAAATATAGACAAGGACTACCATAGTGTTAAGGGTTTAGATGAAGAGGAATTTGTTAAGTGTGTACAAGAAAATTTTCTGATACAGTATGTGGATGTATCTACAGGAGAAAGTGCAAAACTTGACCTACTCCTGGGAAATAAGGCAGGGCAGGTGACTGAGGTGTCAGTGAGGGAGCATAATTCTATTAGTTTTAAAATAATGATGGAAAAGGATAGAACAGATCTAACAGTTAAAGTTCTAAATTGGAGAAAGGCCAATTTTGACAGTATTAGACAAGAACTTTCAAAAACTGATTGGGGCAGATGTTCGTAGGTAGGGGAACGGCTGGAAAATGGGAATCTTTCAAAAATGAGATAACGAGAGTCCAGAGACAGTATATTCCTGTTAGTGTGAAAGGAAAGACTTGTAGGTGTAGGAAAAGCTGGATGACTAGAGAAATTGAGGTTTTGGTTAAGGAAAAAGAAGGAAGCACGTGTCAGGGAGAGATTTAATGAACCCCCAGAAGGGTTTAAAGGCAGTAGGAGTATACTTCAGAGGAAAATCAGAAGGGCAAAATTGGGATATGAGATAGCTTTGGCATATAGGGTAAAAAAAAACCCAAACGATTTTTATTAATACATTAAGGACAAAAGGGAAGCTAGGGAGAGAATAGAGCCCCTTAAAGATCAGCACAGCAGCCTATGTGTAGAGTTGCAGGAGATAGGGGAGATACTAAATTAGTATTTTGCATCAGTGTTTACTGTGGAAAATGACATGGAAGAAATAGAATGTGGGGAAATAGATGGTGATCTCTTGAAAAATGTCCATATTACAGAGGAGGATGCCTTGAAACACAAAAAAAGTGGGTAAATCTCCAGGACTTAATCATGTGTATCCTCGAACTCTGTGGGAAGTGAGGGAAATGATTGCTGTGACCATTGCTGAGATATTTGTAGCATTGATAGTTGCAGGTGAGGTGCTGGAACACGAGAGGTTGGCTGATGTGGTGCCACTATTTAAGAAAGGTGGTAAGGAAAATCCAGGAAACTATAAACTGGTAGGCCTGACATCTAGCTTGTACAAGTTGTTGGAGGCAATCCTGAGGGACAGTATTAACATGTGTTTGGAAAAGCAAGGACTGATTTGGGATAGTCTGTATGGATTTGTGTGTGGGAAATCATGTCTGACAAACTTGATTGAATTTTTTTGAAGAAGTAATGAAGCGGATTCATGAGGACAGAGCAGTGGTCATGGTCTATATGGACTTCAGTAAGGCATTCAACTTCATGGTCAACTGTTTAGCAAGTTTAGAGCACATGGAATACAGGGAGAACTAGCCATTTGGATACTGACTTGAAGGTAGAAGACAGAGGGTGGCAGTGAAAACTGGAGGCCTGTGACCAGTGTTGTGCCACAGGATCGGTGCTGGGTCCACTGCTTTTCATCATTTATATAAATGATTTGGATGTGAACAAAGGAGATAAGGTTAGTAGGTTTGCAGATGACACCAAAATTGGGAATGTAGAGGATAGCGAAGAAGGTTACCTCAGAGTAAAATGGGATCTTAATCAGATGGGCCAATGGGCTGAGAAGTGGCAGATAGAGTTTAATTTAGATAAATGTGAGGTGCTGCATTTTGGAAAAGCAAATCAGAGCAGGACTTTTATACTTAATGGTAAGGTCCTGGGAGCATTGATGATCAAAGGGACCTGAGAGTGCAGATTCATACTTCCTTGAAAGTAGAGTCGCAGGTAGATAGGATAGTGAAGAAGGTCATAACATTGAATAAAGGAGTTGGCAGGTAATGTTGCGGCTGTACAGGACATTGTTAGGCCACTGTTGGAATATTGCGTGCAATTCCGGACTCCTTCCTATCGGAAAAATGTTGTGAAACTTGAAAGGATTTACAAGGATGTTGGCAGGATTTGAGCTATACGGAGAGGCTGAATAGGCTGGGGCTATTTTCCCTGGAGTGTCGGAGGCTGAGGGGTTACCTTATCAAGGTTTATAAAATCATGAGTGGCATGGATAGCATAAATAGACAAGGTCTTTTTCCTTGGGTGGGGAAGTCCAGAACTAGAGGGCATAGGTTTAGGTGAGAGGCTGGGGCTATTTTCCCTGGAGTGTTGGAGGCTGAGGGGTTACCTTATCAAGGTTTATAAAATCATGAGTGGCATGGATAGCATAAATAGACAAGGTCTTTTTCCTTGGGTGGGGAAGTCCAGAACTAGAGGGCATAGGTTTAGGTGAGAGGGTGGGGCTATTTTCCCTGGAGCGTCAGAGGCTGAGGGGTGACCTTATAGAAGTTTACAAAATTATGAGGGCATGAATAGGATAAATAGACAAAGTCCTTTCCCTGAAGTCAGGGAGTCCAGAACTTGAGGGCATAGGTTTAGGGTGAAAGGGGAAAGATATAAAAGGGATCTAGTGGGCAACGTTTTCACTCAGAGGGTGGTGCGTATATGGAACGAGCTGCCAGAGGAAGTGATGGAGGCTGATACAATTACAGCATTTAAAAGGCGTCTAGATGGGTATATGAATAGGAAGGGTTTAGAGGGATATGAGCCAAATGCTGGCAGGTAGGTCTAGATTGGGTTGAGATATCTGGTCAGTATGGACAAGTTGGACCGAAGGGTCTGTTTCCTTGCTGTACATCTCTATGAACCAGACTTGTTCTGCTTAAAGCAAATATGACTAAAAAGGAGACCTGATGGAAGTGTTCACATTGTGAATGACTTTGGTGGAGTAAGTGGCACACTATCAAAACTGGCTGAATGTCTGGTAACCAGAGGATACAGGTTTAAGTTCATTGGCAAAATAAGCCAAGGCAACCACAAAAAAAAATCTGAGGTTTAGAATCCACTGCCTGAAAAGTGGAAGCAGATTTTTGAAACATAGCACTGAATACTGGAAGAGCACAGGTAATTTAAATGTGTTGCTGTTCCATAGTGCTGGCACAGGTATAATGGGTTGAATGGCCTTCTTCTGTCATTCTGTGAATGCTACTAGTAAAAATCAATGATAAAAGATCCTCAACTACAGCGCACCACACTTTAAACCATTTACAGATGCCACATGTACACACTTCACATTATCAATATTTCACATGGCTTGATGTAGTGTAGTCTGAATGTCAACTGATCAAACCTTTAAGAATGCCTTTCATAGGCAATATTAGGCTTAATAACATCAATGGAACATGATATGCACGAATAAAGATTGATCGAACCAATTTTGAATGGATATCCTTTTCACTTTAAATTTCAAGTTACAGTGAGGGAGATTTGAGTGGGAGACCAGCAGGTAAGTCTCTTGCTCTATATTGACTACCTCCTGCCTCGGTTTGGGTAAAATTCATCAACATGTGCCATAAATTTGAATTGGCAAATTCAAAATATGATTTGATTTAGTCAAAAATATTCCTGATAAAGCAACAGTATCTGATGATAGCAGAAAATAATTCGAGAAGCTTGTGACAAACATTCTATGATAACTGGGGCATTTCAGCTTATCTTCAACTACTGCTGGTTAAATACATGAGGAAATTTAGGGAATAGGTGAATTCACTATAAATGCATACATTTTGTGTTTGAAAATCAAATAATATGTAGAGAAGAGGTGTTGGAAATTCTGGCAAGGGTGAAAATAGATAAGTCCCCTGGGCCTGATTGCATTTATCCTAGGATTCTCTGGGAAGCAAGGGAGGAGATTGCAGAGCCATTGGCCTTGATTTTTGTGTCCTCTTTGTCTACAGGAGTAGTGCCAGAGGACTGGAGGCTAGCAAACGTGGTTCCCTTGTTCAAGAAGGGGAGTAGGGATAATCCTAGTAACTATAGGCCAGTGAGTCTCACTTCTGTTGTGGGCAAAGTCTTAGAGAGAATTATAAGGGATAGGATTTATGCACATCTGGATAAGAATGATGTGATCAAGGATAGTCAGCATGGTTTTGTGAAGGGCAGGTCGTGCCTCACAAACCTTATTGAATTCTTTGAGAAGGTGACGAAGGAGGTAGATGAGGGGAAAGCGGTAGATGTAGTATATATGGATTTTAGTAAGGCGTTTGATAAGGTCCCCCATGGTAGGCTACTGCAGAAAATACAGAGATATGGCATTGAGGGTGAGTTGGAGGTTTGGATTAGGAATTGGCTCTCTGGAAGAAGACAGAGGGTAGTAGTTGATGGCAAAGATTCATCTTGGAGTGCCGTCACTAGTGGTGTTCCGCAAGGATCTGTTTTGGGACCATTGCTGTTTGTCATTTTTATAAATGACCTGGAGGAAGGGTTAGAAGGTTGGGTGAGCAAGTTTGCGGATGATACGAAAGTCGGAGGAGTTGTAGACAGTGAGGAAGGATATGGCAGGTTACAGCGGGATATAGAGAAGCTGCAGAGCTGGGCAGAAAGGTGGCAAATGGAGTTCAATGTAGCTAAGTGTGAAGTGATTCACTTTGGTAAGAGTAATAAAAAGATGGATTACTGGGCTAATGGTAGACTACTTGGTAGTGTGGAAGAGCAGAGGGATCTTGGTGTCCATGTACACAGATCTCTGAAAGTTGCCACCCAGGTAAATAGTGCAGTGAAGAAGGCATATGGCGTACTGGCTTTTATTGGTAGAGGAATTGAGTTCCGGAGTCCTGAGGTCATGCTGCAGTTGTATAAGACTCTGGTGCGGCCGCTTCTGGAATATTGTGTGCAGTTTTGGTCGCCATACTATAGGAAGGATGTGGAGGCACTGGAACGGGTGCAGAGGAGGTTTACCAGGATGTTGCCTGGTATGGTAGGAAGATCCTATGAGGAAAGGCTGAGGCACTTGGGGTTGTTTTCTTTGGAGAAAAGAAGGTTTAGGGGTGATTTGATAGAGGTGTACAAGATGATTAGGGGGTTAGATAGGGTTGACAGTGAGAACCTTTTTCCGCGTATGGAGTCAGCTATTACAAGGGGGCATAGCTTTAAATTAAGGGGGGGTAGATATAGGACTGATGTTAGGGGTAGGTTCTTCACTCAGCGAGTCGTAAGATCATGGAATGCCCTGCCAGTAGCAGTAGTGGACTCTCCCTCTTTATGGGTATTTAAGCGGGCATTGGATAGGTATATGGAGGATAGTGGGTTAGTGTAGGTTAGGTGGGCTTTGATCGGCGCAACATCGAGGGCCGAAGGGCCTGTACTGCGCTGTATTGTTCTATGTTCTATGTTCTATGTTCTAAAATTATAGTATTACACAGGAGAGGAGGCTATTCAGCCTGTAATGACTGCGCCGGATCCGAAACAGTATCCACTCAGTCAGTCACTCCACTTATGATGATGCTGCTGCTTTAACAAGGTTATGACGTCCTTGGTCTTTGTTTTCAGAGAGTTTCTAAAAGACACAGACTCTGAAAAGTCTCAGCTTGGATGGGTTTTAGGACCAGTTTGATTATAGCTAACAGATACTGCCTCAGGCAAAAAGGCTTTTAAGTTAAAAAAAACTTGTACAATGAAAGGGGAGTGGCCAGTTCTCCAGGCTCAGCTTTTTTCTGGTTTGAGTTGGACTAGCTATTCACTGAAAGCAGTCAGGCAGTTGTGAAGCTGCTGGACCCAAAGAAGCGGGTCCAGGCTGATCCTCCTCTCTCTCTGACATCTCTCCTGTAAGATGCTGTGTTTGATTTTACCTTTTGTGCCAAGTGGTGTGTCACAAAGCTGGTCCTTTTTTTCTAAAGCTGTCCCTTTTCTCAAGGACACTGTGTCCTTGGTTTTTTTCTAGATGGGTCATAAAACAGATCGAGCTCTGACTCAACTGGTTTAGTACAGAGATGAAAAGGATACTGAGATGCCTTTTTGTTTACAGAAGAACCTTGATTATCCAAATATCAAATTATCCAAATGAGATCTCGAGATCCCAATAGAAACATTACATCAAAGAGCTGTTTCAACCCTGATCACGCCTTTTGTTTGCAATGATTAAAATGATCTCGGCTCATTGAAATGCTGCCGAGAACAGCCCTGGACATCGATGGAAGCCCAGGCACTGTCTCCAAATGACTGAGCTCCTACCCACTCTCTCTCTCTTCAGACTTTCCCTGGAAGGTGAACTCTAGGGGTGAACTCTAAACCTCCCTTCCCCAGGTATTCTCTCTAAAATTGTCCTTTACAGGGCAGAGATGGAACTTGTCAAAAAGTTGCAGTAAAAAGTTGTGCCTCTGTGTGTGTACACGCGTGCTATTTGGAGACTTACCCCATAAACGCAGCAGCAATCTTACTGTTGGTGTCCACTCCGGCTGCCCCAGAGGGGGAGAGGGAGCTGACTGGGCAGGGGCGCACATGGGGCGAGGGGACATGGGGGGGGGGCAGTGTTGGTGGCTAGGGGCGGGGGCGCAAACAGGGGTTGGACTGTGGGTGGGGGCAGGGGACGGTGCTGGTTGGGGTTGGGGGCAGGCTGAAGTCAGTGTTGTGGGTGGGCGGAGGGCAGTGTTGGACGGGTCTGGGGTGGGTGGGAGGCAGTGATGTGCGAGCATTGAGCGGTGTTGGAGGGAGTTGGGGGCAGGTGGGGGCAGTATTGGACGGGGTTGGTGGCAGGCTGGTGACAGTGTGCTGTTGCTTTGTCTCCTGAACAGGGAGCAGACTAGCAGAAAACTCTGAGCCCCGAGGAGAGGCATTGAATTGATTAACCAAATAATCAATTACCCGAACGAAATAGTGCCCACCCATCTATTTTGGATAATCAACGTACCTCTGTATATGTAAACAGATGAGACTTTAGGTCAAAGCTTTTATGTTTTAGAAGTGACATGTAAGAGAAGTGGACTGTCCTAAAGGCTGAAGTCTTGTTTGAATCAGTTCAACAGGAGCTGTGTGGAAACAGGCTGCTGAACTCTTTCCTCTTCTGTCCTTCTAACTTTAACCTGTAAGCCTCTGTTTCATTTTTATTGTGTTTCAGGGGTTTGTTTATTGGGATTGTTGTGCATATTTGGAACAGCATAATTAAGTTCAGTTTGGATAGACTGAATTCTGTCGGTTTTCTTTATTCTGTTCTTTGTGTTTCATTCCATAATTTTGTGAATAAATTTTTGGCTGTTTTAAAACCTGGTAATCAATCGAGCTTACTTAGTCTGGGTAATTTTCACTGTACACTTACCAAAACAAATAGCAAAGTTACAGTCTGGACTGCCTGCTTAAAATTGTTTTGAGTGGTCTGGCCTAGTCCATAACAGGGAGTTTATGCTGATTGTTGCAAGTATTTGGAACAGCATAATTAATTTGGGATGATTTTTTGGGTTTTCGGATAGACTAAGCTATTAGATATCCTGTTCTCTTTTGTTTGTGTTTCATTAGGTAATCTTGTAAATAAATTCTGTTTTGATTAAAATTAAGTGGGTTTGACCAACTGCATCCCTCCTGGAATATTCGCATTATACCTGCTTAAAACAACTGGCAAAGTTAGGGTCTGAGCTTCTTTCTTCAAATGTTATGACGGAGTCTGGACTGGTCCATAACACACTGCTCTTTGTAGCAGCAATTTACTGAGGATGCTGGAATCTGTACTGAAAACAAAATGACCCACTGCTTTTTATCCACTGATGTTGGTATACATTTCCTTTTCCAGTATAAACTCAATATTATTTTGAAAGTTACTTTTAACCTTACTGCACCTTCCTTTGACAAATAACACAACAATTAAAGATTTAAGACCCATCTTAAGTGTGTTCAATTCATTCACTTGAGTTTTATCACCCTTTAATCTTCTCCTTATAAATTCTGTGTCTAAAGTCTTCCTGTCTCACGAGCACCTGTTGAAGGAGCAGTATTCCGAAAGCTAGTTTCAAATAAACTCTTTGGATTATAACCTGGTGTCATGTGATTCTGACCTTGTCCAAACCAGTGCAACACTGGCACCTCCACATCACATCATCCTTTGAGACCGTGTCCTCCAGATCCTAACAAATTACTGCATTAAAGAAAAAACTTCTCAGGTTCATTTGCTAATTGTATTAAATCTGCATTTGCTGGCCTACAAGCCAACAGCCAGTGGAAATTCTTATCAAATCCCTTCATAATTTGAATAATAACCATTCAATTTCCCTTAAGCTGTAACATTCTGAGGATGACCATTATGGCTTCTGTAATCTCTTTACATTAATATATCTATGAAAGAACCATTTGAAGATTTGGACAAACTTTACAAGTCAGCAATTCAACTCAACAATATTAACTGTTTGGATGTTTTAAATTTATGTCAGTTTACACACAAAATTGTGTAGAAAAAATACGTACGTTGCAAGAGCCACAATTTGTTCTCTTATGCTGAGGAGAGGTAAAATATTTCTTGTAATTTCACTTAGGTAAGCATCAAAAAGTACATCATAAGGACATTCCCATGGTTTATTTCTCTCCTCCTCCTCAATCTTGGACTGAGGTTGTTCCTCTTTAACTTTTTCCTCTTCTTTCTTCCCTCTGCTTCTTCCTTTGCTGTATGTGATTAAAATATTTGGGCATTTGTTAAAGATGATGGGATCAATATTGCACAATCCTTTTTCCTAATAATGATGGATTACAAATTGCACCCCCCAGAAGTTTCCATGATCAGACCATAAAATAAATATTTAAGCATCTTGAATTCCCAATTAACTGCCCAGACAAAATGGCACAGCACAGCACTTACCAGTAATCTAAAGGTGAAATCAATCTACCAGCTTCAAACATTACCCATATTTGAAACTGACCTCCTCTGTTAGAAAAATAGATAGACCTCTTTGTAGAAATGTTTTACACTTTGAAATGTTCAAAGTTATGAATGCTGTTGTAGGCTCTACTACCACCCCTGGCCACTGTACATTTTTCTCATACAACTGGTACTCAGGCTTTGCTCACAAGGTGTTTACTTTTCATCCATCCCTAAAATGAGATCAGAAGGTGATTAGATTAGATTACCTACAGTGTGAAAACACAGCCTTAAGCCCAACCAGTCCACACCGACCCTCCGAAAAGTAACCCACCCAGGCCCATTTCCTGGGTGGTTTGAAATGCAATGGTAGGTTGGAAGGACAGAGAGAAGTCAAGGATTACTTTGAAGACAGGGCTAATGGTGACAAATTCAAAAGAGAGAAGTTCAACGCCTGAGGAAAGAGAACCATCAAAAATGTCAGTTATCTTGGGAACCAGGAGGGAAGCTGAATGTGTTGTGTTATTGCATAGAGCTGAAAATGTGTTGCTGGAAAAGCGCAGCAGGTCAGGCAGCATCCAAGGAGCAGGAGAATTGACGTTTCGGGCATGAGCCCTTCTTCAGGTTATTGCATAGATCCAAGATAATCAGACAGTGTACCTTTAAGATGGTCATATGACATTACAACATGTGACATTCAGATGTAAAGCTACCTACCTTGCCTTCAGTCAATTTCTCAGTGTGATCGATTGAATGTAGTGTATTTAGTCAGTCAGTTATGTGTATATAATGTACAGTAACATTAGTAATCACAAAACCCAGACGATGGGTGAGTTTCTGATAGTACAGCAATACAACAAATACATTTCAAGATATTTAAATCAACAAAAAAATAGTCTTTACAGTAGATTTATGTGAACTAACATATAGCGCAGCACTCAGACCCTATCATTTTAACAGTGGCGTTTGCCCCAAGGAACAATTGGGATTTCTAATTTGATGGGAATAGAGTCAAGATAGAAAGAAGCGGGTTTTATAACAGGATAAACTCAAAGGTGGCATGAGGGAAGGTTGGACAAAAATGTGTGAGGGTAAGGCTGCTTTCAAAGAATCTGGTGGGCCAGTGAAAAGGCTGTAAGTAGCAAAGGCAGATGATCTCAATCAAAGAAAATCATGAGCTGCTTGAAATTGATTTTGCAGATGAGTGTACAGGAGACCAGGGAGATAGCTTGCTCTAAGCAAATTAAGTTAAAAACCACACACCAGGGTTATGGCTCAACAGGTTTATGTAAAAGTACAAGCTTTCGGAGCACTGCTTCTTCATCAGGTAGTTAGTGGGGCAGGATCACAGGACACATAATTTATTGTAAAAGATCAACGTGTCATACAGTTGATGTGATGTATTAAGCAAACCTAGATTGCTGTTAAGTCTTTAATCATTTAGAATGGGGATGCAGGTTTTGATTGATTAATATGTAAATCTCAGAACTTCTTTCAAGTCACAGCACCGAGATAACTTAAGGTTCTATCAGTATAAAAAAAAGTGACATCTCAGCTCAGACAATGCATTAAAGATGTGAGGTTAGAGTCTGTCTATGTCCCAACCTTGAGTCTTGGTTCTATATCCAAAGTAGGAATTTATAAAATGTCACATTGACTGACTGCTTACAGATTGTGTGCTTTTTGAACAAAATAGAATGTATCTGCAAATGCAAATTCAGTGTGTGTGTGTGCGAGAGAAAGGGAAAGACAGAGTGTGTATGTATGGGAGAGTGGAAGAGAGTGTGAGAGTGTATATGTGTGCATGTGTGCATGTGAGAGAGTGTGCGTCTGACAGAGTATATGCATATGCATGTGAGAGATCGAAAGACAGACAGCGAGGGTGTGTACGAGAGAGGATCTGTGTAAATATGTGCTTGTGTGTGTTTGTGAGAGAGAGTGTATAGTGTAGTGGGTCACCTGTGGTGTGACATGAACCCAAGATCCTGGTGGAGGCCATCCTCATGGGTACCGAACTTGGCTATCAGCCTCTGCTTGGCAACTCTGCATTGTTGCATAACCCAAAGTCCACTTTGAAGGACGATCACCCAAAGATCCTTGACGCTGAAGTACTCCCCAACCGGGAGCGAACATTCATGTCTGGCTATTGTTGTGCGGTGTTCATTCATCCGTTATTATAGCATCTGCTTGGTTTTACCAATATATCATGCCTCAGGGCATCCTTGCCTGTAGTGTATAACATAGACTACGTTGGCCAAGTCACATGAGTACCAGACAGACGTGTGGTGGGTGGTGTCCCCATGTGTAACAGTAGTATCCATGTTGACACTCTGACATGTCTTGCATTGGTTGATGTGACAGGGCTGTTTGGTGTTGTGGTTGATGTTGTTCTGAAGGCTGGGCAGTTTGCTGTGAACAATCGTCTGTTTAAGGTTTGGCAGTTGTTTCAAGGTGAGAAATGGAGACATAGGGAGAATCTTGGTGAGGTGCTCATTGTCATCGATAAGATGTCACTTTTGGCTGAGAAGTGGCAGATGGAGTTTAATTCAGATAAATGTGAGGTGCTGCATTTTGGGAAAGCAAATCTTAGCTGGACTTATACACTTAATGGTAAGGTCCTAGGGAGTGTTGCTGAACAAAGAGACCTTGGAGTGCAGGTTGATTGTTCCTTGAAAGTGGAGTCACATGTAGATAGGATAGTGAAGAGGGCGTTTGGTATGCTTTCCTTTATTGGTCAGAGTATTGAGTACAGGGGTTGGGAGGTCATGTTGCAGCTGTACAGGACATTGGTAGGCCACTGTTGGAATATTGCGTGCAATTCTGGTCTCCTTCCTATCGGAAAGATGTTGTGAAACTTGAAAGGGTTCAGAAAAGATTTACAAGGATGTTGCCAGCGTTGGAGGATTGGAACTATAGGGAGAGGTTGAACAGGCTGGGCTGTTTTCCCTGGAGCGTCGGAGGCTGAGGTGTGACCTTATAGAGGTTTACAAAATTATGAGGGGCATGGTAAGGTAAATAGGCAAAGTATTTTCCCTGGGGTCGGGGAGTCCAGAACTAGAGGGCATAGGTTTAGGGTGGGAGGGGAAAGATATAAAAGAGACCGACAGGACAACTTTTTCACACAGGATGGTATGTGTATGGAATGAGCTGCCAGAGGATGTGGTGGAGGCTGGTACAATTGAAACATTTAAGAGGCATTTGGATGGGTATATGAATAGGAAGGGTTTGGATGGATATGGGCCAGGTGATGGCAGGTGGGACTAGATTTGGTTGGGATACCTGGTTGGCATGGACGGGTTGGACCGAAGGGTCTGTTTCCATGCTAAATATCTTTATGACTCTATGATAGGATGTTAAGTTATCTCAGGACTGGATCTTGAGAGAAGTTCTGTGATTTACATATTAATCAATCAAAATCTGCAACCCCATTCTAAGTGATTAAAGACTTAACAGCAATCTAGGTTTGTTCAGTACATTGTATCAAATGTATGACACTTTAATCTTTTATAAGAAATTCTGTGTCCTGTCCAACTAACTACCTGACAAAAACAACAGGAGAGCAACAATGGCAGGGAGTTTCTGGGTGTAATTGAGGACACAGTACAGAGGTTCATCCCAAAGAAAAGAAAGATTATCTGGGGGGATTAAACAGCCATGGCTAACAAAGCAAGTCAGGAAATGTATCATAGAAAAAGAGAAAACCTATAAAGTGGCTAAGTGCACTGGGAATTCAGAAGATTGGGAAGACTACAAAAACAAACAGAGGATAACAAAGAGAGAAATAAGGAAGGAGAGGATCAAATATGAAGGTAGGCTAGCCAGTAATATTAGAAATGATAGGAAAAGTTTCTTTCAATGTATAAGAAACAAATTAGAGGCAAAAGTAGAAATTGGGCCGCTCCAAATTGATGCAGGAAGGCTCGTGATGGGAAATAAGGAAGTATCTGAAGAACTTAAAAAATACTTTGTGTCAGTCTTCACAGTGGAAGACATGAATAATATCCCAACAATTAAGGACAGTCAAGGGGCAGAGTTGAGTATGGTAGCCATTATAAAAGAGAAAGTGCTAGAAAAGCTAAAAGGTCTAAAAATTGATAAATCTTCTGGTCCCGTTGGGCTACATCCTAGAGTTCTGAGGCAGGTGGGTGAAGAAATAATGGAAGCATCGGTGGTAATCTTTCAAAAATCACTGGAGTCAGGCTAAGTCCCAGATGATTGGAAAATCGCTGTTGTAACCCCCTTGTTCAAGAAAGGACCAAGACAAAAGATGGAAAATTATAGGCTGATTAGCCTAACCTCGGTTGTAGGTAAAATTCTAGATTCCATCGTTAAGAATGAGATTTCTAAATTGTTGGAAGTGCAGGGTCAGATTAGAACAAGTCAGCATGGATTTAGTAAGGCAAGGTTGTGCCTGACAAACCCGTTAGAATTCTTTGAAGAGGTAACAAGTAGATGTTATCAACTTACACTTCCAAAAGGCCCTTGATAAGGTGCCTCGCGGGAGGCTGTTGAGTAAGGTAAGAGCCCACGGTGTTTGAGGTGAGCTACTAGCATGGATTGCGGATTGCTGTCTGACAGAGAGCAGAGTGTTGGGATAAAGGGTTCTTTATCTGAATGGCAGCTAGTGACAAGTGGTGTCCTGCAGGGTTCAGTATTGGGGCCGCAGCTGTTCACTTTATATATTTATGATCTGGATGAAGGGACTGTGGGCATTCTGGTGAAATTCACTTATGATATGAAGTTAGGTGGACAGGCAGGTAGTTCTGAGGAGGTGGGGAGGCTGCAGAAAGATTTAGACAGTTTAGGAGAGTGGTCCAAGAAATGGCTGATGAAATTCAATGTGAGCAAATGCAAGGTCTTGCACTTTGGGAAAAAGAATCCAGGGATGGACTGTTTTCTAAACGGTGAGAAAATTCCTAAAGCCAAAGTACAAAGGGAGCTGGGAGTACTAGTCCAGGATTCTCTAAAGGTTAACTTGCAGGTTGAGTCCGTTAAGAAAGCAAATGTAATGTTGTCATTTATCTCAACAGGGTTGGAATATAAAAGCAGCGATGTGCTACTGAGACGTTAAAAAGCTCTGTTTAGGCCCCATTTAGAATACTGTGTCCAGTTTGGGCCCCATACCTCAGGAAGGACTTACTGGCACTGGAGCGTGTCCAGTGAAGAGTCACATGGATGATCCCTAGAATGGTAGGCCTAACATACGGTGAAAGGCAGAGGATCCTAGGATTGTATTCACTTGAGTTTAGAAGGTTGAGGGAAGATCTAATAGAAACTAACAAGATAATGCATGGCTTAGAAAGGGTGGATGCTGGGAATTTGTTTCCATCGGGCTGGGATACTAGGACACATGGGCACAGCCTTAGAATTGGAGGGAGTCAATTTAAAACAGAAATGAGGAGGTATTTCTTCAGCCAGAGAGTGGTGGGACTGTAGAATTCATTGCCACGGAGTGCAGTGGAGGGCAGGACATTAAATGTCTTCAAGACAGAGATTGATAAATTCTTAATCTCGCAAGGAATTAAGGGATACAGGGAGAGTGCGGGTAAATGGCATTGAAATGCCCATCAGCCATGATTGAATAGTAAAGTGGAATCAATGGCCGAATGGTCTTACTTCCACTCCTATGTCTTACTGTATCATGGTCTTAAAAATTTGTACTTTCAAATAAACCTGTTGGGTGATAATCTGGTGTTGTGTGATTTTTAACTTTGTCCACCCCAGTCCAACACTGGCACCTCCACATCAAGGCTACCATAAACAAATGAAGTCAGGGTTACTTTTGTATTGCAGAATGATCCTAAAATAGTAAATAATTTTCACAGATAAGAGAAAAATTTGATTTAAACTGGAAGTGGTTCTGCCAGACCTGGCACTGATTAGCTAAAACAGCTGCTTGCCATATCTGTCCCACTCTGAGTCCCTCGGACTTAAGAGGATAGGGATGGAAGCCATAACAAGTGGGAATATTCTGGGTCAAAGACAGGAAAAGTTTTAATTATAACTAAGGTAATATAGGTGGAGGTGAGCAAATCAGTACCTGTAGAAATGCTGTAACAAATGATAGCACAACTGTATGGGATTTAGGGCAAGATTTTGGGCTAGAAAGGGGACTGATGTATGGGTGGACAGTATTGTAACTAAGTAATCAGAAATAGTGATGGCCTGAAGTGTAATTGATGCGATGGGAGTAATAAGCTCTTGTGAGAGATTGCTGGCAAAGGTCAGGCAGGTGCGCATGGACGTAATTTAGGAAGTTTGCAAAGATAGTGAGATTAAGGGTTGATGGGAGAACAGTGAACTCAAAGGAGAGGTCATGTTGCGGCTGTACAGGACATTGGTTAGGCCACTGATGTAATATTGCGTGTAATTCTGGTCTCTTTCCTATCGGAAAGATGTTATGAAACTTGAAAGGGTTCAGAAAAGATTTACAAGGATGTTGCCAGGGTTGGAGGATTGGAGCTATATGGAGAGGCTGAACAGGCTGGGGCTGTTTTCCCTGGAGCGTCGGAGGCTGAGGGGTGACCTTATCGAGGTTTACAAAATTATGTGGGGGGCATGGATAGGGTAAATAGGTAAAGTCTTTTCCCTGGGGTCAGGGAGTCCAGAACTAGAGGGCATAGGTTTAGGGTGAGAGGGGAAAGATATAAAAGAGACCTAAGGGGCAACTTTTTCACGCAGAGGGTGGTACATGTATGGAGTGAACTTCCAGAGGAAGTGGTGGAGGCTGGTACAATTGCAACATTTAAGAGGCATTTGGATGGGTATATGAATAGGAAGGGTTTGGAGGGATATGGGCCAGATGCTGTCAGGTGGGACTAGATTGGATTGGGGTATCTGGTCAGCATGGACGGGCTGGACCGAAGGGTCTGTTTCCATGCTGTACATCTCTATGACTCTATGATGAATTGAGATGCAATTAAAAATTACCTAGAATGGAAATTTGTTGAGGCTGAGGGATGAAAGCTACGAAAATAGCTCAGCAGAGGCTGCTGAAAAAATAGGATGTGTTGAGGTTACTGCTTATGCAAGGGCAGTGATGATTCCCTTGATGGACTCTTTGGAGAACGTAAAGAGAGGTAATAGAGAGAAACTGTAGGTTTGTCTAAGGAGGACTCCAGCCTAAAATAGTGGTAAGGGAGTTGGAAGTTCAAGGAATACTCAACGGTTGAGAAAGGGATTTCGGATGCCAGAGCACCTGTGAGGAACACGGCATGAAAGAAGGCATAACAAGAGAAGAGAGGCCAGGGTTTATTGAAAAGGAGGAATGAAAGAAGATTAGTGAAAAAACAGTGCTGGAGGAATTAATGGAATCGAAAACAGATGATTTCCAAGACCTGATCATTTAAATGTCAGGGTAATGAAGGAGGTGGTTACGGTAACAGTGGATTGAGTGGCTGTTATCTTCCAAAATTCTGTTGATTCTGGAATAGTCCCTGCAGATTGGAGGGTAGCAAATGTAATCCCACTGTTTAAAAAAAAGTAAACTGATAATTACAAACTTGTAGCCTAATATCAACAATAGAGCAAATGCTGGACTCTATTGTAAACAATGTGATAACAAGATATCTAAAACATGCCAATGGTATTATACAATTAATGAAATTTATGAAAGGAAATTGTGTTTGACAAACCTTCTGGACTCTTTTAAGGATCTAACTATTGGAACAGATGAAGGAGAACCAATGATGTAGTGTATTTAGATTTTCAGAAAATCTTAAACTCCCATAGGACAGGTTAGTTTGCAAAATCAAAGCACATGGCATTGGTGATAGTTTACTAGCATGGATTGAAAATCAGTTAGCAGACAGAAAACAGAGAAATACAGGATTTATGACTTCAGATTTCAATTCTCTTCCATTAAGCAGACTATGTACCTTAAATTCCTATGCATTTGTGTATAAAAAAAAAGGTCATTTTTAGAATGTAAAGCAATAACAAGTGAGATACTACAGGAATCAGTACTTGGGCTCTTGCTAGTCATTACATGGATGAATCAATTGTAGTATTTCCAAATTTGCTGATGACATAAAACGAGGTTGGGACTGAGTGGTGGGGAAAATGTAAAGCGGCTTAAAGATAATTTAGACAGGTTGACTGAGTGGACAGATGCATGGCAGATACAGTGTAATGTGGATAAATGTGAAGTTGTCTACTTTGGTAGGAAAAGCAGAATGACAAAGTATTACTTAAATGGTGACAGATTGGGAAATGTTAATGTACAAAGGATCCTGAGTGTCTTTGTACAGCAATTACTGAAAGCAAGCACACAGGGGCAGGAAGCAGTTAGGAAGGCAAGAGAGATTGAATACAGGAGAAAAGAAATCTTACTGCAGCTGTGCAGGGCCTTGATGTGGCCACATCCAGTGCATTGAGTGCGGTTGTGATCTCCTTACCTAAGAAAAGACACATTTGCCATGAAGGGAGTGCAACGAAGGTTCACCAGACTGATTCTTGGGAAGGCAGGCTTGTAATATGAGGAGAGATTGGGTCAACTGGGCCAGCAGCTTGTAAGAATGAGACAGTATCTCATTGAAACATATAAAACATTGACAGAGCTGGACAGATTGTACACAGGGATTATGTTTTCCCTGGCTTGGGAGACCAGAATTAGGAACAGAAATTCAGGATACATGGTAGGTCACTGAAAATTGAAGTAATTTCTAAACTCATGAAGCAGTGAAAATATCTACCACAGAAGGCTGTGAAGACCAAGTCACTGAATATATTGAAGAAAAAAATAGATTTGTTGAGGCTAAAGGTGTCAAGGGATATGGACAGATAGCAGGAACTAGCAGGACTTGAGACAGAGGTTCAGCCATGATCATGTTGAATGGTGGATTGGGTGATGGGCCAAATGGTCTTCTCATTCTAACTTTGTATGATGTAGAAGGCATAGACAAAAAAGATAAATAAAGGAAGAAAATAATAAAGTAGAAACAGAAATTATAAACTTGGGTTCAGAACAGCAGCCAAAATGCTCATGTACATGCAGAAAATTTAATTTACATAAACCTGCTTATTCTAATAACCTAGTGGTGAATGGGCAATAAAGAGGACATAATAGAAGAGAATGCAGTTCTAAAGTTATAAACTCTAAAATTGATTGAGGTTGATGTATCTAGATGAAGTCAGGTGAAGCATCAACATATCTGCACAAATTCAAAGACAAATATGATGGGCATGAAATATCCTGCTGCCACTTTGAAGAGTGGACCTCTAGTGGGTGCACTGATGGAGGAATTCGGAGAAAAAAAAATCAAGACAGAAGTCAATGGAGAGAGATAGACAGAAATTAAGTGTGTTAGTGAAAGAACAAATTGAAGATATTAGAAGCAAGTCAAAGATGGACTGGTTATAAATTTATATAATTTAAAGACAAGATAAAATACATTTTCAACAAAGTATACGCTGTAAATGAACAAAGTGTCACTTTTATTTAAGAGCTAGAGAAAGATAGTCAAGTCCCATGAGGAGAAAAAGCAGGCCAAATAAAACCAGAGCTCTTTGGATGATGAAATAGAGTAAAATGAAGCAGGAAAAAGGTGCAAATGACAGGTGTCAGTTGATTATATAACTGAGAATCAGACTCAACCAAAAAGGTTCAGAAAGAAATTGAAAAAAAAGGAAACAAAGAGACAATGTGACAGAAGCTAACATATAAAGAAATCCAGGACGTCAATAAGCAAATACATAGTAAAAGGGTGGTAAAAGGTGGAATCGGGCTGTTCAGAAATCTAGAAAGGGATTTATGTATAGAGGTGGGGACATGGCTGAGGTATGAAATGCATAATTTGTAGCTGTCTTTACTGAGGTAGATATACTGTCAAAATGAAGCTGTAGTGAAAGCAGAAGTCGTTGGGACATTTGATGGATTACAGATTAAGGACCGCTAGTGAGCCAATCAGCAACAAAAGTCATGATCTGAAGGCGCAGGTGTTGGACTGGAGTGCACAAAGTCAGAAGTCACATGACACCAGGTTATAGTCCAACAGATTTATTTGAAATCACAAGCCTTTGGAGCATAGCCTCTTGGTCAGGCTACACTCCGAAAGATTGTGATTTCATATAAACCTGTTGGACTATAACCTGGTGTCATGTGACTTCTGACTTTAGCAACAAAACTGGGAAAGATACAGCCTGTGAATGAAGGAGCAATGGCAGTTAGCAAAGTAAGTGATAACAGAGAGGGAGTCACTAGGCCTTTACCTGAGGCTGAGATTAGTGTCTGTGTTTTGCAAGATAGGCATGGGAGAAAAGGAGGTTGTAGGGTGAGGTGGGGGAAGGAAACTGCAAGATGCATGGAGGGAAGCAGGGAGCTGCAAGAATGTTGTACAGGAAGAAACAGGCTGCAAGATGTGTGGGGAAAGTAGAAGGCTACAAGGGGGAAAGAGGGTAGCTGCATTGGACATAGTTAAAAATCACACAGAGTCAAGTTATAGTCCAACAGGTTAATTCAGAAGTACAAGCTTTCGGAGTGCTTCTCCTTCATCAGGTAGCTGGTGGGGCAGGATCATAGGACACAGAATTTATAGTAAAATCCCTATTATCATAAATTCTGTGTTCTATGATCCTGCCCCATTAGCTACCTGATAAAGAAGCAGCACTCTGAAAAAGGCACAGTGAATTCCACTGTAATTTACACTGTGTAAATTTAAATATGGGTTTGAGATCTGAGATGCAGTAAAATGGAGCATAAATGTTTGGTTAAAACATTTGGATCTATGCGATTAAAACGAGTTAGATGTGATTTCAGCAGATTGTGGAATGTGCATTTAGAACGCTTTTTTATATTTGTATAATTATGTATCAGTTATTTTCAAAAAAAGATTGGTGCTCGTCCAAATACCCAAAATGTCAACACAAATAGAGAAGGTACTGTTTGTATCATATAATAAATAGGTTAGTCAGAATAAAAACGTCGCCCCCAGAAATCAAAACATAGCCCTTGAGAAAATCTCAAGGGAAGCCCAAAAGGCAAACAATTAGCCCTGGTTGGCCAAATGCAATTTAATGAAGGAATGTCAGTATAGATTGGCACAGAGTAAATCATGTTTAACTAACTTGCTTGAGTTTTGTCCTGAGGTAATAGGGAAATAGATGAAAGTAGGACGTCTTCTATGTGTACCTTCAAAGGACATTCAGTAAAATGCTGCACAGACTTGTGTGAAAAGTTACAGCTCATGAAATTAAAGGGACAGTGGTCATACGGACTCAAAATTGACTGAGTAGCAGGAAACAGAGAAGCATAGTGACCATTCATTTTTCAGACTGGAGAAAGGCAGATATTGGGGATCTTCTAGAGTTGTGTTAGAACCCCTGCAATTCTTGATATGATGATCAAAACTTTGACATATATTTGAAAATTTTACAGATAGCATACAACTTGGAAGTGTTATGGAGGTATAATCAAAAAGTCATTCAATACCAAATTTATTGGTCCATCATGTCTGTCCCGAACTACCTACATTAACCCCATTTTCCAGCACTTGTCCCATGGCCTTGAGTGCAATGATATTTCAAGGGCTCATCCATGTTTTGGGAACCATGAGGATTTAAGTTCTAAACTTAAAATAACCAGCTTGGTGAAATGGGTGGACAAGTGGCAGATGAGTTTTAATGCAGAAAAGTGCATTTTGGTAGGGAGAATGACATGAGACAATAAAAAGAAAAGATACAGCTCTAAATTGATGTATGAGCAGAAGAACCAGAATATATATGTGCACAAATCAGTGAAGATGGAAGGGTAAGTTCTGAGAGTTGTAAATAATCCAGGATCATAAGCTTTACAAATAAGCTGGTGGCACAGTTGCTCAGTGGTTAGCAGTGCTACATCACTCCGCCAGGGACCATTGTTCAACTCCAGTCTTGGATGACTGTGTGGACTGCACGTTCTCCCTGGGTCTGTGTGAGTTTATGCTGAGTGCTTTGGTTTCTTCTCACTGTCCAAAAAAGTGCATGTTAGGTGGATTGGGTCATGAAAATGCAGGGTAATGGGGACAGGGTTGTGGGGGAGGTGGGGGGGGGGGGCAGTGGGATGCTCTTCAGAGGGTCAGTGCAGATTCAATGGGCCTAATGGTATTTTTCAACACTGTAGGGATTCTGTCAAATTGAGACATAGAGCACAAAGCAAGGAAGTATTGATAAACCTGAATTTAACCTCAGTTGGAGTATTGCATCTAGTTTTGGCATTACAGCTTATAAAGAATCTGATAGCATTAAAGATTTCTGAGAATAGGTCCAAGGTTGTGAAACATGAGTTGCATTCATAGATTGGAGAAGCTGGGGCTATTCTCCTCAGAAAAAGTTGAGAGGAGATTTGGTAGAGATGTTCAAACTCATGAGAGACCTGGACAGACCAGGTAGAAATAATTGAGAAATAGAAATCACTAATTTAAGTTGCTTTTCAAAGGAAGCAATTGTAATACAAGAAATGTTTTTATGCAGAGAGTGTTTATGATATGGATTGCAATGCCTGGGAGTGTTGGGAAGCAGATTCAATTTTGGCTTTCAAAAGAGAGAAGGGAAGATAAGTAGAACCATTGGCAAACAAGGACTAGCTTAACTACCCTTGCAGAGTTCAGGCACAAACACTACAGGCAAATGGCCTCCTTCTATAAATAAAATCATTCCATGATCTCTTAAGTATTAGAAGACATCCTATTCTAGTGTATATCATTAAAATTTTGAAAATGTTACAGTAAATATTCTAATAGTCTGAGTTTTAGTCCTATGCTGGCAGTGGGGACAAAGATCTTTCAGTTGATCGTCAGCACAATATTTCTCTAAAAAAGAAGTTAGTTTTCTGACAAATGAGGACCCACTTCATTTGAATGACTATTTTGACCTGTGCATATTACAACGGTCACACTCGCATCATATTGACTGGATGGACACAATTTTAAGATAAAAGAACTAACATGGAACATAGACAATTAATCTTCACCCAAGGTGGACACCAAAGGATGAGACTCCTCATTTTATTAGATATACCAAGACAAAAACATCTATGAGTTCATACATCTGTTTTTATCTGTAAACTTATCTAAATCTCATTGTGTTTCCAAGTTTATAACTTGTGCAGTGCAGAAACTAGTTTATTAAAACTGATGCAAATAAACTATTCATTTCCCTGTTGCACAGCAATGGATTCTAACTTCTGGATTTAAAAGAATTTATCATAAAACTAAAATTGTTTTTGTACAATGAATCTTATTACCTCTAGAATCAGAGGAAACCAGCAATCTGGAAACCAACAGGACAAATGTAACAATTACTCCAGCTAAAAGAACAGAACTCTGTCTAACAACCTGTCAACTCAGGAAGTACGAGGGGTACTAGTTCAATTTCACTTTTCATTTCAACTCTTCAGTAACCCAGCCATGCTGAGATTTTCAATTAATTACTTTCTAAAAAATCATGAAAGGGAACTCATTCAGGTTTGCACTGTGTACACCTTAAAGACCTCAACTGGAATGTAATAATAAAAAGAACTGTGGGTGCTGGAAATCCGAAACAAAAAAGAAATTGCCAGAGAAATTGCTTCTGATGAAGAATCCAAAACATTGACTCCTGCATTCTTTCCATAGATGCTGCCAGACCTGTTGAATTTCTTCAGCAATTTCTGTTCATGTTTCTATCTGAATGTGATTTGCTTCCTGTACTCTGCATGTTCTGTTTTCTAGAAACAATCTTTGTTTGTTTGCGCATCTTTGTGCTTTATGGTTTTTATATTTTAGAGTGCTGCATCAAGAAAAGTTTGTAATTTATTTTGACTTAAGCATATCTGAAAGCCATTTTTAGTTCATTACTGAAAATTACAACACACTAAAGAGGTAAAACACTCACTTTGAACACACATCGTTCTGTGGATTCTCAGGAGGTCGAAAAAAAGGGGCAAGTTATCCTATCATCTCTCTTTCTTCATCTGCAACACAACTCATTTTCTGACCTCATTTTCAGGAGCAGGAATTCTTAGAATTCTCAAAAATCCTGATGCATTGAAAAAGAGGACAGAAACAGTTTTCAATTCTCTGTCTTATTCCTACATTCAGCAAAAAGGATTTAAAAATCCCTTGGACACTACTCAAGAATAATGACCTTCTTTTCTACTATGACATTGTTCATCTCCTGAGCTGCTTCAAAGAGATTGGTTATTATTTCCATCCCACAAATATTGAGGACTCCCTTTAAACTATTCTGCATCCTTCAACTATTCACCATCTAGTTTCCTTAAATATTCCTGCATTTCTTCTCAAATATTTACAACTACAGCATTCCTTTCTGAGACAGCATATTCTTACACTTGCTAGTCACATATTACAGAAGATTATTCTGTATTAAAAAAATCAAGGAGGGAATAGGGCATGCAAGGGCACTTTGATCAGTCAGAGTTTTGAAAATGGCATTAGCTGCATGGATGCAGCCAACTTCTGCTAGAAATATTAAACTGTTCAATTTTGGGAACTATTGTGATTATTGTTATGATCTGTTGTGGTGGTGGAAGTAAAGCCAATACTAACTTCTGAAAAGCAACTGAGTGTACTGTTGAAGAGGAACAAAATGATAGCCAGTGGGTAAGAAGCAATGGTAAATGGGATTAATCAAATAGCCCTTACAAAGTTCTGGCACAGGCATGATGGGCTGAATGGCTTCCTCCTGAATGAAACTAAGTATGTAGAGCAGTCAGAATATGATGCCAATCAGTATTCAACACTTTTTTGACACTAGCACTGTTATTCTGGAGCTCTATGCTTACACTTAGCTTTGCATAGCTGAGGATGATGCTAAGTAGCACGAATTAGCATTTTCACAGTTTAAAGGTATGATCATCTAATTTCTTTTAACCTATTTTTCTAACCAACCTGTTCAGAGTTGTTCTTACACACCTCTGGAACAGTGGGACTTGAACCTGGGCCTTCCAGTCCAGGGGTAGGGATACGACCACTGCACTACAAGAGAGCCAAATAAAAACATTGTCACCTGTCCCAAAATAACTCATCTGTAAGGCTTGATCATTCACAGGTTAATTGCTAGGTGATTTCTTCTGGCTGTTGAAATGAGTAATCTAGTTACTATTTTTGCCCTTGTTAGTCTACAAACATTATATTTAAAAAGCCAGGGTTCTTGTGGTGTAGAGGAAGTGTCCCTACCCCTCAACCAAGAGGTCCAGGTTCAAGTACCACCTACTCCAGAGTTGTGTAATAACATCACTGAACTGAGTGATTAGAAAACTTCGATATCTCAAAAGCTAATTGACAGATTTCAACTAAACTTGGCACATAGGGTATGTCTCAAGAAAACAAACTGGTTTTTGGCATCGGCTAGAACAGCTTCAAATATTCATTAACTTTGTACTTTTGAATGAATTGGTTTCATATTTTAGATGTTGCAGGTTGCTGAATTTATAATATTGCAGATTGCTTTAGAATGTTGTGAATTGTCTCAGTTGCTGTGGTGAGATTTGCCAGAGCTGTAAAATGTGATCTAAGTTTTCAAAACAGGTTTTTGGACATGGATTGGCTGAAAGACGCCTCAGTTAAATGGAAGCCATTAATATAAGGATATATCTTTTCACCTTTGGAATTACAGAGCATTAACTAAGGAGCAAATGTCTCACTGTGACAAATGCCCTTTCACCTCTTCCTCCCCCCTCAATGTCCAAAGGCCCAAACAATCCTTTCCAGTGAAGCAGCAATTTACCTGTGAAGGGCTTTTGCCCGAAACGTCAATTTTCCTGCTCCATGGATGCTGCATGAAATGCTGTGCATTTCCAGCACCACACTCTTGACTCTGATCTCCAGCATCTGCAGTACTCACTTTTGCCATCTTTCTATTTAGTCTACTGTATTTGATAGGTACAATGTGGTCTCCTTTACATTGGCAAAGACGGACTGGATGACCGGTTTATCTATCTGCTCTATCTGTAAGAGTGACTCTGATCTTTCAGTTGCTTGCCATGCTATAAACTATCTTGCTCCCATGCTAATATTTTTGTCCTTGGACTGCTACAGTGTTCCAACTAAGCTCAATACAAGCTGGAGGAACAGCACGTCATGTTCTGTTTAGACAAATACTGCTTTCAGGGCACAACATTGAGTTCAACAGATTCAGAGCATTACCTCTGTCCTCCATCTTAAATACAACCTGTGTCCCCCAACAACCCCATGCCTTGTTTGTGACTTGATGGCTTTTCCCTCAGCAGAGCAGATCCATTTTCTCCTTTTCACATCGTTCATTTACACCTACACATATCTAGCCCTCCTTTAATGCCATTAGCTTTGACTATTGCTTTGAGCACCCTCACAAACTGTTCCACTCACTCCTGCTCCCTCTATGTCAACAGCATAGAAAACATCATTTTCATATCAGACTCAAATGTTAGCTCTGTTTCTCTCTCCAGAGATGCTGTCAGATGTGCTGAGTTTTCTCTTTTCATTTTAGACTTTCAGCATCCTCGTTATTTTGCTTTTATTTTATAAGTTGGCTGTTAGTTCCATGCTGGAAAGGATGGATCCATGGTCTACATAATGCACTGTGTCAAGTTGATGCTGAACCATGCCATGATCCTTACAATGAAAGCCAGCTTTATGGCACATAACCCAAATCACCAAGCATCTTAGTGTTAGACTCCATTTTTTTTCTGTCGCCAAGGCTATTTAAGGTATATCCGAGTCCTCTGTCATATGACTCCTATGCAAGCCTTCTAATAAACTGGCATAAAGATTATCCTTGCTGCCTGCTGTGACCACAGTGCACTTTTGTCCATGTATCATCACATACTGATCCTAAACCTCTTCTATCCTCTAAAATATATACAATATCAATATCTGGCTGGAAGCTGTGAGTGTGAAATCAAGTGACAATGTGTTTTCTTCACTGTGGTCTTCTTGGTCTGCTGTGTCTGGGCAGATTAAGGTCTTGGGTATCTGAAGTGAAAGTGAGGAATGAGTGGGGCAGTGAAATCAAGAGCTTTGAGCTTAAACTATCTTGAGCTTTTAAAGTTTAAAGTCACACAACACCAGGTTATGGTCCAACAGATTTATTTGGAAGGACAAGCTTTCTGAGCCTACTCCTTTGTCAGGTAACTACAGCAGTACAGTTACGAGACACTGCCAAGCAGATGAGGCAACCAAACTACACCATCTACATGCACACCAAGAACAAAAAACTGGAGAAACTTGGCATCACCATTAGCATAGCCAAGCCTCACCTGGCACCAGAGTTGAAAACAGTACGACCAAGGGGAAATCGATTGTCAATTTATTGGACCGCGCCCTTCAACTGGAAGAGATTGAAGTCCTCAGCCAAGGGCTCAATTTCTGCCCCACCATCAAAGTGGACATCAATGGTCTTGTGGAAGACACAGAGGAATTCATCAAACCAATGAGACTCTGGCAATACTTTCAAGATGTCAGCAGCAAACCCTATGAGACAACCGATGAACTGGAACAGTCATCAGAGAGATGCATAGAGGATCAACCAAAAGAGGAGTCGAGTTGGACCCCTCTGGAGGGTCACTACCCTGGGCTTCTCATATATGATCAAACAGTCAGGAAATGTGCAACTGCCAGATTCATCAGCCGCACTCACAAAGGCAATGCATGCTCTCAAGACCAATCGCAACATTGTCATCACACCAGCAGACAAAGGAGGCGCCATTGTCATTCAGAATAGAACAGACTATAGCAAGGAAGTGTACCGACGACAACTGAACAATCACAAACACTACAGGCAACTACTGGCTGATCCGACCAAAGAACACACTCGTGTACTAAACAGATTGATCATTTTTTGATTCAGTCCTTCGGAGTACCATACACACTTTCATTCCACATAGTTCTCACGTAGGGGACTTCTACTGCCTTCCAAAGATACACAAAGCCAACACACTTGGGTGAACCTCTCTGGCTATATTGAGGGCATCTTGAAATCCATTGTACAGGGGACCCCCAGCTTCTGTTGCAATATCACTATTTCTTACAGAAAATCAACACCCAGGGACTAGTTGAACCAAGAACATTCCTCGTCACAATGGATGTTTCGGTACTCTACACCAGCATTCCCTCATGACGACAGTATCACTGCAACAGCCTCAGTACTCAATCCAACAACCGCTAATCTCCAGGCAACATCCTACAATTCATCCACTTCATCCTCGACCACAACGTCTTCACCTTTGACAACCAGTTCTTCATCCAGACATATGGAAAAGCCATGGAGACCAAATTTGCACGCCAACATGCCAACATTTTCAAGCACAAGTTTGAACAAGATTTCTTTGCTAAACAGGACCTCTGACCAACATTATACACTAGATACACTGACATCATTTTCCTCCCCTGGACCCATGGCGAGGAGTCACTAAAACAACTGCACAGTGATATCAACAAGTTTCATCCTACCAGCAGACTTACCATGGACTATTCTTTAGAATCGTCTTGTTCTCAGACACACGCATCTCCATCAAGGACCGGCACCTCAGTCTAACATAAGCCCATAGATAACCACAAAATGCTGCACTTCTCTAGTTTCCACCCAAAAAATATCAAAACAGCCAACCCCTACGGACAAGCCTTACTTATACGCAGGATTTGTTCAGATGAGGAGGAACATGACAGACACCTGCAAGTGCTGAAGAATACTCTCATAAAAGCAGGAAATGATGCTCAAATCATCAATTGCCAATTCTGACATTTCACAGCAAGAAACTGTAATGACCTCCTCAGGAGACAGGCACAGGATACGATTGAAGGGGTACCTTCATCGTCCAGGACTTCCTGGGAGTGGAAAAACTATGCCATGTTCTTTGCAACTTGCAACACATTATCGATGAGGATGAGCACCTCATCCAAGATCTTCCCCATGCCTCCATTTCTTGCCATTAAACAACCGCCAAACCTTAAACAGATCATTATTTGCAGCAAACTACCCAGCCTTCAGAACAACATCGACCACAACACCAGACAACCCTGTCATGTCAACCACCACAAGATGTGTCAAGTGTCTCGTCCATGACACGCAGGGACACCACTCACCATGTGTTGGTCAGGTACTCATGCAACTTTGGCCAACATTGTCTATCTCACATGCTGCAGGCAAGGACGCTCAAGGCATGGTATATTGGCAAAACCAAGTAGATGCTACAACAATGGATGAATGAACCATTGCCAGATAGAGAGAGATGTTCCCTCCCAGTCGGGGAACACTTCAGCTGTTTCAGCTTCAGATCTTCGGGGTAGCCATCCTCCAAGGTGGGCTTTGGGATATGCAATAAAGTAGAGTTGCCAAGAAGAGGCTGATAACCAAGTTCGGTAGCCATGAGGATGGCCTCAACTTGGATCTTGGGTTTATGTCACATTACAGGTGACCCACTCCACTATACACACTCACACACAAGCAGGCATACACACACACACACTCTTACACACAATCACACTTTCACACAGACCGTCAGACACACGTACACACACACCCGCTCACAGGCATATACTCCATCACGCTCGGGTACACACTCTATCAAGTATGCACACACACATACATATATACACACTCACACATACTCGATATCACTCACTCTCACACACACACACACATGCAGATGTACAAGTCTATGGGGTGATTTTGCATTTGCAGATACATTCAATTTTTTTCAAAAAGCACACAATCTTTAAGCAGTCAGTCTATGTGACATTTTATAAATTCTTACTTTGGAAACAGAATCAGTCTGAACTCAAGGTTGGGATACAGACAGATTCTAACCTCCATCTTTAACATATTGTCTGAGCTGAGGTGTCACCTTTTTTTATATAAAGTTATCTCAGGACTATGACTTGAAAGAAATTCTGGCATTTACATTTCAATCACCTGAAACCTGCATCCCCATTCTAAGTGATTGAAGACTCAACAACAATCTAGGTTTTTTCAATTCTTTGCATCGGTTGTATGACGCTTTGATCTTTTACTATAAATTCTGTATCCTATGATCCTGTCCCACTAACAAAAAAAAGACTATCTACCTGACAAAGGAGCAGTGCTCCGAAAGCTAGTGCTTCCAAATAAACCTGTTGGACTATAAACTGGTGTTGTATGATTTTTACTATGCCCCATCCCAATCCAACACCAGCATCTTCACATCTTGAGCTCTTCAGTCAGAAGCAGGCTAGGGATAATTGAGAAATAGGATGTGAGCAAAAGGATTTGGTTTGAAAATATGGTGGATTCAGCAATGACCCTTTCAATAATGCCCAGGACCATCTCTTCCCTGGGGAGTACAACATGCTTTCTAACTCTTTAGCTGGTTGCTGTTGCTTCAGGTTGGGCACTACTTTCTGATTATAGTAAGTAGTTTCAATAACTGTTGTGCAATATATTTGGCTGGTATTGCTGGCCTAGTTGAACAGTTGGAGAATTGTGTTCAAATTTTGGACGATAACCTTGTTGTAAACCTCAGACCGAAGTGTTTGAGATTTGACAAAGTTTATGGAAGTTAGTTATGAGCTGTGATTGATATACAGATTGTTAGTGGGTGAGTATTGGGGTATGTGATGAATTGAGAAGTGGCTATAGTGAGTGGTGCAATTGGTAGAATGCGGCATTTTAAGATGCATTCACTGGCCATGACCATTTGTGCTTGGCAATTAAACTTCTTGCATCAGGGGAGGCTGTGGTGAGGTGGTAATGTCACTAATGGCTAAACTTTTGGGGACATGAAGTCAAATCATATGTTGAAATGTGAATTTAATGAAATCTGGAATTAAGACTCGTCTAATTGTGATAATGTAACCATTACCATAAAAATTCATGTGGATCGCTAATGTCCTTTGGGGAAGAAATCTATTGTCTTTGCCTGCTCTAGCATAAAAATGACTTCAGAACGAGAAAAATGACTCAACTGCCCTGAATGAAATGAAGTTGGATGGACTGAGTTGCATCAACCTAGAGACTGGAAACAATATTGGCAACCCTACGACTGGAAACGACATTGGAAACCTACTGTCCCTGCACAGTCCTCTTTACTAACATCCAGGGCTGGTGCCGAAGTGGGGACACTAGTCAAAAACAGCCATACTCACAGAATCATATGTTACAGACATTGTCCCAGACACCATCAACATCATTTCTGGGTATGTTCCATCCCATTGTAGGACAAAACCAGCAGAGGTAAAGGTACAGCAGTATACAATCAGGAGGGTGTTATCCTCAGAATTCTCAACATGGGAAGCTAGGGCATGGAGTATAATCTGGGGGTGGGAACTCAATGTCCATTACCAAGAGTGACTTGGTAGCACCACCACTGACTGAGCTGGTCAAGTCAGGAAGTGTTACAACTATGATGGGAGGCAAAGGCCCCATTGCTCCACCTGTCACATCACTGGTGTGAGTTTGTTGTTTCAATTACCAAAATGGCCAATTTCACTTTTATATATTGCTGCAGGGAATAATAGAAACGTTGGCTCAGGTTCTTTCATGATTCAAAATAATCTGTTTATAATGAAAAAACTTGGAGCAAGTCACAATTACTGATTAACACGTAATGATCTGGAATTAGAACTATATCCCTTTAATCTCATCAAATACCACTCACAACACAAAAAAAGTCTCTTTTATAAAAGGCAAAAAAGGGGAAAAAAAATTCCCATGGGCCAAAGTCTGTTAAGTGATGATAAAAGGTGATAGTTAAATTTCCTGTCAATGCAGAATTGTTGACAGCAATAGATTAATGATAAATTCTAGTTCTGCTTGCAATCAAGTCAAAATACAATGGATGCCTATGTTTTGAAGTGAAAACAAAGTGCTGGAGAAACTCAGCAGCTAGGCTTTTCCAAAGGACTTCTATGATTCAGGCTTTCGGGAGTGATAATAGATTCAAGGGTGACTAATCGCTCAATGGCAGGATCTACCAAAACAGAGATACTGACATTTTAAATGAAGCAGTACCAAAGTGAAGGACTGTTCATGTGTAAATGTAGAGATGGGATATCAGCTTCTGTGCAGTTATTTCACTGGTGACAAGAGTAAACTACAATCCTGAAGAAACTCACTAGCAACAGTCATCTTTGAGTTGGGGTAAGCATTTCTTACATCATATCTTTGTTTGGGAAGCTTGACTTGTTTGACCCTGTCGTTGAGGATTGGGCCCAGTATTGGACTAGGCAAACAACATTCCAGCAGATGAAAAACAATGTGTAATTCTCCTGACACCCTGTGGAATTGCAGACTTTTCTGTCATCGCGAGCCTAACTTTCTCTGTGGCACCAGATAATGAAACCTTACAAGGATTGAGACATACTTTAGGAATATTATGACTCCAAACCTCCTCTAGTTCTAAGGTAATATCACTTTTCCTTGGCAATTCGTGAAACAGGGGAATCCATATCAGGATTTTTGATTAGTTTAAGATAACTGGCACAAGCCTGTGACTTTAGTTTAACACTTAATGGATGCTTAGAGACCATTTGTATGTGGGCTTAATGATGTAACAATGCAAAATGCCTAAAAGTCAAAATTCAACTGGACTTCAAACAAGTGTTCCAACTGGCTTTATCATCAGAAAATCTGGCAAGTGGAGTAGGTGAGTGGTAGGATATTCCGATGGAAGTGGACACCCTCACCAGTCTGAGCTTAGGGAACACTACTTGTGTGCAGTCAATTGTACAGCCTCACACAGGACATATCTTGATAAGAGAGGCTCTAGGGCAGTCCACAGCAAAACCCCTAAACCAAGTCAAGCCTTGGTCAAACAGTTAAATCTTTCTTCAGTATCCTAGCCAACAAGCCACTGTAGTTATTGTAAGTATGCAGACTCATGACAGTAAAAGAATCCTGTGAGACCTAAACTAAGGAGATAAGTCTAAGGCTGATATCCAGGAGGAAGTCCAGGAAATGTCTACCTTGGAAGGTCCACTTATATCTGGTTTAGAACAGTTTAATTGCTTAGTAACACAAAAGCCAGAAACAAATTAAAATCAAGGTATACGACTGATTAAATGGTCATTCAGTTCTCTGGGAGGTCGATGCCAGTACAGCTGTATCGGTGATTGTAGAAATAGTTTCTAATAAAATTCTTTCTGGACTTCACCCTTTAGTTTTGCGCAAGACTTCAGCTAGGCTGAGAACCTATTCTGTGAAATCTTTACAGGTGAAAGGTATAATTTTGGTTCCAGTCTCTTATACAAAGCAGCTGGTTCAGTTACCAGTGATTGTGGTAAAAGGCTTGAGCCCAAGTTAGATGGGTCTAAATTAATTGCAAGAGATTCACCTGGATTTTTCAAATAGAAAATGGCTGCCTGAGTAAAGTCCTAATTAGATATCTGGAAGTCTTCCAGGAATGTCTAGATACTATCAGAGAAGCCAAGGTCACCTTCCATGTTGACCAGGAAACAATTCCACGATTCTGCAAGGCTTGCCCACTGCGTTTTGCCTCATGGCAAACACAGAGACAGAAATCAGAAGGCTGGAAAGTGAAGAAACCATCAAACTAGTCCAATATATAGAATGCACAGCAGTGGTTGCACCAATTTTGATGTTCAATGGGTCAGTTCATCTCAGTGGAGACTTTAAACATATGGTAAAGCACTTTTCACAGCTTGATAAATACCCAATCCCTCAGATAGAGGATTTATATACAAATCTGGGGGGTGGGCTGTCCTTCACGAAGTAGGATATCAGCCATGCTTACTTGCAATTTTGTTGAGACCAGGATTCCCAGAAAGATGCTCCAATTAATACCCATAATGGTTTGTACCAACATACAAGACAGAAATTTGGGGTATCATCAGCTATACAAATTTTTAGTAGACAATGAAGAACATTTTGAAAGATCTACCCCAGGTTGCCGTTTACCCAGTTGATGTCCTAATAACAGGGAAAGCTAATAACGAACATTTAGAGAACTTGAATATAGTCCTAAGGTATTTTCCAAGGCAGGTGGACATCTAATGAGGGGAAAAATGTGTGTGACTTACTTGGGCTACAGAGTCAACAAGACTGGATTACACCTGTTGGAAGATAAAGTGAGGGCAATCAAAGGTGCCCTAACTGCCTTATCTGTCCAGGAGCTTAGGTCATTTTTTGGGTTAGTAAATTATTATACAAAACATGGCATCCATCCTGGCATCAACTCCTTAAAAAAAGTCAACATTGGAAATGGTTGCATAATCAAGCCGTAGCTTTCAATAACGTAAAGAAACAACAATCTTTCTCTAAGATGTTGGCACATTATGATCCCAAGAAAGATCTGGTATTGATATGAGATAACTCCCTCAATGACATTGGGGTGGTATTGGCTCATAGGTAGCCCAATGGAGAGCAAAGCCAAACAGCGTGTGCATCCAGGACATTAGCTAATGTAGAGTGTAAATATGCCCAGATGGAAAAGGAAGGATTGGCGGTTTTATTTGGAGTTAGGAAGTTTCACCAATAACTTTATGGATGAAAATTTGTGATAATCATGGACCACAAACTCCTCCTTGGCCTGCTTAAAAAGGACAAGGCAGTGCTGTCCATAGCTTCAGGCTACATTCAGCAATTGACTCTAATACTAACTGTATATAATTACACGTTGGAATATCATTGGAGAGGCTGAGTAGCAGATACACCACCGGTGGTGCCCCCAATGGAAGAGTTTGTAAGGATATCACATGCTCCCAGTTACAGCAGACTTTGAATGCAGAAAGATCCATTCTTTTCAAAACTAAGATAACTGGTATTAATGGGAGAATCCAGAGGGCTGTCACAACTTTTTGGACCCAGAGAGACCAGCTCAGGGTTATGGATAGCATATTGTTACAGGGAACAAGAGTGATTGTCCTGAGCAAAATCACTGGCAAACACTGGCTGAACTCCACTGCGGCCATCCAGGGATTTCTAAAATGAAGATGTTGGTAAGATGTTATGTCTGGTGGCCAGCCTTGGATGCAGAACTAACTGCATTGGTGGTGCTGTGCCCAGAATATCAATAAAGGTCAAAAATTACCTCCAGCAGCTCCCCTAGATAAATCTTGGACCCAGTTGCACATCACCTACGCTGATCCTTTCATGGGTTCAATATTCTTAGGCATTGTAGATACCACTTAAAGTCACTGGATGTGCATAGCATCCATTCTTTCAAACACTAGGATGACAAGAGAAAAACTGCGCACACCGTTTCAACACATGGAGCCCTGGAAGTGTTGGCCATAGATTATGGGTCATCATTTACCAGCCAGAAATGTAACAGCATCAGTGATGCCAATACTAGACACAAGACTCCACTAAGTGAGAAAGACAGTTTGATGAAGGGACCAAATTTGGTGTTAGGATCCTGGAAATGGCCCTGCATGGGTAAGAGGCATGGTCGACATGAGCTCAGGACCAGTGATGTAAAACGTTTGCATGGGTGTGACAGTCCTGAGTAAGTATGTGGACCATATGAAAGCTGTGAATCCTCAAATAGTGCATGAGCAAAATATGCCCTGCCCCTAAGAACATTTGGAAAGGCTGCCTGAACCTGTGGATTCACCCTCTCCGTCAAACACTAACAAGTCTTCTGAATCAGAGAAGGACATAACAGAGGTAGCTGCCTCGATGACACTGCCACCAGAAGGAGGGAGTGACATACATTTGCTTTCAGTCTTCCATGTGGGACCTTATCAAAAGCCTTGCTGAAATCCAAATAGGCTACATCAAAAGCAATGTCCTCATTTACACATCTGGTCACCTCTTAGAAAACCAGTCTGTAGTTTCCTGGTTTATCCCTTGCTCCCTTTTTGAATATTTGTAATGAGTAGCAATTCTGGCTAAGTACAAAAACCTAGTTCCTGCTTCCTGTCAACACCGAATCTAAAAGATGAATAAATTGGAGCCTTCCATGTACTTTTAAAAATCTTTAACTTTGTAAAGCCTCCAGCAATAGCTGGGCTTGATTCCCAGCATGCTATCACAATGAGGTGTAACATATGCAGCATCTTCCCTCACTCACTTTCCTTCCCCTTCCCCAGTCTCCTGTACTGCAAGCTGTGCATGCCCTCTGCACTGCTTCCTCACTACCTTTCCCCACAGTCATGCCATCCAATGTTATCTCTCATATCCCCTTCCCCTCACCTTTCTGTCATTTTGGGAGAAGATATCCATAAGAGCACACAGCAAGGCTGTACAAGTTTATTGGTCAGAGTATTGAGTACAGGAGTTGGGAGGTCATGTTGTGGCTGTACAGGACATTGGTTAGGCCACCGTTGGAATATTGCGTGCGATTCTGGTCTCCTTCCTATCGGAAAGATGTTGTGAAACTTGAAAGGGTTCAGAAAAGATTTACAAGGATGTTGCCAGGGTTGGAGGATCTGAGCTACAGGGAGAGGCTGAACAGGCTGGGGCTGTTTTCCCTGGAGCGTTGGAGGCTAAGGGGTGACCTTATAGAGGTTTACAAAATTATGAGGAGCATGGATCGGATAGGGAAGTCCAGAACTAGAGGGCATAGGTTTAGGGTGAGAGGGGAAAGATATAACAGAGACCTAAGGGGCAACTTTTTCACACAGAGGGTGGAATGAGCTGCCAGAGGAAGTGGTGGAGGCTGGTACAATTGCAACATTTAAGAGGCATTTGGATGGGTATATGAATAGGAAGGGTTTGGAGGGATACGGGCCGGGCGCTGGCAGGTGGGACTAGATTGAGTTAGGATATCTGGTCGGCATGGACGGGTTGGAATGAAGGGTCTGTTTCCATGCTGTACATCTCTATGATGCTATGATTCTAAGTTGGGATGGGGTGCCCGACATTGGGCTCCTTAGACCCTGTGAGGAAAGAATCCTTGGCCTTGTAGAAGTCTGGGACTGCTACTGTGGGATGCAGAGATATCTACGTCCCAACAAATAAGTATCACACTGTATATCACTGCTACTCTTAAAATTAACCAGGCAATCACTCTGTCATTCATTGTACACCACTTCTGACCACTAGCCATGATGCCTTCGCTCCCTTATGTCTTGCAGGTACAGCCAGCCTCTACATGACATCTGCAGAGAAACACCTGATTGCTGCAGAAGCCACATTCTTGATCTCTTAGGATGACAGTGCTGAGACCTCAAAGAAAGCATCAGTGAGGCTTGCACCCCCACCAGATCAAATACTGGCATCTCAGTGGAAATGTTAAGCTGGATGGCACCTCATTCTGACAGGACATGTCTTCCACGGCCAACACTGGAGCTAAGTCACTGGCACTCAGGGCTGCCAGAGACCAGGCATCAGCTCAGCCCAGGTAGTACTGAAGCCAGTGGTATCATAAATCATGGACTTCATCCAAATGTAAAGGAAGGAACAGGTATGTTGGATGCAATGGCGCTCATTGCCCAGAAGCTGCACCACTGTAGCGCATCATGCAACTGTCTAGTTGCCCCCATGGCCAGGTTAGTGGCTACCATGGAAAACCTTTGGGGCTGCAGGGGACATGGACAAAACTGCACTCCATTGCCCCATCCAATGATCATCAAAACTGAAGGCATAATGACAAGGGTTCAGGGAGCCTTGATCTCAGTTCAAGGTGCTCCTTTCTCACAAAGAGTCAGAATGCACCCATCTGGTCGATGAAGCACATACCAAGTCCCTCAGCAAGTTTCCACTCAGGACACTGCAGATGTGACTGAGCCATTTACCTGCATCTTGTCTGGTCCCCCCTGACACTTGCATTCAATTTGAGGGGCAATGGTGGTGAACTTGTCTCTGGCAAAGATACCCTCGGCATGTCTGGCACGTACAGCCACAAGCAGCCTGGGTTACCCAACAAAAGCCCTCAGGCTAACATGCTCCACTGCCAAGCACATTCCCTCCACCTGAGTTGCGTAACAAGAAAGTACGTATAGTGGGAGGTGTGGAAGAATAAAATGTATTGAGTGCACTTTGGTATCATGGGTAACAATAGCTTGTATGTGATTCTCAGCTTATGTAAAAATGTCTGTGCTATTTCTATAGCTATAGTGATTTCTTTGAAAATATGGTGTGACAGAGAGACTCCTTGGAGTAATGGGATTTTCTTTTCATTGAGTGAGTTTTATGAGCAAATACAATGAACAGTTGGGCATTGGGCTCCAGTTAGAACAGTTAGGAATGTTTATTTTGGGGGCTTGGGAAAAAATTAATTTCTTGAAAAAACTTTTAGTTTGCAGAGATCATGATTGAAGCTGGATATGTAAAACAGTTTCTCCTGATGAAGGAAGAAATGAGTTACCTCCGTGTAATGAACTGAGTTTGAAAATTTCGGGTCAGAAGGGAATTTTGAAGGGTTATTTGAAGCTGAGAAAATCTACACTCAATGTATGAAGACTCAAGAAAGATGCTATAAGATAGGGAACTAAAGTACCTCTTAAGTTAAACCCCATAGCTGTGATAGAGATGGGAATTATAAAAGGATACTATTAAGATTAATAGTATTGTATTTTACTGTGCATTTCAAAATCTTTAAGCGTTATATGTAAATAAGTTTGACTTATTATTTCTAAATTTAAATTTATTTTGCAAAATCAATTTCTGTTATTGTTAAAACTAAATGAAGTATTGTGTGCTTGTATTTCAGTGAAAGACGAGTTCATTAAAATGCCCAAAAAAAACCAAAAATATGATTTATCAAGTCAAATTTGAATCAATGATCTGACTTTTCCAGTAATAACGTCAGTTGGGCTCACAATGCTACTTTTCTCTCACCTTCACATGAACATGGTCCATCTTCAATACTCCTCTTGCTTTTTTCAATTCTGTTTCTCCATTTCAGGGAATAGACTGGCTAGTAATTTTATTATAAGCTTACCAAAACCACAGCGACCTTGATGACACTTTGTTTTTTAACCTCCTGCTTCCTGTAGAGACTCCATTCCATTCTCCCAGTTTTTCCATTACATCTGCTCTGGCACATTTCTAGCTGAACCAAGGACACTCAATCTACTGTGGGGCTCTCAAGTATGTCTGACCAAATTCCTACATTTTTACTCCCCTGCCTCCTTTCTGAGAGTCTTTCTTTGTCCTCATGTTCCACCATACCAGTCTTCACATTCAAAGGATGCTCTCCTGCACACACTTCTGCACTCAGCCTGTTGCAGTGTTTGAGTGAAGCTCCACATGAGTGCAATGAACATCACCTCATCCTCTGATTAGTCACTTTATACACTTAACTCGATACTTAGCTCAACAACTTCAGATTATGAATTCTGTTTCCCACTATGATTCAGTATTTTCACTATGTGCTGGTTTAAATTTTAGCTTTTGTGTATTTCTTTTCTGACAGAGCAGTTCATTATTCTGGAACACCCATTCTAGGTAAATGCTTTTAGACTTTACTACCAACATTATTCCCTTTTTTTATTCTATGGCATCTTTGCCATTTAATCTCCTGTCCTCTAGTCTCCATTCCAAACCCTCCCTCCGATATTTCTTCCTCCTTTCAATGCCACGTAACCTACCATTTCTCTAACCCTTCAGTTTTGAGGGAGAGTTATTTCAACTCAGATTTCTCTCTTCAAATATGCTTCCAAACCTGCTAAGTACTTCAGGCACTTTCTGCTTTTAATTCAGATTTCCAGTGTTTGTAATAGTTTTGTTCTAAAATTAGTGTCATGTGAATAAAGTAAACAAAGTCAGAAAAATAGGAAACATAACTCAGAGAATGAGATTATTGTTTCAGAATTTAGAAGCTAGAAACTCAGATTGCCACCACCAAAATGTTGATAAAGTTATAGTTTCACAAGCACTCACCAGAAGATAGTAATTTTAAAATTTGTAGAAAAGTAACATGAAAGGAAGCTAGTCAAACCTGGATGGTTTATCTTTGCTGTATGCTTTGCTAGAAGGGAAACGATTACTGGCAGCTGACGGAGTTTCAGTGAGTTTTTCTTCTGCAGACAGTCCTGCCATCTGATGTCTACAAAATAAGATATTAAGTTCAATACTTTTCATTCACATAGGAGAAAGAGAAAATTAATCTACCAATTATAACAATATATTATTTCAAAATTGTTAGAATTTTGAGGAAAGCTATTTAATACATGGGACAAAGTCTTATATTCTACAAATTTTCTGGCAATCAAAAATGTTTTCATTTCTGATTACAGTCTAAAAGAAATCTGTTTCAGCTTTTTGTTGCAAGAATCACAATTTACAAAGCTCCAATACCATGAAGTTCCAATTCAACTGGTGCTGGACAGCCTGTAAATTTTGTATTGCCAACACATTGTTGTGATTTTAACTTAGGGCTCAGCAATCTCCTTGGTGCTGGCTTCACTGCACCTGTTTCCACACTTAGCAGGAGACCAATAAGCATAGTGCTAAATGATAAAACCAACCATTTTTCTTAAAATCAGTCTGATCCTTTTTAAGGGAAATTACACTGACTCATGCTAGCATTTAAAATATGGAAACTGAAACACCAGGATTGAATGAAGCCTTCAGATGACCAATTGAGAGGCATAGGTGAGTTGAACATTTTAAGATGTTTTTAATATTTTGAGCTCTCTATGGGTCCCTGGGGCTGGTGCCTTCTTACTCTACAAATATTTCCAGGCCTGCTGAGTTTCTGTACCACTGTCGGTTTTGAGATCAACTGCTATTGTTTTGTTGATTCTCTGTTTGTGTCACAAAGTAGTGTAGACACTCAGAAGGTAAATTTGGTGTACATGGAAACGTATAAATTCTTTGACAGGATTATTACGAGAGATCATTGCTGGCAGCAAACCAGCAATTCTGCTGAGACATCAAGTCCACAATTTTGGCTCACTTTTTGCTGCAGGTCTTCTCAAACCTACAAGCTACACTAATGGTGCAAGGTTTTAATAGATGCAGTACTAAACTGTAAATTGTCATACTGCACCAGATAGGGTACTGATCCGCAGACATTTGCTAGCTGGCTTAACTCCAGGCATGAATGGTTGGGCAGAACAAGATAGAAACCCCCATGATGTTGTTGCCATGAAATCTAGGAGATGTTAACACTCAAACCATGTTTTCTTTTGACAAAGGCTGGAATTCTGATCAAACCAGAAATTGTGTAGCCTAATCACATTCTATTCACCATTTCTCAAACAACACTTCAAGCCTATTTAAAGCAGGATTTTTTCTTTTAAAAATGGATTACTTCCCTCTTGGAGTTTTCATTGAAGAGCACTGGAAGATATCCTGCATATGGGGTGATTAAAAGGTTTCCATCTATCGCAACTATCATAGCAATACCTTCCATCACTTGTCCCATCAAAGCCATTGTTTTGGCAATATGGCTATTCATAACAAATCATATCTTGGTCTGATACCCTAACTCCTCTGCTAATTCACCCTCCTTTGAGCACCTTGCTTTGCTCCACTATCCACCTGTTTGTTTATAATCCCTGATCTTTACTGTCAACCCAAGTACAATCAATGTTTTCTCACCAAAATATCTTTTGCTATTTTCTGCCCACAGCCTCTGTACCAATTGACTTCTCAACCTCCATTTTAACTCATTGTGTTCTTTATTCATTGAGTCCACTGGCTTCTTATCCTTCCTAATTTCTTCTTCCACATAAACTCCCCAACTCATATCCGCTGACTATATTCTTAGCTTTATCTTCCGTCACTTGTCCCAACAAGCCATAACTGTGGCAATATGGCTGTTAATAACAAATCACATCTTGGCCTGGTCCCCGACTCCTCTGTTACAGTTCTGAGGAAGAGTCACCAGACCTGAAACGTTAATTCTTCCTTCCAAAGTACATAACCTCACATTTTCCCATACTGTATTCCATCTGCCACTTCTTTGCCCACTCTCCTAGCCTGTCAAAATCTTTCTGTACTGCCCCATTTCCTTGATCTATCTACCCATCCACCTAACTGAGCAACAATGTCACAGAGATCTACAGCATGGAAACAGGCCCTTTGGCCCAAATTGCCCATGCCGCCCAGTTTTCACAATTAAACTATTTGTGTGCATTTGGTCCATATCTCTCTATACCTATCCCATCCATGTACTTGTCTAAATGTTTCGTAAATTACAAAATTGTACTCTCTTCTACCACTACCTCTAGCAGCCTGTTCCAGACATTCAACACCCTCAGTGTGAAAAAAATTATCCTTCTGGACCCTTTTGTATCTTTCCCCCTCACCTTAAAAGTTCCTTTCTGCAGATCATTAATGTATAACATGAATAGTTGGTGTCTCAGCTCAGACTCATGTGGAACTCCACTAGTCACCAGCTGCAATCCTGGAAAATCCACTTTATTCCTACTTTTTGCTTTCTCCCAGTCACCCAATCCTCTATCCATGCCAGTAATCTTGCACCTAACACAATGAGCTCTTGTCTTATCTCTTTTGAATGCTAACATTTGTAAACTTTAGCTCAACCATCTTGGTTGCTAAGTGACTCGCTCTAAGACTTAGAACATGAAATAATAATTTGATCCTCTCAAATGTAATTAGAGTACCTAAATGAAATGTAACTTACCCATCTGCTCTTTTGGCATTAATTAGCAATATTGGCCGGTGCTGGTTCACCTCTTGATTACTGAGTTCTTCCAAAGGCAGTACCTTCATGCCTGGTTTGATCTTTAACAGATAAATTTTACAGTTAACTTAGCTAATGTTCAAAACGCATGGGGTCACCAGATGACAGTGAGTTCAAAAGACTGCAAAAAGCTTTGTAAAATTCATTCACAGGGAGACCAATCAAAGATGACGGCAACAGAAGTGGAAGAAAGTAAATCTATGAGGAGCTACCCCTCCAATGATAATCTGTTTTTGTCCTAAGCTTGCTAGTGATCGGCTCATAAGTGGTAAGAATAGGTGTTAGGAAATAATACTTGCTCGGGTCAGGTGGGGTGGAAATGAGGAAGGCAGAGAGGGACCAGGTGCCTGTAATGGGCGGGGGAGGTGCACTGTCCATGATGAGGGGACTAGCTGTTGTAAAAGAGGTCTTCTGCTAGGGGCATAGAAGATAGAACAGCACAGGAATAGGCACTTCAATTCACCATGTCTGCACTGACTAATGTGCAAATCTAAACTAATCCTACCTGCATGCACATGGTCTTTATCCCTCTATTCCCTGCCTGTTTATGTGTCTGTCTGAATACCTCTTAAACGTTGCCATTGTACCACCTCCCCTGGAAGCACCTACCACTCTATGCATTAAAAAAAACTTGCCTTGCACATCTCCTTTAAACTTTCCCCCCTCACCTCATATCTGTGCACCTAATATTGACATTTACATTCTGATTATATCCACCCTATCCACATCTGTCATAATTCTATATGTTTCTACTAGGTTGCTCCTCAGTCTCTGATGATCTAGCGAAAACAATCAATAGGTTTAAGGTGAGAGGGGAAGAATTTAAAAGGGATCCAAGAAGCAACCTTATCCTACAGAAGGTAGTGCGTGTATGGACTGAGTTGTCAGAGGAGGTGGTGGAGGCTGGTACAATTACAGCATTTAAAAGGTATCTGGATGGGTATTTGAATAGGAAGGGTTTAGAGGGACATAGGCCAAATGCTGGCAAGTTGGACTAAATTAATTTAGGGTATCTGGTCAACATGGACGAGTTGGACCAAAGTGTCTGTTTTCATGTTGCACATCTCAATGACTCTATGACAAGACTCTCCTCATTGCTAATACACTCCAATCCAGGCATCATCCTGGTAAAACTCTTTTGCGCCCTCTCCAAAGCCTCCACATCCTTCCTATAGTATGGAAACCAGAACTGCACACAATATTTCAAATGTGGCCTACCTATACATTACAGCTGGAACATAACTTGTCAATTCTTAAACTCAGTGTTCCAAATGGAGAATGCAAGCAAGCCAGATGCTTTTTTGCCATCTTATGCACTATTGTTGCCACTTTTAGGGAGCTATGAATTTGTACACCTAGATTTCTATGTATATCTATGCTCTTAAAATCCTGACATTTACTGTATACACTCTTCTTGTCTTTGGCCACATTAAATTCCACATGCAACCACTCTACCCCACTTTCCAACTGATCAAAATCATGGTACACCTTTTGAGAACCTTCCTCGCTATTCACAACTCTACCAATTTACATGTTGTCTGAAAATTAACTAATCAGACCTACATTTTCATCCAAATCATTTATAAATATTACATACAACAAAGGTCCCAGCAGTGATACTTGTGGAACACCACAATTCACAGTCTTCCAGTCAAAAAAACACCCTCCCACAACATCCTCTGTCTTCTATGACCAAGCCAATTTTGTATCCAGCTACCAATTCATTGTAGATCCTGTTTGACGAATTCATCTGGATCATCCTACAATGAGAAACCTTGCTAAATGCTTTAGTAAAGCCCATGTAGATAATATTCACTGCCCTATCTTTACCAAAGTTAAAAATCACAAGACACCAACCAGGTTTATTTGAAAATACAAGTTTTGGAGTGCTGCTCTACCTGTTGAAGGAGCAATGCTCCAAAGCTTATATTTTCAAATAAACCTGTTGGACTATAACCTGGTGTTGTGTGATTTTCAACTTTGTCCACCCCAGTTCAACACCGGCACCTCCACATTACGGCTAACCTTATCAATCATTTTCATCACTTCCTCAAACAAATTTCAATTAAATCTGAGACAAGACCTACCCCACACAAAGTCATGCTAACTATCTCTAATAAGTCAATATTTTTTCCAAATGCAAGTAAATCCTGTCCATAAGTATCGTCTCCAATAATTTCACTATTATTCAAACACTTACCTCATGAATAGGCTGAGCAGGAGCAGACATGGGACTGCTGAGTAAGGGAAGTAATATATTTGGGTGGTTGTGTTACCAGAAACATGACTTAGGTAGTGTCTCCCACCCATCCTCCTCCTCTAAAAAAAAGGTGCGATGTGCCAGATTGGTAAGGTAACTAGTTTTTTTTTAAAATCTTTATTTTTCTAGTCTGTTTGGGAATTTAGAATCGTGGAAAGATAGGTTAGGGCAGTTGAATATTCCTCCTGCAGAATGTGGGAGGTAAGGGTCATCACTAGTGTCCCTGCTGACTTCCTCTGTGGGAAGTGCACCCCACTCCAGCTCCTCGAAAACCACATTAAGGAACTGGAGTTGAAGCTTGATAAACTTCGGATCATTCAGGAGGCGGAGGGGGTTATTGAAGGGAGTTACAGGAGGTAGTCACATCTCAGGTGAAAGAAAAAAGGCAGGTGGATTATAGTCAGGGGACGGAAAGGGCACCGACAGGCAGTGCAGGGAACCCCTGTGGCCGTTCCCCTCAATAACAAGTATACCAGTTTGGATACTGTTGGGGGGACAATTTACTCGGGGTATGCCATGGGATACAGGTCTCTGGCACAGAGTCTGTCCCTGTTGCTCAGAAAGGAAGGGGGGAAGATGAGCAGAGCATTAGTCATTTGGGACTCCATAGTTAGGGGGATAGATAGGAGGTTCCATGGGAACAAGAGAGACTCACTGTTGGTGTGTTGCCTCCCAGGTGCCAGGGTTTGTGATGTCTTAGATCGTGTTTTCAGGATCCTTGAGGGGGACAGGGAGCAGCCCCAAGTCAAGGCCCAGAAGCTTTAATGACATAGGGAGGAAAAGGGATGAGATTTAAGGCAGAAATTCAAGGAGCTAGGATGGAAGCTTAATACTAGAATAAACAGTTGTTATCTCTGGTCTTTTGCCTGTGCCATTTGCTCACGAGGCGAACAATAGGGAGAGAAAGGAGTTGAACTCATGGCTACAGGGATTGTGCAGGAGGGAGGGTTTTGGATACCTGGAAAGTTTGGGCTCATTCTTGGTGGTACTCATACAAACAGAAAGGTCTACACCTGAAACAGAGGGGTACCAATATCCTGGGGGGAAATTTGCTAATGCTCTTTGGGAGGGTTTAAGCAGGTGGATGAGAAACAAAATTGTAGTTCCAGTGTCCAGGAGTTTGAGAGCAGTGAGGTCAGAAATGAAGTTTCAAGGTCGCAAGAGTTCACTGGCAAGCAGGAATGTGGTTTGAAGTGTGTCTACTTCAACACCAGGAGCATCCAGAATAAGGTGGGTGAACTTGCAGCATGGGTTGGTACCTGGGACTTCGAAGTTGTGGCCATTTTGGAGACATAGACAGAGCAGGCATAGGAATGGTTGTTGCAGGTTCTGGGATTTAGATGTTTCAGTAAGAACAGAAAAGATGTTAAAAGAGGGGGAGGTGTGGCATTGTTAGTCAAGGACAATATTACAGTGGCAGAAAGGACATTTGAGGACTCATCTACCAAGATAGTATGGGCTGAGGTTAGAAACAGGAAAGGAGAGGTCACCCTGTTGGGAGTTTTCTATAGACCTCTAAATAGTTCCAGAAATGTAGAGGAAAGATAATTCTGGAAAGGTGTGAGAGTAGCAGGGCAGTTGTTATGGGGGACTTTTAATTTTCCAAATATTGCCTGGAAATACTATAGTTCGAGAACTTTAGATGGGTCAGTTTTTGTCCAATGTGTGCAGGATGGTTTCCTGATATAGTATGTAGACAAGCCAACAAGGGGCGAGGCCACATTGGATTTGGTACTGGGTAATGAACCAGCCAAATATTAGCTTTGGAGGTGAGTGAGCACTTTGGTGATAGTGACCATAATTCTGATACTTTTACTTTTGGGATTGAAAAGGATGGGTGTATACCACAGGACAGGAGTTATAGCTGGGGGAAAGACAATTATGATGCAATTAGGCAAGATTTAGGGTCATAGGATGGGGAAGAAAACTGCAGGGGATGGACACACTTGAAATGCGGAGCTTATTCAAGGAACAGCTACAGCATGTCCTTGATAAGTATGTACCTGTCAGGCAGGGAGGAAGTGGTCGAGCGAGGGAGTCATGGTTAACTAAAGAAGTTGAATATTTTGTCAAGAGGAAGAACAAAGCTTATGTTAGGATGAGAGGTGAAGGCTCAGTTAGCCAGGAGAGTTACAAGTTAGCCAGGAGTGACCTAAACAGAGAGCTAAGAAGAGCCAGGAGGGGCATGAGAAGTCATTGGCAATTAGGATAAGGGAAAACCCTAAAGCTTTCAATAGTTATATCAGGAATAAAAGAATGACAAGTAAAAGATAGTAGTGGGCAATCAAGGATAGTAGTGGGGAGTTGTGTGTGGTGCCTGAGGAGATAGGGAAAAATAATTAATATTTTTTGCCAGAATTCACACCGGAAAAATGCAATGTTGTCAAGAATACTGAGATATAGGCTACTGGACTAGACTGGATTGAGGTTCACAAGGAAGAGGTGTTAGCAATTCTGGAAAATGTGAAAATAGACAAGTCCCCTGAGCCAGATGGGATTTATCCTTGGATTCGCTAAGAAGCCAGGGAAGAGATTGCAGAGCCAATGGCGTTGATCTTTGTGTCATCATTGTCTACAGGGATAGTTCCAGAAGACTGGAGAATAGCAAATGTTGTCCCCTTGTTCAAGAAGGGAAGTAGAGACAACCCTGGTAATTATAGACCAGTGAGCCTTATGTCAGTTGTGGGTAAAGTGTTAGAAAAGATTATAAGAGATAGGATTTATAATCATCTAGAGAGGAATAAGTTGATTAGGGGTGGTTAACACAGTTTTGTGAAGGGTAGGTCGTGCCTCACAAACCTTATTGAGTTCTTTGAGATGGTGGCCAAACAGGTGGATGAGGGTAAAACGGCTATGTAGTGCATTTGAAAAGGTTCCCTACAGTAGGCTATTACACAAAATATGGAGGCATGGGATTGAAGATGATTTAGCAGTTTGGATCAGAAGTTGGCGAACTGAAAGAAGACAGAAGGTCGTGGTTGATGGGAAACGTTCATTCTGGAGTTCAGATACTAGTTGTGTACCATAAGGATCTGTTTTGGGGCCATTGCTGTTTGTCATTTTTATAAATGACCTAGATGAGGGCATAGAAGGATGGTTTAGTAAATTTGCGGATAACACTAAGGTCGGTGGAGTTGTGGATCGTGCTGAAGAATGTTGCAGGTTACAGAGGGACTTGGAAAAGCTGCAGAGGTGGCAAATGGAGTTTAATACAGAAAAGTGAGAGGGGATTCACTTTGAAGGGAGCAATAGGAATAAGAGTACTGGGCTTATGATAAGATTCTTGGTAGTGTAGATGGGCAGAGATATCTCTGTTTCCATGTATATAGATCCTTGAAGGTTGCCACCAGGTTGACAGAACAGAGAACATTACAGCGCAGTATAGGGCCTTTGGCCCTTGATGTTGCACTGACCTATGAAATTTATGTGATGCCCATCTAACCAATATCGTTCCATTATTATCCATGTATACGTCCAATGCCCATTTACATGTCCTTAACATCGGTGTCTACTACTGTTGCAGGCAGGCCTTCCCACATCCCTATTACGATCTGAGTAAAGAAACTACCCCGATATCTGTCCTAAATCTATCACCCCTCAATTTAAGGCTATGGCCCCTTGTGTTAGCCTTCACCATCCAAAGAAAAAGGCTCCCACTGTCCACCTTATCTAATCCTCTGATTATCTTATGCATCTCAATTAAGTCACCTCTCAACCTTCTTCTCTCCAACAAAAATAGCATCAGTTCCCTCAGCCTTTCCTCGTAAGATCTTCCTTCTATACCAGGCTACATCCTAGTAAACCTCCTCTGAACCCTTCCCAAAGCTTCCACATGCTTCCTACAATACGGTGACCAGAACTGCACGCTATACTCCAGGTGCAGCCTTACCATTGTCTTGTACAGCTGAAGCATGACTTTGTGGCTCTGAAATGCAATCTCCCTACCAATAAATGTCAGCACACATATGCCTTCTTACCAACCCTATAAAGCTGGGTGGCAACCTTCAGGGATTTATGCACCTGGACATCAAAATCTGTCTGTTCATCTACACTGCCAAGAATTTTACCATTAGAGCAGTACTCTGCATTCCTATTACTTCTTCAAAATGGAACAAATTCACATTTTTCTGCACTAAACTCCATTTGCCACTTCTCAGCCCAGCTCTGCATCTTATCTATGTCTGTCTGTAAACCACAACATAATTTGGCACTATCCACAACTTTGCCTACCTTAGTATCATCCACAAACTTCCAACCCATCCTTCGATGCCCATATCCAGATCATTTCTAAAAATGACAAACAGCAGTGGCCTCAAAATGGATCCTTGTGGCACACCACTGGTAACTGAGCTCCAGGATAAACATTTCCCATCAACCACAACCTTGTGTCTTCTTTCAGCTAGCCAATTTCTGATCCAAATTGCTAAATCACCTTCAATCCCAAAACTCTGTATTTTGTGTAATAGCCTACTGTGTGGAACCTTAGCAAACACCTTCCTAAAGTGCACATACACCACATCAACCGCTTTACCTGTTTTGTCACCTTTTCAACGAACACAACAAGGTTAGTGAGGCAGGACCTACCCTTCACAAAACCATGTTGATTATCCCTAATCAACTTATTTTGTTCCAGATAATTATAAATCCTATCTCTTATAACCTTTTCCAACACCTTACCCACAATTGAAGTAAGGCACACTGGCCTAGAACTGTCAGGGTTGTCCCGACTTCCCTTCTTAAACAAGGGGACAACATTTGCTGTATTCCAATCTTCTGGCACTACTCCTGTCAACAATGATGACATAAAGATCGAAGCCAAAGGCTCTGCAATCTCCCCCCTGGCTTCCCAGAGAATCCGAGGATAAATCCCATCCGTCCCACAGGTCTTATCTATTGTCAGATCTTCCAAAATTGCTAAAACCTCTTCTTTGTCAACCTCAATCTCATGTAATCTTATAGCTCATATCTCCGTATTCTCACTAACATTGCACTTTTCCAATGTGAATACTGATAAAAAGTATTCATTAAGCACTTCCACGACGTCCTCAGATTCCACACACAACTTTCCACTACTATCTTTAATTCGCCCTAATCATTCTCTAGTCATTCTTTTATTCCTGATATACCTATGGAAGGCCTTAGGGTGTTCCTTGATCCTATATACCAACAACTTCTCATGTCCCCTCCTAGCTCTTCTTAGCCCTCTTTTTAGATCATTTCTGGCTAACTTATAACTCTCAAGCCCCCTAACTGAGCCTTCATGCCTCATCCTCACATATTTTTCTTTCTTGTGACAAGAGCTTCAACTTCTTTAGTTGGTTCCCTCTCTTGACAGCTACCTCCCTGCCTGATAGTGTGTACTTATCAAGGATCTGCAGTAGCTGTTCCTTGAATAAGCTCCAAATTTCAAGTGTGTCCATCCCCTGCAGTTTCCTTCCCCATCCTATCGCACCATAATTGCCTTTCCCCCAGTTACACCTCTTTCCTTGCAGTATATACCTATCCCTGCCCATTGCTATTGTAAACATAACTGAATTATGGTCACTATCGCCAAAGTGCTCAACAACCTCCAAATCTAACACCTGACTGGGTTCATTCGCAGTACCAAATCCAATATGGCATCGCCTCTTGTTGGCCTGTTGACATACTTTGAAAATGTGTTGCTGGAAAAGTGCAGCAGGTCAGGCAGCATCCAAGGAGCAGGAGTCTGAAGAAGGGCTCATGCCCGAAACGTTGATTCTCCTGCTCCTTGGATGCTGCCTGACCTGCTGCGCTTTTCCAGCAACACATTTTCAGCTCTGATCTCCAGCATCTGCAGTCCTCACTTTCACCTGTCTACATACTGTGTCAAGATTAGAGTGGTGCTGGAAAAGCACAGCAGGTCAGGCAGCATCCGAGGAGCAGGAAAACCATTGATGCTGCCTGACCTGCTGTGCTTTTCCAGCACCACTCTAATCTTGACTTTAATCTCCAGCATCTGCAGTACCCACCTCTGTCTACATACTGTGTCAGAAAACCCTCCTGCACACATTGAACAAAAACTGACCCATCTAAACTACTTGAACTATAGTATTCCGAGTAAATATTGGAGAAGTTAAAGTCCCCCATAACAGCTACCCTGTTACTCTCGCTTCTTTGGAGAATCATCTTTGCTATCCTTTCCTCAAATCCCTGGAACAATTCAGAAGCCCAACAGGGTGACCTCTCCTTTCCTGTTTCAAACCTCAGCCCAAACTACCTCAGTGGAGAGTCCTCAAACGTTATCTCAGCTGCTGTAATACTACGCTTGATTAACAATGCTGCAACCACCACCTCCCGCCCCCACCCCCACCCCCACCCCTACCCCCAAAACCATCTTCTCTGTTCTTGCTGAAACATCTAAATCCCAGAATCTGCAACAACCATTCCTGTCCCTCCTCTAGCCATGTGTCTGAAATGGCCACAACATCTAAATCCCAGGTACCAACCCATGCTGCAAGTTCACCCGCCTTATTCCGGATGCTCCTGGCATTGTAGTACACACATTTCAAACCAACACCCTGATTGCTGGTGCCCTCTTGCGACCTTGTAAACCTATCCCTGACCTCACTACCCTCAACCTCCTGTACACTGGAACTACAATTCAGGTTCTCATCCCCCTGCTGCATTAGTTTAAACACCCCCTGAAAAGCATTAGCAAATTTCCCCCACACAGGATATTGGGACCCCTCTAGTTCAGGTGAAGACCATCCTGTTTGTAGAGGTCCCACCTTCCCCAGAAAGAGCTCCAATTATCCAAGAATCCCAACCCTCCCTCCTGTACTATCCCTCAGCCAAGTGTTCTGCTCCATTCTCTCTCTGTTCCTTGCTTCACTAGCATGTGGCACGGGCAACAAATCAGAGATAACAACTCTGTTGTTCTTGATCTAGGCTTCCATCCTAGCTCCCTGAATTGCTGCCTTCGATCCCCACCTTTCTTCCCACCTATGTCGTTGGTGCCTATGTGGACCACAGCTTGTAGCTACTCCCCCTCCCCCTCAAGGATCCCAAAAACATGATCAGAGACATTACGAACCCTGGCACCTGGGAGGCAACACACCAATAGTGAGTCTCTCTTGTTACCACAAACCCTCCTTTCTGCCCCCTTATCTGTGGAGTTCCTAATATCTAAAGCTCTGCACCTCTTCCCCATTCCCCTCTGAGCAACAGGGACAGACTCTGCATCAGAGACCTGTCCCCATTGCTCACCGCTGCTAAGTCCCCCTCCCAACAGTATCCAAACCGATATACTTGTTGTTGAAGGGAACTACCACAGGAGATCCTTGCACTGCCTGCCGGTTCCCGTTCCTACCCCTGACGGTAACCCATCTACCTTCTTCATATGGCTGTGGAGTAACTACCTCCCTGTAACTCCTCTCAATAACCCCCTCTGCCTCCCAAATGATCCAAAGTTCATTCAGCTCCAGCTCCAGTTCCCTAACACGGTTCTTGAGGAGCTGGAGTTGGGTTAACTTCCCACAAATGAAATCAGCATGATAAGGTTGTTAAGAAGGCATATGGTGTGTTAGCATTTATTGTTAGAGGGATTGAGTTTCAGAGCCACGAGGTCATGTTGCAGCTGTTCAAAACTCTGGTGCAGCTGCACTTGGACTATTGTGTACAATTCTGGTCACCTCATTATAGGAAGGATGTGGAAACTTTGGAAAGGGTGTGGAGGAGATTTACTAGCATGTTGCCTGGTATGGAGGGAATGTCTTACGAGGAAAGTCTGAGGGACTTGATGCTGTTTTCATTAGACAGAAGAAGATTGAGAGCTGACTTAATTGAGACATAAAAGATAATCAGAGGGTTAGATAGGTTGAACAGTGAGAGCCTTTTTCCTCGGATGGTGATGGCTAGCATGAGGGGACAGAGCTTTAAATTGAGTGTTGATAGATATAAGACAGCTGTCAGAGGTAGTTTCTTTACTCAGAGAGTAGTAGGGGCATGGAACGCACTACCTGCAACGATAATACACTCGCCAACTTTAAGGGCATTTAAATGGTCATTGGATAAACATATGGATGAAAATGGGATAGTGTAGGATAGATAGACTTCCAATTGGTTCAACAGGTCGGCGTAATATCAAGGGCTGAAGGGCCTGTACTGTGCTGTTCTGTTCTATGTACTGATATAAAGTTCACAGGCTTATAATTTCCTGGATTTTTTTTTTGCTCATCTTAAACAAAGGAACAACATTGGCTATTCTTGTCTTCTGGGATCTTGCCTTGATTAAAAAGGATACAAAGATCTCAGCCAACGTCCCAGCATTCCTTCCTTACCTCTCTTGGTATCCAGAGATACCAAGGGAGACTTATCTACCTTAATATCTAACACTAGCCCAGGCCCTGAAGACTTATCTACCTTAATATCTAACACTAACCCTAACCCAACATCTCATCCTTCTTAATATTGACATGCCCTGGAGTATTAACATAATCCTCCCTGATGTTGCTATCATCCATATCCTTCTCCTTTGTAAATTCTGATGCAAAGTATTCATTAAGGACCTCACCCACCTCCTCTGGCATATATTCCCTCCTTTTTCCTTGAGTGGACCCACCCTCTTCCTAGCTACCAGTTTCCTCCTAATATATGTTTTAAATGTCTTGGGATTCCCTTTAATCTTACTTGCCAAGAACATTTCATGGCCCCTTTCAGCTCTCTTAATTCCTCATCTGAGTTCTTTCCTGTTTCCTTTATATTTCTCAAGGATCTTGTCTGATTTCCTTTTTCTTTTTGACTCAACTTCCAATATCTCTTGTCATCCAAGAGTTTTCGAATATTGCTTTTCTTATAGTTCATTCTCATAAGAATATGCTGGTCCTGAACTCTGTTCAACTGATCTTCAAAAAGCTCCCACAGATCAGATGTTCATCCTTACAAGGAGACTGAGCATTGTTAGGAGGTATCCAGCTGGAGGTGCAACCACACACATACAGGCTCCTCTGTACTTTCCATTCAGGACAGTGCATAGCTGGTTGGGCCCTTTTCCTATACCTTGCTTGCCCCCTTCCAGCTTTCGGAACTTTAAGCTGACAAGGGTCAACTTACCTCTAACAAGATGACCCTCACAATGTCTGGCCTATCCAGACACAAGTACCTGGGGTTGCTGCACATAATTTCCAGTAATATCTGGTCCTACTTCTGAGCAGGCCCTCCCCCACCCCAGCTGTGGAACCAGGAACTATATGAAGACACAGTGAGAAAGAGGAGGAGGATGGTCCTGACGGTTGACTCCACAGTCTTTCAGTACATCTCACCACCTTTCATTCACTGGCCCCATCTCCCCAGTAAAAGGAGAAAACAGCCCAATACAGGCTTTGAAATGTCATTGTTCAGTGTCTAGAATGGAGTTTGTTTGGAACAAGCAGCAAGCTGAATCCATCAGGTACATGCTCTGGCTTCCTTATTGAATATTTCCAATGTCAATCTTCTTTGGTGAATTTGGAAGGTGGAATCTGAATATTAATGAAATTAGCTTTGGTGTTAATAAGGTGTTTAACAAATGTTAATCCCCATCAATTGGCATTTTGCCACTACCTCATGAGAATGTCACCACCGTACTTGTGAAAAGCATGAAAGTTGGAGCATGATTACCTCAAATCAGGATGGACCTCACCAGATTTCTCATCTAATTCGGCCAGACTTTTGCTATAGTCCATGTTGCTCAGACTTGTATAAGATTCCACCCATAATAATCAAAAGGAGACAGGAAGTCAAAGAACTCTCTAACACTCATCACGATTAGAACATATAAGACAGAACTTGGAACAGTACAGGCCCTTCGGCCCATGATGTTGTGCTGACCTTTTATCCTACTCTAAGATCAAATTAACCTACATACCCTTCATTTTACTATCATCCATGTGCCTATCCAAGAGTCACTTAAATGTGCCTAATATATCTGACTCTAATACCACTGCTGGCGCTCTCTGCATAAAGAACTAACGTCTGACATCTCCCCTAAACCTTCCTCCAATCACCTTAAAACTATGCCCCCTCGTGATAGCCATACCCACTGTGGGAAAATGTCTCTGGCTATCCACTCTATCTATGCCTCTATCAAGTCACCTCTCATCCTTCTTTGCTCCAATGAGAAAAGCCCTAGCTCCCTCAACTTTTCTTCATAAGAAATGCTCTCCAGTCCAGGCAGAATCCTGTTAAACCTCCTCTGCACCATATCTAAAGCTTCCACATCCTTCCTGTAATGAGGCAACCAGAACTGAACACAATATTCCAAATGTGATTTAACCAGGGCTTTACAGAGCTGCAGCATAACTTAATGGCTCTTAACCTCAATCTCCCGACTAATTAAAGCCAACATACCATATGCTTTCTTAGCACGGTGGCTCAGTGTTATAGTGCTGCTGCCTCACAGCGCCAGGGTCCCGGGTTTGATTACAGCCTTGGGTGACTGTCTGTGTGGAGTCTGCACATTCTCCCCATGTCTGCATGGGTTTCCTCCCACAGTCCAAGCCCAGAACTAGAGGGCATAGGTTTAGGGTGAGAGGGGAAAGATATAAAAGAGACCTAAGGTGCAACTTTTTCACGCAGAGGGTGGTACGTGTATGGAATGAGCTGCCAGAGGATGTGCAACATTTAAGAGGCATTTAGATGGGAATATGAATAGGAAGGGCTTGGAGGAATATGAGCTAGGTGCTGGCAGGTGGGACTAGTTTGAGTTGGGATATCTTGTTGGCATGGACGAGTTAGACCAAAGGGTCTGTTTCCATTCTGTACATCTCTATGACTCTATCAGATGAATTGGCCATGCTAAAGTGCCCATAGTGTTAGGTGCTTTAGTCAGAGGGAAATGGGTCTGGGTGAGTTACACTTCGGAGGGTCAGTTTGGACTTCTTGGAGTGAAGGGTCTGTATCCACACTGCAAGGAATCTAATCAAATCTAAACTAACTCTATCAACTTGGGCGGCAACTTTGAGGAATCAATGGATGTGGACCAAAGATCCCTCTGTTCCTCCACACTCCCAAGAATCCTACCTTTAACCCTGTAATCTGCATTCAAATTTGACCTTCCAAAATGAATTATTTCACACTTTTCTATGTGCACTCCATCTGCCACTTATCAGCCCAGTTCTGCATCCTGTCAATGTCCCATTACAACCTATAACAGCCCTCGATACGATCCATAACTCCATCAACCATCGTGTCATCGACAAACATACCCTTCCACTTCTTCATCTAAGTCATTTATAAAAATCACAAACAGTAGAGCTCCCAGAACAGATCCCTTTGGAACACCATTGGTCACCGAGCTCCAGGCTGAATATGTTCCATTTACTACCACTCTCTGTCTTCTATGTGCCAGCCAATTCTGTATCCAAACAGCAAAGTTTCCTGATGAAGGGCTTATGCTCGAAACGTCGATTCTCCTGCTCCTCGGATGCTGCCTGACCAGCTGTGCTTTTCCAACACCACACTCTTCAAGACAAATTTCCCTGATTTCCATGCCTCCTTACTTTCTGAATGAGCCTACTATGAGGAACCTTATCAAACACCTTGCTAAAATCCATATACACCACATCCACTGCTCTACCTTCATCAAAGTGTTTTGTCACATCCTCAAAGAATTCAATAAGGCTTGTGAGGGAATGAACTGCACTTCACAAAGCAATGCTGACCATCTCTAATCAAAGTATGATTTTTCAAATAATCATGAATCCTATCTCTCAGATCCTCTCCAATAATTTACAAATTGGTTGTGGGTTTGGAAGGTACTGTCTAAGGATCGTTGGTGAGTTTCTGCATTGCATTATAATACACACTTCTGCTAATGAGCACCAGTGGTGGAATGACTGAATATTTGTGGATAGGATGCCAAGCAAGCAGGCTGCTTTGTCCTTGCTGGTGTTAAGCGTATTGAGTGTTGCTGGAGATGCTTTCTTCCAGGCAAGTAGGAAGTATTCCATCACACCCCTGACTTGTGCCTTGTAGATAGTGGATAGGCTTTGGGAGTCAGGAGGTGAGATACTCACTGCAGTATTCTGAACGTCTGATCTGCTGTTGTAGCTATTCTATTTAAATGGCAAGTTCAATTCAGTTTCTGGTCAATAGTGACCCCCAGGATATTGATAGTGGGGGATTCAGTAGATGGTAATGCTTTTGAATATCAAGGATTAGATTAGATTAGATTAGATTAGATTACTTACAGTGTGGAAACAGGCCCTTCGGCCCAACAAGTCCACACCACCCCGCCGAAGCATACCCACCCATACCCCTACATCTACCCCTTACCTAACACTACGGGCAATTTAGCATGGCCAATTCACCTGACCTGCACATCTTTGGAGTGTGGGAGGAAACTGGAGCACCCGGAGGAAACCCACGCAGACACGAGGAGAACGTGCAAACTCCACACAGTCAGTCGCCTGAGGCGGGAATTGAACCCGGGTGGCAGATTGTTTCTTGCTGGTGATGGTCATTGCTTGGCATTTGTTTAATTTGATTGTTACTTGCCATTTTTTAGCTCAAGTATGGAAATTATTCAGGTCTTATTATATTTAAACATGCAGTGCTTCAGTATTCGAGGAAATGGGAATGGTGCGAGACATTGCTCAATCATCAGCAAAATTCCCCACTTCTGACCTTATGATGGAGAGGTCATTGATGAAGAAGCTGAAGATGGTTGGGTCTAGGACACTACCGTGAGGAACTCCTGCTGAGATGTACAGGAGCTGAGATAACTGACCTCCAACAACCACAACCATCTTCCAATATGCCAGGAATGACTCTGATCATTAGAGTTTCCTCCTGATTCCCATTAACTCCAGTTTGGCTAAGGGTCCTTGATGCCACACTCAGTCAAATGCAACCTTGATGTCAAGGGCTGTCACTCTCACCTCACCTATGGAATTCAGTGCTTTTGTCCATGTTTGAATGAAAAGTGTAATGAGGTCAGAAGCTGAGCGACCCTGGCAGAAGCCAAACTGGGCATCAGTGAGCAGGTTATTGGAGAGCAGATGCTGCTTGATAACACTATTGATGACAGCTTCCATCAGTGTAACAATGATCAAGAGTAGATTGATGAAGTGGTGGTTAGCCAGGTTGGATTTACCTGGCTTTTTGCATACAGGATATGCTCGTTCAATTTTCCACAATATCCAGTCCTGTCGCTGTACTGGAACAGCTGGGTTAAGATTTCTGGAGCACAAGTCTATTGCTCGCATGTTGCCAGGGCCCATAGCCTTCATAGAACCCAGTGCTTCCAACCTTTTCTGGATATCACATGGAATGAATTGAATTGGCTGAAACTGACATCTGTGATACTGTGGACTTCTGGAGGAGGCTGAGGTTGAAGAGGCTACTGGGTTAATATCATGCAACTCTTTATCTAACAGTACTGTGGGAGTATTTTCACTAACAGATTAGAGTAGTTCAAGAAAGAAACTAACCACCACCTTTTCAAGGGCAATTAGTGATGGTCAATAAATAACAGCCTTGCCAACAATGGCAAATTCCATGAAATAATAAGTAAAAAAAGTCAGAGGTGCTCCCTTTTGGCTTTTTATTTACTGCATCTCTGCTAAAAATATAATAATTGGTAATATGACTCTAAAAAGAATGCAGTACTATTGCATTGACATTAACTTAATGTTATTTAAATAAAGGGATGGTACTGCATCAACTGTCACATTCATAAAGATGAGGTGATCAACATGATCCAGTTGACAGAAACAATTTTATAATATTTAATATTTAAATGGTATTAACAACAGTTCTGCAGTAAAAAAAAAGTCACGGTAAAGGTTTTTTTTTCCAATTTGATACAGGGGAGCAAGATTCTGTCACGCAACTTAAATTTTGTTATCTTTTTCTGGGTTTATCAAATAACTTGCATGATATCAAAACAGAGAGCAGGGTCAGGGCACCTATTTTTCTATACTTAGTTGCTTATTAGTCAGTGCAGACTAGTTGAGTTGTTTGGCTTGTTCCTATGTTGCATATCCTATGTAAAATGAGATAGATTATTAAATTTTACCCAACCAGGATCATAGAAACCATCAGTGATGATGTCGTTGAATGACAAGTAGCCAGTCAAAGAATATTTGAGAGCTGCATTATGGTCAAGCAGTCTTTTCACAGCTGCATCACTAAAATTATTCTTGTGACTTGAGGATTGGTTTACTTCTTGCAGGATCTCCAAAGCACTATAAAACAAAATTAAACATCCACTCAGACAGCAAGATGGAAGACTTGTTGTATTTAAACTTTCAATGAAAATGACATGAGAAAAATCTTGGATGTGGAAGTCTAACATTAATGGTTAATAGGAGTTATTTCTTCAAAGTCAACAAAGTCAATACAGGCTCACGCGACTCACTCAAAGGATAAACAAGAATGTCAGAAATCAAAGTCCTGTTAGTACAATCATAATGTATTTTGAGGAGAACCTTGGCACAGTTTAGTTTAGTGTTCTGCATTGTAATTGATCATGAAATTCTTGGTGTTCTCATTTCCCAGCATTGGATAAACCAATATCCCATGAATAAATAAAACAAAACCTAAACTACATTGTGGAACAGATCACATCGTCAGTTCACTAGAGATGCAAGTCCAATAGCAGTTCAAAAATTGTACAATACTCAGAAAAAGTTGCCAGATTATTAGGAAGATATATGGCTCACCTATTGATCTGTCAACTGGTGATGCTTCATCCAAATTTATGGCAGAAGATGGTCACAATTCTTCATTCACTATGGTTTTCATAAACTTTCATATGTTTGTCCACAGGGGATTGGGTCTATGGTTGAAGTATATGTAACAAAAATTCCTGCTTCTATGTTTCTTTTTTTCTAATTGGATGAATAACAAGTAGTTGAAATAGATGATTTCAAAAAGCAATTTCTTTTTTTTTAAAATGTGCAAAATAAATTGCACAATCAGGAGTAAGACAAATTATTCCACTAATAAACCCAGTGGTCTCATCTCAGAGGTTTATTGAAGAACTGCTTGTTTCCGAAATCATCTATTTCAACTACTTGTTATTCATCCAATTAGAAAAAAAGAAACAGAAACAGGAATTGTTGTTACATATACTTCAACCATAGACCCAATTCCCTGTGGACAAACATATGAAAGTTTATGAAAACCATAGTGAATGAAGAATTGTGAGCAACTTCTGCCATACATTTGGATGAAGCATCACCAGTTGACAGATCAATAGGTGAGGTAAAAACAATGACTGCAGATGCTGGAAACCAGATTCTGGATTAGTGGTGCTGGAAGAACACAGCAGTTTGGGCAGCATCCAAGTAGCTTCGAAATCGACAAAATCGACATATGTTTCGGACAAAAGCCCTTCATCAGGAATAAAGGCAGTGAGCCTGAAGCATGGAGAGATAAGCTAGAGGAGGATGGGGGTGGGGAGAAAGTAGCATAGAGTACAATGGGTGAGTGGGGGAGGGGATGAAGGTGATAGGTCAAGGAGGAGAGGGTGGAGTGGATAGGTGGAAAAGAAGATAGGCAGGTAGGACAAGTCCGGACAAGTTATGGGGACAGTTACTGAGCTGGAAGTTTAGTACTAGGGTGAGGTGGAGGAAGGGGAAATGAGGAAACTGTTGAAGTCCACATTGCTGCCCTAGGGTTGAAGTGTTCCGAGGCGGAAGATGAGGCGTTCTTCCTCCAGGCGTCTGGTGGTGAGGGAGCGGCGGTGGAGGAGGCTCAGGACCTCCATGTCCTCGGCAGAGTAGGAGGGGGAGTTGAAATGTTGGGCCACGGGGCGGTGTAGTTGATTGGTGCGGGTGTCCCAGAGATGTTCCCTAAAGCGCTCTGCTAGGAGGCGCCCAGTCTCCCCAATGTAGAGGAGACCGCATCGGGAGCAACGGATACAATAAATGATATTAGTGGATGTGCAAGTAAAACTTTGATGGATGTGGAAGGCTCCTTTAGGGCCTTGGATAGAGGTGAGGGAGGAGGTGTGGGCGCAGGTTTTACAGTTCCTGCGGTGGCAGGGGAAAGTGCCAGGATTGGAGGGTGGGTTGTTTGGGGGCGTCGACCTGACCAGGTAGTCGCGGAGGGAACGGTCTTTGCGGAAGGCGGAAAGGGGTGGGGAGGGAAATATATCCCTGGTAGTGGGGTCTGTTTGGAGGTGGCGGAAATGTCGGCGGATGATTTGGTTTATGCGAAGGTTGGTAGGGTGGAAGGTGAACACCAGGGGCGTTCTGTCCTTGTTACGGTTGGAGGGGTGGGGTCTGAGGGCGGAGATGCGGGATGTAGACGAGATGCGTTGGAGGGCATCTTTCACCACGTGGGAAGGGAAATTGCGGTCTCTAAAGGGGCCATCTGGTGTGTTCTGTGGTGGAACTGGGCCTCTTGGGAGCAGATCCGGCGGAGGTGGAGGAATTGGGGATACGCGATGGCATTTTTGCAAGAGATAGGGTGGGAAGAGGTGTAATCCAGATAGCTGTGGGAGTCGGTGGGTTTGTAAAAAATGTCAGTGTCAAGTCGGTCGTCATTAATGGAGATGGAGAGATCCCGGAAGGGGAGGGAGGTGTCAGAGATGGTCCAGGTAAATTTAAGGTCAGGGTGGAATGTGTTGGTGAATTGATGAATTGCTCAACCTCCTCGTGGGAGCACGAGGTGGCGCCAATGCAGTCATCAATGTAGCGGAGGAAGAGGTGGGGAGTGGTGCCGGTGTAATTATGGAAGATCAATTGCTCTACATAGCCAACAAAGAGACAGGCATAGCTGGGGCCCATACGTGTGCCCATGGCTACCCCTTTGGTCTGGAGGAAGTGGGAGGATAAAAAGGAGAAATTGTGAAGGGTGAGGACCAGTTCGGCCAAACAAATGAGAGTGTCGGTGGAAGGGTACTGTTGGGGACGTCTGGAGAGGAAAAAACGGAGGGCTTGGAGGCCCTGGTCATGGTGGATGGAGGTGTAGAGGGATTGGATATCCATGGTGAAGATGAGGTGTTGGGGGCCAGGGAAACGGAAGTCTTGGATGAGGTGGAGGGCGTGGGTGGTGTCTCGAATGTATGTGGGGAGTTCCTGGACTGGGGGGGATAGGACAGTGTCAAGGTAGGTAGAGATGAGTTCAGTGGGGCAGGAGCATGCTGAGATAATGGGTCGGCCTGGGTGGTCAGGCTTGTGGATCTTGGGAAGGAGGTAGAACCGGGCAGTGCGGGGTTCCCGGACTATGAGGTTGGAAGCTGTGGGTGGGAGATCTCCTGAGGTGATGAGGTTCTGTATGGTCTGGGAGATGATGGTTTGGTGATGGGGAATGGGGTCATGGTTGAGGGGGCAGTAGGAAGAGGTGTCCTCGAGTTGGCATTTGGCTTCAGCGGTGTAGAAGTCAGTGCACCAGACTACCACTGCGGCCCCCTTTATCAACTGGCTTGATGGTGAGGTTGGGATTGGAGCAGAGGGAGTGGAGGGCTGTGCGTTGTGAGGGTGAGAGGTTGGAGTGGGGGAGGGAGGTTGACAGGTTGAGGCGGTTAATGTCCCGGCGGCAGTTGGAAATGAAGAGGTCAAGGGCAGGTAATAGGCCAGCGCGGGGTGTCCAGGTGGATGCAGTGTGTTAGAGGTGGGTGAAGAGGTCCTTGGAAGGTGGGTGGGAGTCCTGATTGTGAAAGAAAGCTCGGAGGCGGAGGCAACGGAAGAATTGTTCGACATCACGGCGTGTATTAAATTCATTGATGCCTGGACGGAGGGGGATGAAGGTGAGTCCTTTGCTGAGGACTGATCGTTCGTCCTCAGTGAGGGGGAGGTCTGGGGGGATGGTGAAAACTCGGCAGGGCTGGGAGCTGGGATCTGTTGTGGGTGTAGAGCTGGGAGTGGGGGCGGAACCTGTAACTGGAGTGGGTGTGATGGTGGCGGGAATGGGGGTAGAGTCATGAGCAGGGGTAATGTTCCCTTTGGGTTCTGGGGGGTGGGGATAGTGACAGTGGGGTCTGTGGGGGGCATGTCAGCAGAATGCAGGTGAGTGGCGCTGGTGGGGGCGGAAGTGGTGGTGACCACGGCAGTAGGGGTGGCGGAAGTCACTGAGCATGTGGCATCAGCGATGATGTGAAGGGCAGAAGTGATGTCAGGTGTGATGCATGAGGAATTGTGAGGGGTGGAAGTGGTTGTGGGAGTGGCCATGATGGGGGCGGAAGTGACATAATCAATCAGCGTGGGGGTGGCAGCTGCATCAGCCGCATGGCTAATGGTGGAATAGTTTCCAAGGCCAGGGGAATCTTCTGGAATGTTTGAGGAGTGCTGGTTATGGAGGTGGGTGGATAAAAGTTTGTTGTACTTACAGTTTTTGATGTTTGAGATGGAGTTGAAATACTGTTTGTTGAGAGTATGAATTCTCCTGAGGATGTAGTACAGAGTGGGTCCTTTGCAATTCTGAGAGAGTGTGGTCCTCAGCTGAGGCAGGGCTGACTGGAGAGAGGTTAGGTGCCGGCGCATTGCTGCAAGCGTGGAGTGGAGGATTCTGAAGGAGAACTGTTGCTGGTGTTTTTGAATCTGTTGTCTGTACTGTTTGTCCTGTTCGGGTCCGAACTCTGCTGGTTCAAAGGGGGTCCGGAGTCCGTGTGGGATGAGTTGGTTACGGAGGCAGGCATTAAGGAAGCGAATGTGGCTGTGGTAGCGAGTTTGTTTCACGACATGGTTGAAGAGCTTCAGGGCAGAGGAAATGACCTGGGAGTTGCAGTGGGAGAGGGACTCCCTGAGATTCTTGTAGAGAGAGGAGGAAAACTTCTTCAAGGCAGGCATCCTTGCAAGAGGATTCGCAGTAGGGTTAAAATCAACGAGGTAAAAACAATGACTGCAGATGCTGGAAACCAGATTCTGGATTAGTGGTGCTGGAAGAGCACAGCAGTTCAGGCAGCATCCAAGTAGCTTCAAAATCGACGTTTCAGGCAAAAGCCCTTCATCAGGAATAAAGGCAGTGAGCCTGAAGCATGGAGAGATAAGCTAGAGGATGGTGGGGGTGGGGAGAAAGTAGCATAGAGTACAATGGGTGAGTGGGGGAGGGGATGAAGGTGATAGGTCAAGGAGGAGAGGGTGGAGTGGATAGGTGGAAAAGAAGATAGGCAGGTAGGACAAGTCCGGACAAGTTATGGGGACAGTTACTGAGCTGGAAGTTTAGTACTAGGGTGAGGTGGGGGAAGGGGAAATGAGGAAGCTGTTGAAGTCCACATTGATGCCCTAGGGTTGAAGTGTTCCGAGGCGGAAGATGAGGCGTTCTTCTTCCAGGCGTCTGGTGGTGAGGGAGCGGCGGTGAAGGAGGCCCAGGACCTCCATGTCCTTGGCAGAGTGGGAGGGGGAGTTGAAATGTTGGGCCACGGGGCGGTGTGGTTGATTGGTGCGGGTGTCCCAGAGATGTTCCCTAAAGCGCTCTGCTAGGAGGCGCCCAGTCTCCCCAATGTAGAGGAGACCGCATCGGGAGCAATGGATACAATAAATGATATTAGTGGATGTGCAAGTAAAACTTTGATGGATGTGGAAGGCTCCTTTAGGGCCTTGGATAGAGGTGAGGGAGGAAGTGTGGGCGCAGGTTTTACAGTTCCTGCGGTGGCAGGGGAAAGTGCCAGGATTGGAGGTGGGTTGTTTGGGGGCATGGACCTGACCAGGTAGTCGCGGAGGGAATGGTCTTTGCGGAAGGCGGAAAGGGGTGGGGAGGGAAATATATCCCTGGTAGTGGGGTCTGAGCCATATGACTATCTTCCTAATAATCTGGCAACTTTTTCTGAGTATTATACAAGTTTGAACGGATATTAGACATGCATCTCTAGTGAACTGACGATGTGATGTGTCCCACAATGTAGTTTAGGTTTTATTTATTTATTCGTGGGATATAGGTGTCACTGTCATCTATCCCTAACTGCTCTTGACAAGGTGATGGTTAGCTGCCTTCTTGAACCTCTGTATTCCACTTGGTGTAGTAAGGTAGATTTAGTGATAGGTTTTTCTTTTCTTTGATCCACCTCAAAATTTTCACATTTTAACTAATAGTATAATACATCTCCTGCCTCATTCCTTAAATAGGTTAGGCACTCTGTGGCACCAAGTATCTTGGCATAGACTTAGGTGGAATCTATACCTATCAATCCAGATACAAATTCAATGTAACATTCATTTTCTCCAAACTATTCTAATTGACTCAACAATTCAACCAAACTTCGTATTTCAAACACCAAAAATTAAGTCTATCTACATGCAGGCTAAGTGACATCAGACATGCCACAAATGTTTTGTTGAGTATCTCCATATGATCCAAGGGACCAAGTACCATTGCAACCAGCCAAACATGAATTAGACAGCAAACAAAGTAATTGCTTAACCCTCCTTTCTCTTGTGGAGGATGGGAAATCAAAGAGAAAATACAGCATGAGTACTCCTGTGTGGTCCCAGCAGCAAATTATTTTACCTATCACCTATTATAGATCTTGTTTTCTTCCAGAGGTAATTATGGACGCCAAAAAATGGTAACAAAATAAATGACAAATAGAATAGTTTTTAAAAAATTAATGTCAGTTTTATAATTAATTAGTGCACTTGCATTTTATGCAAAATAAATTTCTAATTAATACAAGCTGAATTTAATACAGACCAAAGAGCACAGCTCTGTCAACAATATAACCTATACATATTTACTGTCAACTGCTCTTTGCTGAAAATTATCATAAATTCTTATAATCTGTCTATGTTTCCAATAAAATAAACAAAAATGAAATTGTTATCTAAAGAACTGTTAATACAGAAAAAATGCAGGCTTTATCAAATACAGGAATGTTTATTCCATCTACGATGGTAAATACGATGCTGTAAGACAGGATCTGAGGAGCATAAGTTGGCAGCATAGGCTGTCAGGGAAGGATGTCATGGAAATGTGGAACTTTTTCAAGGAACAGATACGATGTGTCTTTGATATCTATGTACCTGTCAGGCAGGAAAGAGATGGTCGTGTGAGGGAACCTTGGTTGACGAGGGAGGTTGAATGTCTTGTAAAGAGGAAGAAGGAGGCTTACATAAGTTTGAGGAAACAAGGTTCAGACAGAGCATTGGAGGGATACAGAATAGCCAGAAGGGAGCTGAAGAAAGGGATAAGGAGAGCTAAGAGAGGGCATGAAAAATCTTTGGCGGATAGGATCAAAAATAACCCCAAGGCATTTTATGCGTATGTGAGAAACATGAGAATGATGAGAACGACGGTAGGTCCGATCAAGGACCGTAGTGGGAGACTGTATATTGAGTCGGAAGAGATAGGAGAGGTCTTGAATGAGTACTTTTCTTCAGTATTTACAAACGAGAGGGACCGTATTGTTGAAGAGGAGCATGTGAAACAGACTGGTAAGCTAGAAGAGATACTTCAGATTCAGATCAGATCAGATTACTTACAGTGTGGAAACAGGCCCTTCGGCCCAACAAGTCCACACCGCCCCGCCGAAGCGTAACCCACCCATACCCCTACATCTACCCCTTACCTAACACTACGGGCAATTTAGCATGGCCAATTCACCTGACCTGCACATCTTTGGAGTGTGGGAGGAAACCGGAGCACCCGGAGGAAACCCACGCAGACACGGGGAGAACGTGCAAACTCCCGCCTCAGGCGACTGACTGTGTGGAATTGAACCCGGGTCTCTGGTGCTGTGAGGCAGCAGTGCTAACCACTGTGCCACCGTCCTGCCCACTTGTTAGGAAGTAAAATGTGTTGGACATTTTGAACAAGTTGAGGATAGACAAGTCCCCCGGGCATGATGGCATCTATCCTAGGATTATGTGGGAAGCAAGAGAGGAAATTGCAGAACCATTGGCAATGATCTTTTCGTCTTCACTGTCAACGGGGGTGGTATCAGGGGACTGGAGAGTGGCGAATGTTGTGCCCCTGTTCAAAAAAGGGAATAGGGATAACCCCAGGAATTACAGGCCAGTTAGTCTTACTTCGGTGGTAGGCAAAATAATGGAAAGGGTACTGAGGGATAGGATTTATGAGTATCTGGAAAGACACTGCTTGATTAGGGACAGCCAGCACGGATTTGTGAAGGGTAGGTCTTGCTTTACAAATCTTATTGAATTCTTTCAGGAGGTGACAAAGTATGTGGATGAGGGTAGAGCAGTGAATGTAGTGTACATGGATTTTAGTAAGGCATTTGATAAGGTTCCCCATAGTAGGCTTGTGCGGAAAGTCAGGAGACATGGGATAAAGGGAAATTTGGCCAGTTGGATAGAAAACTGGCTAACCGGTCGAAGTCAGAGAGTGGTGGTGGATGGTAAATATTCAGCCTGGAGCCCAGTTACAAGTGGAGTTCCGCAGGGATCAGTTCTGGGTCCTCTGCTGTTTGTAATTTTTATTAATGACTTGGAAGAGGGAGTCGAAGGGTGGGTCAGTAAATTTGCAGATGATACAAAGATTGGTGGAGTTGTGGATAGTGAGGAGGGCTGTTGTCGGCTGCAAAGGGACTTAGATATGATGCAGAGCTGGGCTGAGGAGTGGCAGATGGAGTTCAGCCCTGTCAAGTGTGAGGTTGTCCATTTTGGAAGGACAAATAAGAATGTGGAATACAGGGTTAACGGTAGGGTTCTTAGTAAGGTGGAGGAGCAGAGGGATCTTGGGGTCTATGTTCATAGATCTTTGAAAGTTGCCACTCAGGTGGATAGAGCTTGCAAGAAGGCCTATGGTGTATTAGCGTTCATTAGCAGAGGGATTGAATTGATGAAGTGATGTTGCAGCTGTACAGGACCTTGGTTAGGCCACATTTGGAGTACTGTGTGCAGTTCTGTTCGCCTCACTTTAGGAAAGATGTGGAAACTTTGGAGAGTGCAGAGAAGATTTACTAGGATGTTGCCTGGAATGGAGAGTAGGTCGTACGAGGATAGGTTGAGAGTGCTAGGCCTTTTCTCATTGGAACGGCGAAGGATGAGGGGTGACTTGATAGAGGTTTATAAGATGATCAGGGGAATAGATAGAGTAGATAGTCAAATACTTTTTCCCTGGGTACAACAGAGTGTTACAAAGGGACATAAATTTAAGGTGAAGGGTGGAAGGTATAGGGGAGATGTCAGGGGTAGGTTCTTTACTCAGAGTGGTGGGGGCATGGAATGCGCTGCCTGTGGGAGTGGCAGAGTCAGAATCATTGGCGACCTTTAAGCGGCAATTGGATAGGTACATGGATGGGTGCTTAAGCTAGGACAAATGCTCGGCACAACATCGTGGGCTGAAGGGCCTGTTCTGTGCTGTATTGTTCTATCGATTTAAAGTGATTATTTTTAATGATTAACAGATGCAGTAAATGTAATTACTACATTCACTTAGTAGTAGCCATGAAAAGCAATTTAAATGCTACTTCCTGGGGAGAAACCTGCATAATTGTCTCTCAAATTACAAAGGAGCCAAAGCGATAAAAGCTACCTAAAGGGCATTTATAATCTAAAACATCTTCTAAGCAACACTGTGCACTATAGCCAACTAGCTATGACAAATCATTTCAAAGATTCATGAAATTGGAAAGGATGTTATGTTAATTTTTGTTTCCTGACACTTTATATTCAATTATAGCATGCTTATTGTTCTTCATACTTACCCCAGTTTACAAAGTTCAGCTGTTGTTGGCTCATCTTTTCCACAAACAAGTACAGCCCAGCAAGCATTGCGTCTCACTTCATCATTATTAGAATGGAGCAGTTCAACAAGTGGTTCCAAACCACCTACATTTCTAAGCTGGAAAGAAGAGATAATTAGAAATAAACCTATTTACACTCCACCAATTGCCAATTTTCACACAGAAAATCTTAATTAAAAATTCCACATAAGAAATAAGTACCATCTAATTTCAGTGGAAATATAAGATTCAATTAATCAGATTGTCAGAAAATATGTCTTTGAACTTTCTAAGGCCAGAATCCTAAATATCTTAAATAATTCTAACCTTAGAGGGGTGAGAGAAACATACACCAGTGTGGTATCTATGACAGAATCAGATGAGACGTCCAATGAGGCCAATCTTGATATCGAGAGCATCTTGCTAAATTTTATATGCTTTTTGCAAGTGGCATGATGAGTTTTTTGTGAGGCAGCAGTGAGTTTCAAAATAAGGGAGATTATGGCTTGTTAAACTCCTTGTTTACAGCCTGATTCACCTCATTAGAAGATCATAGGATCCCTAAAGTGTGGAAACAGGCCATTAGGCCCAACAAATACACATGGATCCTCTGAAGAGCAACCCACCTAGATCCATTCCCCTACCCTATTGCTTTACATTTTCCCCTGACTAATGCACCTAACGTACACATCCCAGAACACTATAGACAACTTAGCATGGCCAGTTCACCTAACCTGCACACCTTTGGACCATGGGAGGAAACTGCGGCACCCAGAGGAAACCGACACAGACACAGATAGAATGTGCAGATTCCACACAAACAGTCACCCAAGCCAAGAATTGAACCCAGGTCTCTGGTGCTGTGAAGCAGGCATGCTAACCACTGAGCCACTATGTCACCCATTGATATTCAGCTTTCTATTTTACCAAACAAGCTAGATATGAAGAAAAGTTGACATGGAAAACAGAGTGGATACCTGATGGATTCAGCTCACCACTTATTCCAAAGGATTGCCATGACCAAATCATATTGCAGGCCATGGTCCATGGTCACCAGCTGCAAACACTCCTCATCCATACTGCTCGTTAGTTTTTTGAGTGCTCATTCACTTAGTACTTACCTGTGTGCTCATAAGCAGTGTCCTTCCTTGCATTGCCTTTTCTTGCCATGCCATGCCAATTAGTGCAGTTACACAACCAGACAGATTGCCTTGCTGGTCAGCAGTCCTTAGGGTGTATAACTTGCTGTTTGCCAATGTGCTGTGTAAATCTCAGCAGTTTGTGTGGCAAACACACTGCATGGGCAGCAAACAAGTAGCCCTGGCTCAAAATCTTATGGGAATATTCGCCAAGGATTTTCATGGGGACAACCATCAGCCATAGGTCCCAAATAGCAAGTCAAGGACAGCCTCTCATTCCAGAACACGGGATTGGTCACAGTCAGATATCCAGACACAGTGATCTCTGTCAAGCAATCTGTGCCTCTATAGTTCAGGGAGTGCGTCACAGTCAACCCTGAGGCTACACAGGTATTTAAACTCACGTGGTTAGGGATATGCAGAGCCACTAGTCAGGGATTTGGGCAATTCTCATCCAAGGCTGTCCCAGTTGGGTTGCTCAAGGGGGATGGCCACAGTCTATCAGATCATGTTTGAAGTTGGGAGACAGAGGTTGGAGGTCTGTTTTTTAGACTGGAGGCCTGTGACCAATGGTGTGTTGCAAGGATCAGTGCTGGGCCCACTGCGTTTTGTCACTTATGTAAGTGATTTGGATGAGAATATAGGAGGAGTGGTTAGTAAGTTTGCAGGTGACTCCAAATTTGGTGTATAGTGCATCGCGAAGAAGGTTATCTCAGAGTACAACAGCACCTTTTAAAAGTGTGAAATGTTGCATTTTGCTGAGGCAAATACAGCAAGACTTATACACCTAATGGTGGGTTCTGGGGAGTGTTGCCAAACACAGAGACCTTGGAGTACAGGCTCATAGTTCCTTGAGGATAGAGTCACAGGTAGACAGGGTAGTGAAGAAGGCGTTTGATACGCTTGCCTTTATTGGTCAGTGCACTGATTATAGGAGTTCGGATGTCATGCTGTGGCAATACAGGATATTAGTTAGGCCACTTTTGGAAAATTGCATTCAATTCTGGTCTCCCTTCTATAGAAAAGATGTTGTTAAACTTGAAAGGGTACGGAAAAGATTTACAAGGACGTTGCCAGGTTTAGAGGGCTTGAGCTATGGGGACAGGCTGAATAGGCTGGGTCTATTTTCCCTGAAGTGTCAGAGGCTGAGGGATGACCTTATTAGAGGTTTATAAAATCATTAGGGGCATGGATAAGGTGAACAGTGGAAGTCCTTTTCCCAGTTTCCCAGGGTAGCATAGGCCAAAACTAGAAAGTATAGGTTTAAGATGAGAGGGGAAAGATTTAAAAAGGACCTAAGGGGCATTTGTTTTTTATGAAGAGGGTGGTGCAAAACATTTCAAAGACATTTAGATCGATACATGAATAGGAAGGGTTTAGAGGGTTAATGGACCAAATGTTGGCAAATGGCACTGGATTAATTTAAGATATTTGGTCAGCATGGATGATTTGGACTGAAAGGTCTGCTTCCATGCTGTATAATTCTATGACTCTATGACACTACTCACAGAGTCTATGGGAAAACTGGATGGGGATTTGTGAGAAAGGGCAGTTGCTGCAATAGGAAAGAAACCTTGCAAATTAATCTTTGGTACTGGGGCTGTTGGCTGGAAGAAAGCTGGGGGTTGACAGTTGTGAAAGGGAGCAACACTATCTATAAGGGAGAGGGGGATATAGTAATTCATGAATGGAAAGAGAGTCAAGTGGTAGGGAGAAGGTAGATACGTCCATGATCAAGAGCATGCTGTATTCAAGGAGAGGCTCTGAATGACCAGAATTAGCACAGTCACCTTAAATGCCAAGGCTGAGTGGGAAATATGGGCAGGTGTAGGATCATGCAGACAGATATTCTGGGTACCTGGGGAGGTGAGATGTCTATGGAGTTTATGGAAAGGGCTACCAGGAAGGCAATGTTTGAGGTCTCACCAACAGGTTAGGGCAGAGGTAGCAAGCCACTGTCTGAGATGCACTCACAGTCACTTTTTACCCTGCTGGAAATTGGGATTGTGCAGTGGTGAAGAAAAAGGTTGTGATCACAGTTGATGTGCATGGGGTAAGTGACTCCACCTGTGAGGGACCCATCAATGTTAGGGCTATTAAAGGGGAAAAAAACATTGCACATAGACACAGGTGACACAGTAGCTCAGTAGTTAGTACTGTTGCCTCACATTAGGGGACCTGGGTTCAATTCCACCCTCAGGCGACTGTCTGTGTACAGTTTGCACATTCTTCCAATGTTTGTGTAGGTTTCCTCCAGATGCTCCGGTATCTTCTCCACCTAACGTCCAGGTTAGGTGGATTGGCTGTCCTAAATTGTCCATGGTGTCTAGGGATGTGTAGGTTAGTCATGGGAAACGCAGAATTACAGGGATAGGGTGGGAAGCTGTTTGGAGGGTCAGTGTCGACTCTATGAGCCAAAAGGCCTGCTTCCACACCGTAGGGATTCAACGATCTATGTACTGCAGAAGACCGAGATATGCAGGGCAAAATTTGCGGCAGAGGTGGAGGAATTGGGAATAAGAGGTGGTGTTTTTACAGAAGGTAGGGTGGGAGGAGTTATCGTCTAAGTAGCTGTGGGAATCGGTGTTGCGTCTCCCTGCCACAGACATCACTGATCATCTCACTCACAAAAACACTTTTGGCCAGAGAAGGGCAGGAAAGAATAGGGATGTTGTATGGGAAGGCCAAAGGTGCCAGCAACATCCATAGCCCTATATACGCCTTTTTACTCTTGCTTCCAGATGCAGCAGGCTCTCAGTGCAGAAATCCATCAATTGAACATAGTATGAGGCATAACACCATAGCCACAGACAATCAGGACGATGCAGAGACAACTGGATTATAACCTTACTGTGAAGCCTCTTCCAAGGATGCCTCCCTTGAAGAAGTTCTCTTCCTTTCTCTACAAGGCTACAAGCCCACCGATTCCCACAGCTACCTAGACTATAACTCCTCCCACCCTACCTTCTGTAAAAACACCACCTCTTATTCCCAATTCCTCCACCTCTGCCGCATCTGTTCCCAGGATGACCTATACCATCTCAGAAAGTTCCAGATGACCTCCTTCTTCCATGATTGCAACTTCCCTTCCCACGTGGTTGACAATGCACTCCAGCAGATCTCCTCCACTTCACACACCACCGCCCTTGAATCCCACCCCTCTCAACACAACAAGGACAGAACTCACCCTGGTCCTCACCTTCCACCCCACCAAGCTCCACATTCAACACATCATCATCCTCTACCTCCAAATGGACCTCACTACCAGAGTTATATTTTCTCCCCACCCCTATCAGCATTCCAAAAAGATCCCTCTCCCTCACCAGGTCCACACACTCTACCAACCCACACCCCACTCCTGGCACCTTTCTCTGCCACTGCAGGAAGTACAAAACCTGTACCTACACCACTCCCCTCACCCTCTGTCCAAGGCCCCAGGGGATCCTTCCAGAACCGTCAGAAATTCACCTGCACCTCTACCAATGTCATCTACTATATCCGTTGCACCCAGTGTGGTCTCCTTGTGAACTACACATCTAAGAAAGTGGAGCAGGTTTTAAACAAAATAGTGGGGGCAAAGATCCAAACTTGGGAAGTTGTGATAAACGAAGACAAAGGCAACAGAGCAAGGAATCAGTGTAGGAGATAACACAGCGAATACAGATCTAAAAACAAATCAGCAGGTAAGGCACACATATATAAATCTGTGGGGTGAATTTGGATTTGCAGATACATTCTAGTATGTTTTTTGAACAAAATATCTGTAGACAGTCAATGTGGCATTTTATAAATTCCTATTTTGGAAATAAAACCAGTCTGACTCCAGGTTGAGACACAAACAGACTCAAAACAAGGCTTCACACCTTAAATGCACTTCTGAGATATCACCTTTATACGATAAGTTATCTTGGGGCAGTGACTCGAAAGAAATGCTGGGACTTATATATTAATCAATCAAAACTTGCATACCTATGCTTACTGATTAAAGACCAACTAGGTTTGTTTAATATATTTGCATAAGTTGTATGAGCCTTTGATCATTTACATGATTCTCTCTCACTAGTTGCCTAAGGAAGGAGAGGGGCACCGAAATCTCGCAGTTTCAAATAAACCCGTTGGACTATAACCCGGAGTCGTGTGATTTTTGACTTAATTTTCCAAAACTCATTTGAAGGTTTCTTTAGACTGGGAAATACTTAATGTGACTTGTTTATTCAAAATGAGGGGGAGGGCAGAAACTATACACCAGTTAGTTTAACATCAGTCATCAGGAAATGGTTAAAAAGCTATTATTAAAGATGCAATAACAGGGCAGTTAGTTATTTCCAAGGTAATCAGGCTGAACCAATTCAGTTTTGTGAAAGGAAACTCATCTCTATCTAATTTATTGGAATTCTTTAAAAAAGGAGCTTGTGCAATGGATAGTGGGGAACCATATTGTACTTCAATATCTAGAAGGCATTTGATGAGGTGCTCCTGGACAGACCTGAACAAGATATGGGCTGAAACATGCAAGTAAAATTCATGACAATGCCAGACAATAGGAGACAATATAACTATCATCCTTTGACATTCAATGGTGTTACCATCATGGAATACCCCACTATCACCATACATTGACCAGAAACTGAATTGAACAAGCTTATAAATACAATTCCCTTTCTCAAAAGGTAATGGATGTAGAATGTTGAAATATTTTTAAGGCAGAGGCAGATAGGTTAATAACGAAGGGGATGAAAGGTTATCAGGGAAATGCAGGAATATGGAGTTGAGGTTAAAATCAGATCAGCCATGATCCTATTGAATGGTGGAGCAGGATTAAAGGGCCAAGATACCTACTCTTGTTCTTTCTTCATATAACTTTCATATGCCACTAAAGAGAAGGCATGTGGCCAATGGTTAGAAGCGATATGCAATGGATGACAGCGAGGTTAATGTGAGAATTGTAGTGGAATGCAGAGCGCTACTTTCTCGGTTGCTGGGACATGATTTCTTGGTATTCCTGGTTTTCCCAGAGCAGTTCTGGATTTCTCCTGCAAGGGTCAGATTCTCCATTTATATGAGGTGAGGATCCTAATGTCTGGCACCCCTTGACCCATATGGGGTCTCTCTGCCCTGTTTTGGGCTGATTTCTCCTGTAATGAAGGAAAGGGAGGGATTCAGTCAGGTAACAGTGGGTAGCTTAGCTGTTAGTCCTGATGCAGGTGGGCAAAAGGTGATAAAGATGTTCCAATGTAGTAAGGAGACACTGCAGAGGTCAAGAAGGTTTAATGGTATAGGAGGTTAGGGGGTGGGGGAGGGTTGAGAGCTAATAAAGTAAGATGTTGCAGCAATATTACGAGTATCAGAGCAACAACCTTAGTCGAAGATGGTTGTGCAGCAGCAGCAGCATATAGTTAGTGTGACGTGGCAGTAACCCTGGCAAAGTGGAGATCACTGACTTTCTTAGAACACTGTTGGCTATTCCTTCAGACCCTGGAGACAGCACTAACCTACATGGTGACCTTGTAACAGGCTGCTAGGGTCTGGTAATGTGGCCTCCTCTGCTGGTCTTCCAGGAAAAGGATGGCTGACCTCTGCACTATCACCAGGAGCTCCAGGTTCATGTTGGAGAATCACAGAACCTTCTTCGATGTGTTCAGAATATGTCCTTGTTGAACAGGACAGCTTCAGAATGTCAGTACTGGTCAGGGTGCTCAGCAGCTTTTTAAATATGGCACAGACATTGGGTATACAATACTTTCAGCAGATATCCACTGAGTAGTGAGTCGTTCTGGGAATTGCACAAGGTAGGTTGGGGCTAGAATCAGAAGTGATGAAAACCATCGGGATGGGGTAGGCTTTGCAATGGAAAAGTCTCCAAAAATCTCAGTGTAACTTTGTCTCAACCAATAAAACATAAGATTCAACACAATATTACCTGTTTGATCTCCAAAACTGTCAGCTTCAGGAGCTTTTCATATCAAAGTTAGTTTTTGCCACAAATCACAGACTTAACCATGAGAGTTAATTTTATTTTTGTGACTTCCCACCACACTTTTTTGTTCACTTCCTCTTTAGTTTGATATTTAGTTTTCTCAAATTTCATATTCAATAAATTGCAACTCGTTAGCTAAATGCAGCTAAATCTGAGAATTCACTAACAGTTTTGTGCTCCTTTTGGTGGAAACCAAAGAAATATCCATAACCAAAACTCAATAAAATCAAAGTAAAGGTTTACAAGAACTGAACCATATGTAATGCTTTTAGAAAATACTGCATCCTCTAATTTTCCCCTCAACTAGAGACTGGTTAAAAAGCTACCAATTTTTAATGGACTTGCATACAAACATAGTTTAAAAATGCCATCAAATTATGAACTTACGATAAAGATGCCCAATGCCAAAAATAGATCGAATTAAACTGTATCCAGAGTTTAATTTCAGTCAGGTCCCTAGGTCTAACTTTCTGACCGATAGCACATTCTGCCTATTAGGATCTCTGTCCTAAGCTTGCTTGAATGTAATTATTAACTCTAGTTACTACATCTTTTGGATTTAACAAAGTCATTATTCCTCGTCTCTCGCATAGTTGTGTGTATGAGTCAAGTTCCAGTATAGGCCTATCATGCAATTTCTAAATTTTGTTATTTTATATCTTTATATTTTATTTCTGCTTTACACTTAATCTTAAGAGAACCTGTACTAATTTTAAAAGTTACTTTACAGACATTGAATCTAGGATTATAGGAAGCTTGCAGCACAGAAAGAGACTACTAGGATCATTATGTCAGTGACAGCAAGTCACCTTGTCTAACCATTTTTCCCCCAATTTTTAGTTTGTGACCCTGCAGCTTACAGCATTTGAGACATATATCCAGTCATCTATTATTTGGTAGCTGAACATTTTTGCTTCTACTTTTCTTTCAGGCAATGAATTTCAGACCCATACCATTCTCTGGGTGAAAATGTTTTTAATTTCCCCATTAAACTTTCTATTATTGAACTACTAATCCATTACATTATTAACTGTGGACTTGATACATCCTTCGCCCATCCCTACCCAAGACTACTTGCAGTTACTGTATTGTCTGAACTACTATTTTCTCTCTTCAAGCTGGATTTACAAAAATAAATTGTTTTCCTTTCATTTAATAGGGGAAGTGTACTTACTGTATTTGTAATTTGGAAGTGCCGGTGTTGGACTTGGGTATACAAAGTTAAAAATCATGTAACACGAGGTTATAGTCCAATAGATTTATTTGGACACACTATCTTTCGGAGTGCTGTTCCTTCATCAGGTGGTTGTGGGGTATAAGATCGTAAGGCACAGAAGTTTACAATGTGATGCAACTGCAATTATATATTGAAAAAGACCTGGATTGTTTGTTAAGTCTCCCAGCTTTTAGAATGCCCTGTGCATGCCTCACACAGGGCACCTCACACTTTCAATGCATTATCTGAGCTGACATGGCACCTATTGTTAAAATCCTCTTGAGAATGTAACTTCTAAAAAAAAGTTCTGGAATTTAATATGAAAGAACTGAAACCAACATGGTCATTCTAAAGGATCCACAACCACCCCTGTTAAAAGACCAGCGCTCCAAAAGTTAATGCTTCCAAATAAACCTGCGAGACTATACCCTGGTGTTGTGTGATTTTTAACTTACTGTATTTGATGATTCTTGAACTACAAGCCAGGACAATGAATAATCTTGTAATAGGATTGCCAACTATGGTGTGGAGTCAGAAATGGAGTTTAATTGTGGACAGGAAGTGGAAACTCAATCAAAAAGATGTGTAAATAGCCTGAATTCTGTGGGATCTGAGAGCCTTACAATGCCCATGATAAGAATTTATAAGGGCTCATTTTTTTCAAATGTCTGTCTTGAGAAATTCTGGGTGGAGGCCTTGGAAGGCTGAAATGGAATCAGAAATTGAACTCAAGGATGGCACAGTATCCAATATTTAGGACTGCAACCATCATGTATAAGTCAACTATTTCAGGTCACAGAGGAAGGGATGGCAACAGAGCGACTGACTGGAGAAACAACCTTCCCATAAGGTAATTTGGAGTGATGTACTTGTCAAGGGGAACCATCCATTTTAGGGACCTGCTTGGGGTTGTTTTTACCATTTTGATGAGCTGCCTCGAATAGATTAATTGGAGTTTCCATTTGTACAAGAATAATTGTGTATAATTGTTTACTAATTATTTAATACATTTTAACTCATTACTTGAGATTGAATCACCCATTCCTGTTACATCCAGTGTACAGCTCTGAACCTGAGTAAAACTCTGCAAAGGAGTTCAACCCTTCACCAGGAATACCTTTTCTAGCCTGACGCCTTATTAAAAAGCCATTCCTGATCATAGATATCATAGGATCTCGACTTCAGTTTCAATTTTATGTACGTTCACCCTCCCCGAGTTAGCCCTTGAATACCTGTGCTAGAATCAACAATCCATTTTTATCCTGGCCCTGGTGCCTGGAATGTTTCAACTGCCTCATCCAATCCACCTCATCTCTAGTCACCAATCACCTCTTACTCCCACCTGCCACTCACTCCCCACCACAGACCTGGTTGCAGCCTTAGAAAGGCATGATCACGCCCTAGTAAGATTATTCATAGCCTTAATGCCACAAATATTTATTTTTAGGCCATGGCACCACAAATACTTACACTTATAGCTTCAACCTGCATTTGAGTTTGAGTTTGATTCATTGTTGTCACATATACCAAGATACAGTGAAAGGAGTTGTTTTGTGTACATTACTAGCAGATCATAGTGCAAAAGAATAGCAGAATAGAGTACAGAATACAGCCGCAGAGAAGGCACAGGGAGACAGAGAGAGAGATCAAAATTAACATCTGAGAGGCCCATTCAAAAGTCTGATAACTGCAGGGAAGAAGCTCCAGGAATATCTCTGCTCGTGGCTGCAACATCAGAAATAATGCAGTTAATAACCATATTGATGTGAACACTTCTATTACCTGTCATTGTTTCAGCACATGTGTGGCCCATGGTTTTTAGAGTCATCCAGACTTTGTTTCAATGCTAAGAATTATAGAATCCCTACAGTATGGAAAGAGACCACTCAGCCCAAGGAATCCGCATCGACCCTCTGAAAAGCATCTCATCCAGACCTAGTTCCGAACCCTATCTCCATAACCCTGCATTTACTATAACTAATCCCTCTAGCCTGCATGTTCCTGAACACTATGGGGTCTAAGAAGGTCTTTATCTACTTTTGCCTTGAGAATAGTAGGTTCCAGCTCAAATACAACAGTAAATGAAGTCAGAGATCTTGGCGTACAGGTCTGTAAAGGTAGCAGTACAGGTAGATAAGGTGGTAAAGAAGGCATATGGGATGCTCTCCTTCATTGGCAGTGGTACAGAACACAAAAACAGGGTATAATTATGAACTGAATAAGACAGTGCTGAGGCCACAACTGGAGCATTGTATACAGTTCTGGTTACCACATCACTGGAAGGATATAATTGCTCTGGTGAAAATGTAGAGATTTCCTAGAATGTTACCAGGGCTAGAGATCTTTAGCTATGAGAGACTGGAGAGGTTGGGTTTGTTTTCCTTGGAATAGAGAAGGCTGAGGAGTGACACGATTGCAGTATACAGCATTGTGAAGGGTGGAGACAGGAAGAATCTGTTTCCCTTGGTAGAGAGTTCAAAAACCAGGGGCTGTAGATTCAAGCTAAGTGCTAGAAGGATTCGAGGGAACATGAGGAAAAGCATTTTTACACAAAGGGTGGTGGATGTCTGGAATTCACTGCCTTATTCGATGGTGGAAGCAGAGACCCGAAACTTTTTCAAAAAACACCTGAATCTGAATCTTAGCTGCTGTAAGCTGCTGGGCTATGGGCCATGCGCAGGAAGATGGGATTAGAAAAGGCATCTGAGTGTCTTTGTGTCAGCATGGGCAGGATAGGTGGAATGACCCCCTTCTATGGGTTAATCATTCTATCATCTTGGGAAAACCTTTGCTCTGGGCATTTGCCTCAAGATATATCCACCAATGGCCATGTTTCAAAAACATTATGCATCCATTCTGGCTTTCTGCTTAGATTTTTTGCCTATGAGAAGGAATTATTTTTCTGCATTTCCTTAACTGAGAGACATATAATACTGAGAATTATAGGGGTAGACCTACTATATTTTTATGGAGTTTGAAATACACTTATACATTTGGAATTTCTTAAAAATAGTTCAAAATGTTACAAGTTTTTAAAAAAATCTTTATAATTATATTTAACATTCTAATAATATCATGACTTTGTTTTCACAGCTTTGAATTAATTCCTACCTCTGTTCTTCCATTTATATCACAAGCTAATGATGCCACAAGTAGTGCAGCCTTGCTCTGAACCAACGTGTTAGTAGACTTCAATGGTTCCACAATGGCAGTCATAGCCCCACAATTCTGAATACTGGCACGTATTGGTTCCTGTAAGGCTAGATTAGTAATTGTAGCAGCAGCATTGACAACAATGCCATCCACAGGCTCAGTCAGCAATTTCACCAACGGTTCCACACCTTCAGCATCGAATACAGCACTGTTTAAATTGAAATAAATATTAGAAGCAAGCAGCTCTTCTTAAAATTAGTAAGAATTTCAAAAAAAACTCTTAATACATTTTTTCTGATCTGCCTGCTAAGACAAGTTCCCTGTAAAGCTCATCCTTGATCAAACCTGAATTTGTATCATTTTCTCTCTCCCGTCTGCTATGCACTCTCCAAAGTCATGCCCATGAAGTCCACTTCCTGCTCCACTGACACTGAAGTGTCGACAGAACAAGTTCCCTTTCTGGTTGCCATATTCGGTCATGTTGTTAGCATTTTTGTCTTCTGACGTATTGCTCCCCTTCCTTTAAATCTGGTGTAATCTCATGCTTCCTCAAAAAAAAACCCTTTGACCATTTCATCCTTTCAAACTACTGCACATCTGCTTTCTTCTTAAATACTAAAGGGGATAAAAGTATGACATCTGATGCGATTATAGCAAAACTAAATTTTCCCTCCTCATTCATTCCAATCTATCAAAAGATTTTTGACCTGGTTGACTATACCATCTTCCTCCAAGGTCTTCCAGCTGGGTGCACACTCTCCACATTCTATTCTTTTCTATCCAATTGTAGCCAAGGAATCCTTGGCTTTTTCCCCCTTCTACACAGTGGCCTCTGGTGTTTTGAAAGAATCAAACAGTTAGATTAGATTACTTACAGTGTGGAAACAGGCCCTTCGGCCCAACACGTTCACACCGACCCTCCGAAGAGCAACCCACCCAGACCCATTTCCCTACATTTACCCCTTCACCTAACACTACAGGCAATTTAGCATGGCCAATTCACCTAACCTACACACCTAACCTTCACCTGGACTGTGGGAGGAAACCGGAGCACCCAGAGGAAACCCACCCAGACATGGGGAGAATGTGCAAAATTCCACACAGACAGTTGCCTGAGGTGGGAATTTAACACGGGTCTCTGGTGCTGTGAGGCAGCAGTGCTAACCACTGTGCCACCGTGCCATCCCTAGTGGCCTTTTCTTTCTCATCTACATGCTGCCCCGTATGCTGATGACGTACAGTTGTTCCTGATTACCACTGCTCTATTGTCTCTAAGTTGTCAGATTGCTTCCCTGGAGGAGCAGAAAGTTTCTCCTACCGAAGAGGGATATGAGCCAAATGCAGGCAAATGGGAACAAATCAGTTTAGGATATCTGGTCAGTGTGGACAAGTTGGACTGAAGGGTCTGTTTCCATGCTATATAACTCTATAACTTTATGGCTCTATGAATACTGCGAAGACCAAAGTCATTGGGTGAAATTTAACACTTACTTCAGAGCCTCATTCCACAATGATATTAACCTAGTAATGGGTGGAAGGGTTTGTCACCTAAGAGTTGCAGGTAGATAGGATAATGAAGAAGGTGTTTGGTATCCTTTCCTTTATTGGTCAGAGTACTGAGTATAGGAGTTGGGAGGTCATGATGCGGCTGTACGGGACGTTGGTGAGGCCATTGTTGGAATATTGCGTGCAATTCTGGTTTCCTTCTTATCAGAAGGATGTTGTGAAACTTGAAAGGGTTCAGAAAAGATTTACAAGGATGTTGCCAGGGTTGAAGGATTGGAGCTATAGGGAGAGGTTGAATAGGCTGTTTTCCCTGGCGCGTCGGAGGCTGAAGGGTGGCCTTTATAGAGGTTTATAAAATCATGAGGGGCATGGATGGGGTAAATAGACAAAGTCTTTCCCCTGGGGTCGGGGAGTCCAGAACTAGGAGGCATAGGTTTAGGGTGAGAGGGGAAAGATACAAAAGGGACCTGAGGGGCAACTTTTTCACGCAGAGGGTGGTGCGTGTATAAAATGAGCTGCTAGAAGCTGGTACAATTGCAAGATTTAAAAGGCATCTGGATGGGGATATGAATAGGAAGGTTTGGAGGGATATGGGCCAAGTGCTAGCAGGTGGGACTAGATTAGGTTGAGATATCTGGTTTGCACGGACAAGTTGGACTGAAGGGTCTGTTTCCGTGCTGTACATCTCTATGACTCTAAGGAGCACAACAAGCAAACCCGCATGGGATTATTTGTGGGCTCCTGGGAGACTGATGTAATGGATGGGTTAAAACACATTCAGTGCTTGGTCATACAGACTGGGGTGTGGTTTGATGACGGCCATCCCTTTCCCTTGCTGTCAACACCCATATCCCCTCCACACAACACCAGCACCAAACCTAGGCCTCAGGCTGATATCCTACCAACACATCCCTGCTAGCCTCTGATTGGCCAGCAGTTCTCAGTGGGCAGGACAACTGTCCATGTCTGGATTCCAGGGAATGCCTGACTCTGACCTGTCAAATGCCTAAGAGGTAAATAATGTGGTAGCCTTTTCAGAAGGAAGTGAGGTGGGATTCTGGGGCCATTGAGTAAGATCCCAATTCCCTTCATTAAGTACCATCAGGTATTTCGCTTTAGTCCCTGTCACAAACTCTAGCCACAGATTCCATTCAAGTGAGTGGCTAAGTCAGAATGTTTGCACTTTAGATGTCATATTTCGCCTTGAAATGATAGTTCATACACATACTCACACCATCTTTACAAATGCCTATTTCTACATTCATAAAATGATATGATTTGTGCCTTAGCTAATCTATTGCTGAAATTCTTCTCCATGCCTTTGCTACAGTGGAACTAACAATTGCTATGCACTCCCGGTCAGCCTATTCTTTGTAAGGCTATTCAAACTCTGCATCCTCAGACCTAATATGCACCAAAACCATTCTCCTATCATTCCTGTGCTTGCATCAGGTTCACTTTAAAATTCCCACCCTTGTTTCAAATCCGTCCAAGAGCTCTCCTGCTCTAACTCTACAATCTTCTCCAACCATAATGCCCACTAAGGTTCCTCTGCTCCTGTACTCCTCTCAAAGTTGTGCCATTGAGTCTGTATTGACTGCTTCTTACTGCGTTGAAATTCATCTGCCAGGAGTATGTACTTTTGGCCAACTTGCCAATGTCCCTGTGAAGTCATTCAGCCTCATCCTCACAATTCACTATTCTCCTGAACTTAGTATCTTATGCAAATTTAGGGATTTTGCCTTTAACATTTATCTCCCAATTGTTTATATAAATTAGAAAAATGCAAGAGTCCCAACCGATCCCTGGGAATTCCCATCCTTGTTTCATATCCCTCCATGTCTTCTCCTTCTCTATCTCTACAATCTTCTTCAACCATAGTACCCACCAAAATATCTGTACTGCTGAACTTTCAAGCATCACCAATTTTAATCTGTTTACCTTTGGCTTGATGTGCTTTTGGCTGCCTATGCCTAAGTGCTGAAATTTCCTCTATAAATCTTTTCACCTGCTCTTCCTCCTGTTAGACATTCCACAAAGGTCTTTGATTGCATTCAGTATCTTCTTGTACAGCTTAGTGTCAAATCTTGTGTCATAATGCTCTTGAGAAGCATCTTCAGACATGTTAGTATGTTGAAAATGTGATACAAGTACAAGTTTTGCTGAGGGGGGGGGATGCTACCTTCATATGTATCTCAAATATTTATTTAGATATCTCATTGTTTGAATATATAATATATTCACAGGATTTCTCTGTGATCTGTACAAGTCTTCCATGGATTCAGCAAAACATCAGTTTCCTATCCCCAATGTGAATGCACTGTATCTTTGACCTTCATTTTACTGAAATAAAAGCTATATCTGTTTCAGTGTATATCATTGAAGCATGCTTTGTTGAAAAATGCTTTCATTAATGGACACTAAAAAAAAGCTCATTTTCCAAATAAACTCAAAATGTAAGTACTTTTCTTGAAAACATATTGAATACAAATTTAAAATTCATAAGATGGGGGATTCAAGATGGCAGTGACCCAGTAGGTCTGAGTCTGCTGACCTCTGCCCAGGACCCAGGCAAAATGAGATACTTCCCTCACCTCATTTTTTAAACTACTAAAAATAGCTTTTTTCCTAGCAGCTACAGTCATTCAGCATCAAACTTTAGCAGTTTGATACATTTTAAAATGACCAAAGGTAAACAACCGCAGAGTTTGCAACAGGGACCCCTCCCCTCCCAGGAGCAACAGATGCGTCCGCGACCAACCCGTGGGACTTACCTGCAGAGGAGAGCCTGATAGAGTCGTAGAGATGTACAGCATGGAAACAGACCCTTTGGTCCAACCCGTTCATGCCGACCAGATATCCCAACTCAATCTAGTCCCACCTGCCAGCACCCAGCCCATATCCCTCCAAACCCTTCCTATTCATATACCCATCCAAATGATGCCTCTTAAATATTACAATTGTACCAGCCTCCACCACATTCTCTGGCAGCTCATTCCATACACGTACCACCCTCTGTGTGCAAAGGTTGCCCCGTAGGTCTCTTTTATATCCTTCCCCTCTGACCCTAAACCTATGCCCTCTAGTTCTGGACTCCCCGACTCCAGGGAATAGACTTTGTCTATTTACCCTATCCATGCCCCTCATAATTTTGTAAACCTCTATTAGGTCACCCCTCAGCCTCTGACGATCCAGGGAAAACAGCCCCAGTCTATTCAGCTCTCCCTATAGCTCAAATTCTCCAACCCTGGCAACATCCGTGTAAATCTTTTCTGAACACTTTCAAGTTTCACAACATCCTTCTGATAGGAAGGAGACCAGAACTGCATGCAAGATTCCAACACTGGCCTAGCCAATGTCCTGTACAGCAGCAACATGACCTCCCAAATCCTGTACTCAATACTCTGACCAATAAAGGAAAGCATACAAAATGCCTTCTTCACTATCCTAGCTACCTGCGACTCCATTTTCAAGGAGCTATGAACCTGCACTCCAAGGTCTCTTTATTCAGCAGCACTCCCTAGGACCTTACCATTAAATGCATAAGTCCTGCTAAGATTTGCTTTCCCAAAATGCAGCACCTCGCATTTATCTGAATTAAACTCCATCTGCCACTTCTCAGCCCATTGGCCCATCTGGTCAAGATCATGTTGTCATCCGAGATAGCCCTCTTCTGCTGTCCACAACATCTCCAATTTTGGTGTCATCTGCAAACTTACTAACTGTACCTCTTATGCTCACATCCAAATCATTTATGTAAATAACAAAATGTAGAGGGCCCAGCACCGATCCTTGTGGCACTCCACTGGTCACAGGCCTCTAGTCTGAAAAACAACCCTCCACCACCACCCTCTGTCTTCTACCTTTGAGCCAGTTCTGTATCCAAATGACTAGTTCTCCCTGTATTCCATGAGATCTAACCTTGCAAATCAGTCTACATTGGGGAACCTTGTCGAACGCCTTACTGAAATCCATATAAATCACATCTACCGCTCTGCCCTCATCAATCCTCTTTGTTACTTCTTCAAAAAACTCAATCAAGTTTGTGAGATATGATTTCCCACGCACAAAACGATGTTGCCTATCCCTAATCAGTCCTTGCCTTTCCAAATACATGTACATCCTGTCCCTCAGGATTCCCTCCAACAACTTGCCCACCACCGACGTCAGGCTCACTGGTCTACAGTTCCCTGACTTGTCCTTACCACCCTTCTTAAATAGTGGCACCATGTTAGCCAACCTCCAGTCTTCCAGCACCTCACCTGTGACTATCGATGATACAAATATCTCAGCAAGAGGCCCAGCAATCACCTCTCCAGATTCCCACAGAGTTCTCAGGTACACCTGATCAGCTCCTGGGGATTTATCCACTTTTATGCGTTTCAAGACATCCAGCACTTCCTCCTCTGTAATATGGACATTTTGCAAGATGCCACCATCTATTTCCCCACAGTCTATATCTTCTATATCTTTTTCCACAGTAAATACTGATGCAAAATACTCATTTAGTATCTCCCCCATTTTCTGTGGCTCCACACAAAGGCTGCCTTACTGATCTTTGAGGGGCCCTATTCTCCCCTTGTTACCCTTTTGTTCTTAATGCATTTGTAAAAACACTTTGGATTCTCCTTAATTCTATTTGCCAAAGCTATCTCATGTCCCTTTTTTGCCCTCCTGATTTCCCTCTTAAGTATACTTCTACTTTCTTTATACTCTTCTGAGGATTCACTCAATCTATCCTGTCCATACCTTACATATGCTACCTTCTTTTTCTTAACCAAGCCCTCAATTTCTTTAGTCATCCAGCATTCCCTATACTTACCAGCCTTTCCTTTCACCCTAACAGGAATATACTTTCTCTAGATTCTCGTTATCTCATTTCTGAAGGCTTCCCATTTTCCGGCCGTCCCTTTACCTGCGAACATCTGCCCCCAATCAGCTTTAGAAAGTTCTTGCCTAATACCGTCAAAATTGGCCTTTCTCCAATGTCGAACTTCAAATTTTAGATCTGGTCTATCCTTTTCCATCATTATTTTGAATTTAATCGAATTATGGTCGCTGGCCCCAAAGTGCTCCCCCACTGACACCTGAGTCACCTGCCCTGCCTTATTTTCCAAGAGTAGGTTAATCTTTGTACCTTATCTAGTCGGTCCATCCACATACTGAATCAGAAAATTGTCTTGTACCCACTGAAGAAATTCCTCTCCATCTAAACCCTTAACACTATCTTGAAGTTTGTTCAGCTCCGAGAGAAGATCGAAGCGTCAATTGAAGAGACCCGGTCCAGGTGGGAGTTGATCTCAGTCATGCTGCAGAAGCATGACCAAGAGGTCGAGAAACGTGTTAGAGGGGTGGAGCAACAAGCCGAGTCCTCCGAGACCGCTGCTGAATGTTCTACGGGTCACGTCCAGGCTCTGAACTGTCGGGTCCGGGCCTTAGAAGAACATATCAACGACATCAAAAATCGAGGTCGTCAGAAAAATATTCAGTTGCTGGGCCTTCCTGAACGGGAGAAGGAACGACACTTGGTGAATTTTTGGAACAATGGGTCCCACAACTGCTGAAGCTGTTTAGGCCAGGTGCAGGTTGAGTGGGCCCACCAGGTTGCTGTGCACAGGACTGGGTCGGACCAGCGCCCCCGCCTGGTCCCAGTGTGACTTCAGCATTACAGGGAAAAACAAATGTTGCAGGAGGCCTCCAGAGTTTTGGGGAAGGACCCCCAAGCCATGGTATACAAGGGATCCAAAATAATGCTGTTCCAGGACTTTTCTCTGGTTATGGTACGCAAGAGGAAGGTGTTTGACAAGGTAAAGAAGTGTCTGAGGGATTTAAATATTCAGTATTCCATGCGATACCCGGCAATGCTGCACTTCAGTCTTGGAGGGTCTATGTAAAACTTCGGATCGCCGGAAAAAGGAAAATAATTTTTTGGATGCTCTCAAATAGACTGATGGACTTGAACTATATGCACGGTGGCACAGTGGTTAGCACTGCTGCCTCACAGCACCAGAGACCTGAGTTCAATTCCCACCTCAGGTGACTGATTGTGTGGAGTTTGCACATTCTCCCTGTGTCTGCGTGGGTTTGCTCCGGTTTCCTCCCACAATCCAAAAATGTGCAGGTTAGGTGAATTGGCCATGCTAAACTGCCTGTAGTGTTAGGTGAAGAGGGGAATGGGTCTGGGTGGGTTGCGCTTCGGTGAGTCAGTGTGGACTTGTTGGGCCGAAGGGCCTGTTTCCACACTGTAAGTAATCTAAAAAAAACTTTATTTATCCCTTTTTTTTCTCCTTCTCCCTCCCCCTTTCTCTTTTCTATCCTTCCTTTGGGGAGGGGGGCTCGTTCTTTCTTTAAACTCTTAATTCACTTGGTTTATCTGGTTGTTGGATGTTTCTGAGGTTTCTTTTTCCTTAATATCTGCTGGGATTGTAATTTTATATACTTTATTTTATGTTGCTGTCTTGTTAAGAGTGTCTAGGTAATAATATGGAGGGGCCGGGTTGGTTGCCCACTTCTAATTTCTGTACTATAAGACATTGGCATTTGTTTATCTTACTTTGTAATGTCTGGGCCGACGGCATGGCTCTAGCTGGGAGGTGTTATGGTGGGATTATTGGAAGGTAGAAGTGCCTCCTGTGGACAAGGGGGCAAGTCTCCTTTTAATTATGTCTTATGTTTTTTTAGGAGTAGTTCTTAGTTGTTTTGATTTAGTTGTTTTAAAGGTTGCATTTTTAAATTTATGTGAATTGCTTATGGTCTCTACTCAATGCTTTTTGAGTGGGGTTCTTCCTCCTGGGGGGGGTCACAGACTTTCTTGAACAATCATGGCTAGTCATTCGCTTAAATGGTGCATCTGGAATGTTAAGGGGAGCCACTCGCCAATTAGAAGAAAAAATATATTATCAAGTCTTAAAAAAGAGAGTTGATGTTGCCCTTTTACAGGAAACACATCTACTTGATAAGGAGCATTCGAAACTGCAGCAGGAAGGATTTGGCCAGGTGTTCTTTTCATCTTTTAGCTCAAAAAGTAAGGGAATGGCCATTCTTATCCAGTAGAATCTTCCCTCCCAAATGCTAAGCCAGAAAAAAGATGAGTCCGGACGGTATATATTACTTAAAGCTCTAATGTATGGAGAGGAGTTCGGGATTGTGAATGTATATTGCCCCCCAACACATCCTTTTAAATTTTTAACAGTTACGCTCTGCAAATTAATGGCTCTCAGGGTGCGTCATATAATAATACGGGGATATTTTAATTGTGTTATTGACCCCGAGGTGCACATGATACCTAGGAGCTCTGCAGGTATGCCTCTGAGATCTAGGCAGTTAGCTGATCTGAATAGGGAGTTGGGGCTGGTAAATGTGTGGAAGTGTCTTCACTCTGAGGGTAGAGATTTTACTTTTTATTCTAACCCACAGAAGTGCCACACCAGGATCGATATGTTTTTTGCCTCCTCGACTTTCCTGAGTTCGATATTGTCTTGTAAAATAGGGCATATAACTATTTCCGACCTCGCAGCAGTGTATATGGAGGTCAAGACTAGTGATGACAAGATGGGCTCCCGACCCTTTCCTATTGAAGGATAGTAAGTTCATAGAATATCTCTCGCAGGAATTTAAAATTTTCTGGGGTATGAATTCAGGTACGGCCAGCAACCCATCGGTGATGTGGGAGACTGCTAAGGCATATGCACGTGGCTTGATTATCTCATATTCTGCAACCCGGAAAAGACAAAAGGGAGAATAACAGTGTCTGCCTGAGGCTCGCATGTAGGCAGCTGAGACAACGAATGTTGATAGGCCGTCCATCACTAAATTACAGTGGATTACAGCCCTCAGGACTACTTTTTTAAAAAGTCTGGCCCTCTTGGGCTTAACCTCAGAGTAGGTGTCACTTTTGAATGCCCCCCCCCCACCCTGCCGACAGCCCAGGAAGTCCAGCAAGCAGTGAGGCAGCTCCAAAGCGGTAAAGCACCTGGACCAGATGAATTTCAGGCTAAGTTGTATAAAGAATTATAGGGGAATTGGTCGGATCACTTATAGATATGTATAACTAATCATATAGTCAGGGTAGCCTCCCGCCCTCCCTGAGAGAAGCTAATATCTCGCTCATTCTTAAGAAAGGAAAAGCCCCAGATGACTGTACTTCGTACTGACCTATGTCCTTATTGAATGTGGACTTTAAAATTCTCTCAAAAATGTTGGCATTAAGACTGGAGAGGGTTTTACCTTTTATTATAAAAGAGGATCAGATGGGGTTTATCAAGAGTCACAGATCTACTAATAACATTAGAAGAGTGTTAAATATGGTACCAATCTGCCAGCAGGGAGTGATACCAGGATTAATCGTCTTCCTAGATGCAGAGAAAGCATTCAATCAGGTAGAATGGCCATATCTTTTTTATACTATGGAATGGTTTGGCATTGGAGGGGTCTTTACCAAGTGGGTCGCAGTATTATATAACGACCTTAAAGCAGCAGTTATTACCAACAGCATAAGATCGGATAGCTTTAGTGTTGGCAAAGGTTGTTGTAAAGGATGCCCTCTCTCACCACTACTATTTACACTAGTGATTGAACCGCTGGCAGAAGCTATACAAACTGACCCTAATATAACAGCCCCAGAGGTAGGATCGGGTAAGCATAAAATCACTCTTTATGCGGACGATGTCCTTCTTTTCTTAAATGACCCTCGATATCAGTGCCCTGCTTAATTCAAGTGGTTAACTTATTTGGGATGTTCTCAGGTTACAAAATTAACTTTATGAAATCAGAGGCCATGCCGCAAGTATGTCTTACCAGCATATCCAATTTTCTGGAGGGATCCCATTTCCCCTTTCGGTGGTCACTGGGAAGTTTTCTCCATTTAGGTATTTAGGGATTTGGTCAGCTATACAAAGCTAATTATGTGCATTTATTAGAGAAAATAAGGCAGGACCTCCAATGCTGGGAAGATCTCCCAATATCCTGGCTAGGAAGAATAGCTTTGGTTAAGCTGAATATTCTCCCTCGCCTATTATACCCCATGAGAATGCTTCCTTTGATGTTGCTGAGACAGACGCTACGTAAGCTTTATGGTTGGCTCAGCTCCTTTATTTGGAATCATAGACGACCCCTTATTAAATTATTAAATGCAGCTCCCACAAGTAAGGGGAGGTCTAGATTTTTCTGGATTTCAGGAGGTACCAACTGAGTTCTCTGTTGTCATATGTAGCTGATTGGGTCTCTTGTGACCCACAATCAATTTAGTTGGATATTGAGGCTTCCCAAGTAAAATGTCCCCTCATCAATCTATCATTCATGAATAAGATGAGAGTTATTACCAATCATTGTAAAAACCCAATTGTGTTAAATACAATCAAAAACTGGAGGATGATGTGATAGGATGAGGGTCCTTCACAAAAACACCTCCCCTTCTACTCCTATAGTGGGAACTTTGGGATTTTAGCCAGGTTTGACTGATGCTGGGTTTAAAATTTGGAAGTCCAGAGGCATCTCCTGTTTTGGAGATCTGTTCGATGAGGAGGTCATGATGTCCTTTGAACTGTTGCGTCAGAAGTTCGGGCTGCCTAAATTGGACCTTTTTTGATATTTTCAAGTACGAGACTTCATACAAAAAAAGATCACATTGATGACTAATCCTTTTAAATCAGATATGGAAAGGATAGTGCTTCGGCCGATTGGTGCACCCTTAGTCAGTACTCTCTACCACTCGCTAGGTAATAAGGTACCGAAGTACATGGAACGATTATATAAAACCTGGAATCAAGAATTAGGGATGGAACTCTCCTTAGAGATGTGCGAGAATATCTGGGAAAATGCTAGGAAGATCTCTATCTGTAATAGAACTCAGATTATTAAATTGAAGATACTTCATAGGGCTCACATGGCACCAGAGCGGCTCTCCAAGTTCAAGGCAGGAGCATCTCCAAAGTGCCCTAAATGCAAAATAGAAGTTGGTTCTCTCACTCATTGTTTGTGGACATGCCATAAGATTCATAGATATTGGGACAGTGTAGCGAATGCCTTGGCAAAGATTTCGGGAATGGAGATTGGGTTGGACTCAGTGTTTCTCCTTTTGGGCTTTCCAAATTTTCCTTTTCTAGATGCATATGGGAAGAAATTATTTACTATCCTTTCCTTTTGTGCAAGGAAAAACATTTTAGTAAGTTGGATATCGGAAAGTCTCCCAGGACTTTTGAACTGGCATAGGATAGCTATGGAATATTTTCCCCTGGACTTCGTTACGAATATTATTTTACAGAATTATACAAAAAACGGAATTATTTTACAGAACATGGCGTCCCTTTTTGAACTACACTGATGCAGATGTATTGGCCATACTGTCTGGGCTTTTGTTTGGCTGTAAGGATGATGTTGGTTGGTTTGGGGGCCCCTGGGAGGAAGAATCCCATATAAATACAGGTTTTGTTATGACTTGATTATAATTTTATTTTGAATGTGTATTTATTTATTTAACCTTTTTCTTTTCTTTTGTTGTTAGTAATGTACAACACTGTGGTCTGTTTTTATATATAAAGTTTTCTTTCTTATATCTTAATTTGTGCTTTGGTAGTTTGTAGAGTAGATTAGTAGTTAGTGTTCTTAATTTTATATTGGTGTTGTTATTATACTGTGAAGTGGATACACTATTTTGTATTAATTCTGTAATTTTGTAAAAAAAAACTTTAAAAGCTTTTTCTTTTCAATAAAAATATTTACAAAAAAAGTTCATTAGAACAGGGTTGAGGAACAATCACTCGGCTCAATGAATTTCATTACACCTAAATCCAGTAGAGATTTTTATATTCTCTATTGGCTTATCCAGACCAAGTTCGAGGGGCAGAATGGTTTACTCCTGTTCCTATATTCCTATGTCCTTGTTCTGTCATTGCAGAATTACTTCCAGGGAGCCCCGGAAGAGAGAGAGAGAGAGATTCACAGTCGTAGGAGCAAGGGGGCCAAGGAAGTTGCGAGCTGTATTTTGAACCTGGGGAGCATAATAGAATAGAATCTCTACAGTGTGGAAACAGGCCATTAGGCCCAACAAGTCCACACCAATCCTCTGGAGAGTAACCCACCCAGACCCATTCCTCTACCCTATTACTCTACATTTACCTCTGACTAATGCACCTAACCTATACATCCCTGAACACTATATGGATAATTTGGCATGGCCATTTCACCTAACCTGCACATCTTTGGACTGTGGGAGGAAACCAGAGCACCCAGAGGAAACCCACACAGACACAAAATTACAGAATTAATACAAAATAGTGTATCCACTTCACAGTATAATAACACCACCAATATAAAATTAATTCTACACTGACAGTCATCCGAGGTGGGAATTGAACTCAGGTCCCTGGCACTGTGAGGCAGCAGTGCTAACCATTGTGCCACCATGCTGACCCATAATGGCATCATGAGTTGTGCTGGTGAGGGCAAAGAAGCTGGAAAATTGAATAAGGTGCTATGCAAGGTCAAGGGTAGGCATGAGGAGGTGAATGAGTGTAGGCACTGGGAGAACATAGAAAGGTGAAGGAAAATCATGAATTACAGGAGGTCATTGAAGCATATCAGATGGGGTATCAGAACAAAAAAGACTACCTACAGTGATGCAGAGAAAGTGTAGATTTAGAGACAGCATTCAGGTTGGAGGAATCAAAAGAAAAATTTACATGCAATATTCTTCAGTTGGGTAAATATAGAATCTCTCACTGAGAATGCATGGTAGAAAAGGGAAGGCACGAGGTCTGGTTGTGAGAGTTTCAGAAGAGCTTGAAGACCAAATTTGTGTGAAATAAAACAAAAACCAAAATAAAAGTTAATGTGAGCACTCAGTTAAGTTCAGTATGCTGAAATGAAGCACTTGCTATAGCATTGAGGTTAATAGGCTCTATTTAGTTACTTATAACACCAACATCAAAACCAGACAACTGACACCGAACAATGTTAGTCGTGGTGGTAAGACAGTTGGTCTATGTTGAAGCTGTGCAGGACTTTTCACTGGTTTGGGTATCTTCGATCTTAGGCACACAAGGAGGAAGCTGTAATAAATGGTATTGATCTCAAGATGGGATAATGAAGACCACCAAAGAGTGAGCTACATTCAACATGCATGAAATGCACTATAAAAATCAAGGCTACAAATTCCTTGTAGATATGGTAACAACAATGACTGCAGATGCTGGAAACCAGAGTCTAGATTAGAGTGGTGCTGGAAAAGCACAGCAGTTCAGACAGCATCCGAGGAGCAGTAAAGTCGACATTTCGGGCAAAAGCCCGTCATCATTAATACATCGTCGATTTTGCTGCTCCTCAGATGCTGCCTGAACTGCTGTACTTTTCCAGCACCACTCTAATCTAGACTCCCTGTATATATGGCTGAATGAGGAAGAGGGTAAGTAATCATGGGTCACTTAAAATGAGAGTGGCCACATAAGGGCCCAAAGATTAAGCTGACTTAGGCTAGTTCTCAAAAGGAAACTAAACCTCTCCTGCTATTTGTTTACAGATCCTTACTTCAATGCAAAACATTTGCCCAGCTAAACCCAGAGGTTGGATTAGATTTGGTCCATCTATGGAGAATGAGGAGGAGAAGTTGAAAGAACACACTGTCAACTGGATCTGAGATCCAAGGCTTATGGGGCTCCAGCTGCTTGAAGAGGGGAATCTGGGTCCTCAGCATTGTTAAGCACTGTGTTGCAAGAGGATTTACCGAAGGCTGCATAGCTATCTACAGATGAGTGAACGTCAATACTGAAGGCATCTTTGCATGTCTAAGATGCCACTACCCACACCTTCCACATTCTGCAGGAAGAATCTACAGCCACACATCTGAGGAAAAAACACTGTGCCTGTGGTGTTGAAGATTGCAGGACTGAACATCCTCACCAGCAACTCCATTCAGAGTTCATGCAAAACTTGTGTGGCACCTCTCAATCAGATGTTTGTGTCGTCAACCAATGTCAAGTTACCCAAGCATCACATTTCAGGAATTGCTGGGTTCCCTCAAATATAAGGGGTGATCCACTACACGCACGTGGTACTCAGAGCTCCGTGGCATCATCCAGCCTTACTGAACAGGAAGGGATTTCACTCTTTCAATATCTGCCTTGTTTGCGGCCAGAGTGAACAATACCTACAACTTTGTACCCATTATCATGATGTTTACATTCTACACAACTATCATGCACCACAGATGTTCATTTATTCACAGGACTCGCTCAGAAGGGGACAAGGGGTAACCCCAGAGGCATGTCTAATGACCTCAATGCATAATGTCCAAACTGATTCTGAACAGCAGTACAATGCCATGCATTCACTAGGGACATCACTGAACAAACTATCGGTTTCCTGAAAACATGTTTCCATTGCCTGGATCACACAACAGGAGCTCTCCAATACTCACTGGACCATATCTCCAGAACTGTGACTATTTGCTATGCCCTTAATAACCGAGTTCAATAATGGCATGGCAATTTAGTAGAGGGAGAGATGATCAGACACATATCTCCTCAGATGAGGAAGATGGAATCTGATGGAGCTATTGCACAAAAGGTGAGCTCATGATGCTGCTGCTGAAGAGGCCAGAGCAGTAATTAAATGTGACAAAACAGACCTGAGAAAAACTAGTATTGGCCAGATTTTAGATCAAATAATTTTGTATTAACATATGTGGGCAGTCAGAGCTAGGTGCAACCATGACTGAGAGATAATTCTACTCTAAAGGAAACATTTGATTTGATGTGATTTAGTCTTTGCTTCTGCCTTTGGCTTCAATTAAAGTTATTTGTTAGCTTCATTGTAATAACCTCCTACTCCGTTTCCTGGCCTGAGCATCAGCATGGAGTTAGATTGGAATACGAGGGTTGCACATATGTTCCTCAAGCATCAATAAGCAAGGGGCATTCATCTATTGTAGAGATGCAGAGAGTGCACACAATGCTGAATGAGACTCCTAATTCATACATATAATTTAAGGTTGTGCGTTCTAGCTTCAAGACTTCGACAAACTCAGTGCTCTTTTGTTGAAAGAAGTTGTTTTCTTCTGAACTAAACCTATTAGGTGCCCTGACTATCTGTTTGTGCATTAGCCCAAAAACTCAGTCTTTTTAACCATTCAGCAATTAATTTCTCAGGTACTTATCTGGAGGAAACTGGACTCATAATCCAGAGTACTAGGCTAATGTTCCAGGGACATTGGTTCAAATCTCCCACCATGGCAAATGGTGAAATTTGAATTACATATTTTTAAAAAATTAGCCTACTGATGATGATGTAACATTGCCAATTGTTATCTTAAAACCCCACCTGATTCACTAATATCCTTTAGAGCAGGAAATCTGCTATTCTTACCTAATCTGGTCTACATGTGACTCGAAACTCAGCGATGTGGCGGACACTTAATTGCCCTCTGTACACTTGGGGATAGACAATAAATACTGGCCTAGCCAGCAATAACCACATCCCATGAATAAATTTTTAAAAAATTAGCTCCTGTCACATGCTTTCTTAGAAACTATGTGTGAACTCGTTCAGGGATAACTTTTTGACTTCCTAAACAAAAAGGTATCTTCACAGAACCAAAACCAAAAACTATTTACCTCAACTTGAGAATCCAAAATCCAAAAATGATAATTATATACCTTCATCACGCAGGCCAACCCACCTGTGAGTGTAAGAACCACCCCCCCGTTTAAGCTCAAAGCAACACTTCAGCTCAAAAACAAAAGATTTCAGCGAAGGTATTAATCAGTCATAATCTAACACAGTGTTGGATCAAGTTCAAGGTGCTGAATAGCCTAATTATGTTCATACATAAATCACCCTTCATCTGTTTTCTTACTCTTTGAATTGCACAGCAATTCTGTGTCTTGACCTGAAATCTCAACCCATGCATAGGATTCTTACATTTTTAAATAGTATGAAGTACATGAACAAAGTTGTTTACAGGTGAAATAATTCACATTTTCCTTTCACTTTTGGAATCAAAATTTAAATTTATACAGTTGACTGAGTTTGGGGACTTCAAACCTTGCACTGCATGGACATAGGCTAAAAATTCAACGTGTTCGTAATACAAAGATAAAGACATCTGGAGTCATAAATGGAGGAATTCATATTAATGTAATGGAAAATGCTATTCTGCAGTTGGGATGAGGCCTTTTGTTAGTCTGGTCTAGATAGATCTTTACAAACTGAAAGTTTGGAAGTCTGCTATGCTAACACAAGTGCAGCACAGCAAGATATCTACGTTTGTGTTTGTGCACATAAAGCCATAAATCATATGTCAAATTAACGGGTAAGGTTATGAATTTAAGGCAGGTGTCTTTTTCTGTAAAGGCACTAAGGTAGTTTTGCTAGTCTACCAGCAGATGGCAGTGTACCCCATAACCATTCTGCTAGTCAAAGAAGAAATAAGATCGTCATTTCTTTTTAACTTCTTAAAGCAGCCACAGAATGTTGAGTTAAACATAACTGTCCACCATCGGGATAGATTTTTGATGTCTAAGCAACGTCCAGGGTTTCACAAATCCACAAGACTCCCAATCACAACTTAAAATGAGGAAAATAAACAAAATTTGGAGAGTGGCTCAGAAACTCTGATGTGGAGACAGGCGGACAATGTGTCTTTCCATCACTGGAATTCACATGACACTTCAAATTCAGAGTAGAACCTCAGCAGATCTGGCCCAAATTCTTATCCCCACCTCTCATTAGAATTCTACTTTTGTAAACTCTACCAGTTTACAGCATTCATTCCTTTGTATCTTATCCTAATATAACTGACTTCACAGTGATTCATGCTAACACTGTGGCATTGAAATTATGAAGTGCAATTTAAAACAAAAATGTGTTTGTTCTTTAAATCTCCTTTAATATATAACTACAGATAAAAGAATTTCAATTATATTAAATATTTGTGCACTGACATTGACTAGCTTTGATAGTATAAGATGGTTAATGGTTCAATGACTTCTAGAGACATTGGATCATTGATTTTACAATACAGAATAAGGCGACTCAACTCATCATGTCGGTACCAGGCTGATAAAAGAGGTACCTAGTTTGTCCCATTCCCAGCCCCATCTCTGTAACCATCTAAATTCATCAGTTTAAAATAAATGTCCAACTCTCTTTTGAAACCTCATAGTGAATCTACCTCCACCACTCTCCCTGGCAACACATTCCAAATCCTAACAACGCTTTGAGCAAAGAAGCTTCTCCTCATCTCACTCCTAGCTCTTTTGCTGAAATCTTGAAATGTAACCCCCTAATTACTGACATACCAATCAGTGAAAACAGAATGTCCTTCTTCACCATTTCATTATTGTTCATGATTTTGAATAGCTCAATAAAGTCTTCTCTGCTCCAAGGAATATAAGGTCAAACTCCCTCATCTTTCTTTTTATTTAAATACCCTCATTCCTGACATCATTTTAATTAATCTCTTTCCAGGGTTTTAATATTCTTCCTTAAATAAGGTGCCCAGAAGTGAACACAATAGGTCAAATGTGGTCTGACCAATCATTTGCAGAGATGTAGCATCACTTCCTTGCTGTTATATACACATGGATCCTTTATGCTTTCTTACTAACCGTTTCAAATTGCCAGGACATCTTTGGAGAATCATGTATGTGAACCCTGAGGTCCCTCTGCTCCTGTACCCCTGTCAAAGTTGTATTGTTGAGCCTATATCGACTATGTTTCTTCTTTGTTGAAATTCATCCATCAGGAGTGTGCGCTTGTGGCAAATTGTCAATATCTCTTTGAAGTCATTCAGCCTCATCTTCACAATTCACTATTCTCCCTAGCTTAGTTTCTTCTGCAAATTTAGGGATTTTGCCCAATTGTTTATATAAATTAGAAAAATGCAAGGGATCCCTGCGAAAACCACTTTCAATTCACCTCCAATCTGAGAAGCGCCCATCAATATCTATCCTCTGTTTCCAATCTTTTAGGCAAATTCTTATCCATGCTGTTACAAATCCCAAACATTTCTAATTTGCTAACCAACCTGCCATGTGACACCATATCAAATGCTTTCTGAAAGTTATCACTGATGATAACTTCCAATGAACAGAAAATTTACAGAGCAAAACTACATTATAACTGATACAAACAGCAAGCATAACATTAATAATAAATGTTTACCTAGCATTGCTGGAATTAGCAGTTGTTAAATTTGCTAGAGCTAATGCAGCAGCTTCTCTCATTTCCACATTGTCACTTGTCAGTAGTGGAACTATCTGAACAATAGCTTCTGCAAAAAATATTAGAAATCTATTTTCAACTTTATGTCATGTAGTTGTCTATTAGAATGTTTGCTATTCATGGAATGAAAATTTAACTGAAGAATGATATTAAATCATGCATACTTACCTTCCGTTCTGAAAGTCTCTTTGCTAGACTCAGATGAACACATAACTGACACAGCTTCACAAGCAGCTATTTTGACTGCGTCATTATTGATTCCTAAAAGGATCACCAATGCTTTTTCCAAACCTTCTTGATGGAAAATGTTTCTGGTTTCACCTTATGTTATTGAGAAAGAAATCGATGTGAAGTTTCAAAGTAAAAAAAGACACCTTAGTACAACAGCTGAAATGAAAAAAATAACTGAGTCAATAAAACATACCAAAATGCTGAAAATTTTGAGAAGAACATCTTAATTCATTTTAATATACCATACATCAATTTTAATTCACCCATGCACATCGTGGCTTGTTGAAAAGTTAATTAAGTCAAATGCAAATTTGCTGAGCAATACCAATAAATTTCATCCTACTGTAACTTCACTTTTTTTTATGTCTACAACATTACATGCTTTGGTTTGAAATCTCTCCACACTTTGGGGATAACCATATACTGTTACGATCAACAAGATTCAATCAACTTTACAGAACTTTATTAAGGAAAATAAAACATATTTCATGTGAGGTACTTTCTTGACTTTAGAGGAGTGTTCTTCAAGTAAAAGCAGGCAACTGTCTACATATTGGCTAGGATTTCTTATTTTTCTTGTAGTGATACAAACACAGTCAGCCAAAGTTCACTGTGATCACTAACACCACTAACAAAACCAGCATCTGTAATAAGTCTATGAGCCAAAGCAAACTGAAATCATCCATAAAATGAAAACATACACCTATAGAAATCATGTGCTGCACAGTGATTTCAAATCTGTATTGTAAACCTGAAAATCAATTGATAGAATAGAACAGTGCAGAAGGAGGCCATTCGGCTACAACCTACAATTTTTAATGTTATATGGATTGCTTGAGTAAATTATTGGCAATCACTCCCAAATATCCATAATTCTGAGAATTGTGGGTCAAAATTACTATCATTGCATTTGCAGTTAGGATCTTACAGGCTTGTTGCCAATAAACACAACATTTATAAAGACCTGTTATTTGAAGAGGCCAGGAAAACCAAGAGGCCCAACTTTCAAAGCAGTTACTACTTCATAGGATTGCTTTTGAAATGTTTTCTTGCTAAAAGTGTTCCTCGGGGAGTTTATATAGTCATTTGTATTTTCAGCCTTATTTGCCCAAACTCAAGATGCTCGCACATGATCGAAAGGAGCAAGCTGAAAAAAATAAAAGATGCTCTTGAAGCAAAGATTTTGTTCTATGACTCTCTAATTTGAACATAGAGCAGTACAACACAATACAGGCCCTCAATGTTGTGCTGACCTTTTATCGTACTCTAAGATCAGACTAACCTACATACCCTTCATTTTACTATTATCCATGTACCTATCCAAGAGTCACTTAACACTCTCGGTGTAAAGAACTGACCTCTGATATCTCCCCTAAACCTTCCTCCAATCACCTTAAAGTTATGCCTCCTCGTGATAGCTATTTCCACCATGGGAATTATCTGGCCATCCACCCTATCTATGCCTCTCATCATCTTGCACATCTCTACCAAGTCACCTCTCATCCTTCTTTGCTCCTATGAGAAAAGCCAGAGCTCCCTCAACTTTCCTTCATAAGACGTGCCCTCCAGACCAGGCAGTATCCTGATAAATCTCCTCTGCACCCTCTCTAAAGCTTCCACATCCTTCCTATAATAACGTGACCAGAACTGAACACAATATTCCAAGTGTGGTCTGATCTTGGCTTTATAGAGCTGCAGCATAACCTCACAGTTCTTAAACTCAATTCTCCTGCTAATTAAAAACAACACACTGTACACCTTCTTAACAACCCTATCAACTTGAGTGGCAACTTTGAAGAATCTTTGAACATAGACCCCAAGATCCCTCTGCTCCTCCACACTACCAAGAATCCTGCCTTTAATCCTGAATCTGCATTCAAATTTGATCTTCCAAATTTCATACTTTTCTGGGTTGAATTCTATCTGCCACTTCTCAGCCCAGTTTTGCATCCTGTCAATGTCCCGTTGCAACCTACAAAAGCCCTCCACACTATCCACAACTCCACCTACCCTTCCACTTCCCCATCCAAGTCATTTATAAAAATCACAAAGAGCAGAAAACCACTGGTCACTGAGCTCTAAGCTGAATACTTTCCATCTACTATCACGCTCTGACTTCTATGGGCCAGCCAATTCTGTATCCAGAAAGATTTCCCTGTATCCCATGCCTCCTTATTTTCTGAATGAGCCTACTATGGGAAACCTTATCAAATGCCTTGCTAAAATCCATATACACCACATCCACTGCTCTACCTTCAAATGTGTTTTGTTATATCTTCAAAGAATTCAACATGGCTTGTGAGGCATGACCTGCCCTTCAAAAAGCCATGCTAACTATCTCTAATCAAACTATGGTTTTCCAAGTACTCATATATCCTATCTCTCAGGATTCTCTCCAATAATTTGCCCACCAGTGGCGTAAGACTAGCTGGCCTGTAATTTCCAGAGTTATTGCTATTCCCTTTCTTGAACAAGGGAATAACATTTGCCACCCTCCAAGTATCTGGCAGTACTCCAGTGGACAGTAAAGATGCAAAGATAATTGCCAAAGACGCAGCAATCTCTTCCCTCATTTCCCATAGTAACCTCGGGCCTATTCCATTTGGTCCAGAGACTTAACTGTTGTCATGTTTTTCAAAATTTCCAGCACATCCTCCTTCTTAACATTAACCTTCAAACATATCCACCTGTTTCATGCTGTCCTCACAAACGACAAGGTCCCTCTCACGAGTGAATAACGAAGGAAAGTATTAATTAAGGACCTCCTCTACCTCCTCTGACTCCAGGCACAAGTTCCCTCCACTATCCCTGATTAGCCTTACCCTCACTCTGGCCATCCTCTTGTTCCTCACATAAGTGTAAAATGCCTTAGGGTTTTCCTTAATCCTACCCACTAAGGCTTTTTCATGTCCCCTTCTAGCTCTCCTAAGTCCATTCTTCAGTTGCTTCCTGGCTACCTTGTAACCCTTTACAGCCCTAATTAAATTGCAATAAGCCCACATTAGAGAAAGTTGGATAACATTGCCTATTAATCTCGCTGGATACCTGAATGCAAATCTTAATTTGAAAACTGATGGGAAAATTCTCCATTGGTTGGACTCTCCTCCCAACCCAGCAAAAACAAAAATGATTGCAGTTACAGGAGGTTAATCATCTGAGCCCCAAGTCATTGCTGTTGGAATTTCTCAGAGTTAGCTTCAATCATCTTTGACATCTTCATTAGTGTACACCACCTCTCCTCCCAATAAAACTATCACAGGTGGGTAAATCCTTTGAGAATTGCACTACTCTTTGGATACCAAAGCAGACCGTGTTCATGTGCAGCATCACCTGAACAACACTCAGTCTTGGGTCAACAATGAAAAGTAGCAAGTGCCATGTACAGAACTGCCAGGCAATGATCATCTCCAAGCAGAAAAAAACTAGCCTTTTCTCTTTAATATTCAATGACATTAGTGTTGCTGAAAACCCACATTAATGTTCTGGGAGTTAACAATGATCAAAAGTTTAATTGCACCAGTTGCTTACATGATGTGATTTCAAGAGCAGGTCAGAAGCTGGGAATTATGTGACAAGCAACTCAACTCTAAATGACCTAGCTCTGCTCAGTATCAACTTTGGCATATGTCAGGAGTGTAATAGAATCATTTATACCTGCCTGATAATTCAAATAATATTTAAGATGTTCCATACAATTGAGAGCAAAGCAGCCCATTTCACTGGTGTCTTATGAACCACATTAAACATTCACTTCCTCTAAAAATAGCACACAATGGCACCAGTCCCAGTTATTGCAGTCTCTTGCCTTTTCAAAGGATTCCCAGTGATTACATCTCTCTTCTAAACTGCTTTTGGTACTTCTGATTTCTAAGCATAGAACCTCAGAGTCGTTGCACATGCACACAGCTGTGTTCCCCACAAGTGAAACAAGTGATTCCTGAAGAAGGGCTTATGCCCAAAATGCCGATTCTCCTGCTCCTTTGATGCTGCCTGACCTGCTGCGCTTTTCCAGCAACACATTTTTCAGCTCTGATCTCCAGCAGTCCTCACTTTCTCCTAGTCTTTTTCATAAGTGAAACAATGGCCTGCTTGTCAATCCCACAGTTGAACATCTGGCCCATTTAGTTTGTGGAGCTTTATAAAATCTTCAGCACATCCACATAACTTACTGAGCCCTCTAAATTAACTTGATAACACAATTATCTATTCCATTATTTAAGGCATTAACTTGATCTAATAGTGTTGATCCATCCCAAACTCCACCTGAGATATCTTACTATCAATGGAACTTTCCCTTTATTATTACCGAAACAAAAGACATATAGCCAAAGTTTTTCATCCTGCATGCATCACGATGAATGCAAGGTTATCAAGTTTTAAACACTCACAATAACTTAGACTCTTGAAAAGATTTGGTTGGCAAGTGGATCATAGTTGGCTGGGGGAATCAGTTTAGTTCAGTTGGCTGGATGGTTGGTTTACAAAGCAGTGTGAAGCCAATAGCATGGCTTGAGGTTACCATGAAGGACTCTACTTCTCAATCTCTTCCCTTTCTTGAGGTCTGGTGGCCCTCAGGTTAAATCACTACCAGTTGCTTCTCTCTAATGAGAGATCAGCCCCTACGGTCTGGTAAGACTATGGCAACACAACAAAATTTCTTGAAACTTTGCCATATGGAAAGCAGTGGAGAACTATGAGTTCCCCATGCTTCTAAATAATTATTTTAAAAATGCAAAGTTTGAACCTACTCCTTTTGTTTTTAAAGTCCATGTCCCTGCATTCAAATGTATATTGTTTCTTGCAGATATAATTTATTAAATTAGTAGTGAGGGTAAAATTTAGCATGGTTAGGAGTTTTCAGCAAGGGCTTCCTAATTGCAGATGCACATCTAACAGTGGATGGTTCACTTTAAGATTTGTGTACAGTACTCTGCCTATTATAAACAGTTAGTGGAACATGTTAGATTCAATCAGATACTTGTTAATGCTTACAAATTGTGTATCTGCCATCACATCAGCACTAAACATCATACACAACTTTGCTCAATTGAGAACATCTGTTTGGAATTGCAGCTGCACCCTCTTGATGGAAAGTACCCCCAACATCAATCACCTTCGCAGAGCAGCAAGGGAAATGGCTTGCTTAATCTATTGTCCAAATTTTTGAGACTTTCCTTTATTCCTATTCTCAATCTTCAATCTCTCCACTAATTAAAAATTCTTGTCACATTATTTATCTGTAGTTAAATAGAGTCATAGAGCCATAGAGATGTACAGCATGGAAACAGACCCTTTGATCCAACCCGTCCATGCCGACCAGATATCTCAACGCAATCTAGTCCCACCTGCCAGCACCCGGCCCATATCCCTCCAAACCCTTCCTATTCATATACCCATCCAAATGCCTCTTAAATGTTGCAATTGTACCAGCCTCCACCACATCCTCTGGCAGCTCATTCCATACACGTACCACCCTCTGCATGAAAAAGTTGCCCCTTAGGTCTCTTTTATATCTTTCCCCTCTCACCCTAAACCTATGCCCTCTCGTTCTGGACTTCCCGGCCCCAGGGAAAAGACTTTGTCCATTTATCCTATCCATGCCCCTCATAATTTTGTAAATCTCTATAAGGTCACCCCTCAGCCTCAGACGCTCCAGTGAAAACAGCCCCAGCCTGTTCAGCCTCTCCCTGTGACTCAGATCCTCCAGCCCTGGCAACATCCTTGTAAATCCTTTCTGAACCCTCTCAAGTTTCACAACATCTTTCCGATAGGAAGGAGACCAGAATTGCACGCAATATTCCAACAGTGGCCTAACCAATGTCCTGTACAGCTGCAACATGACCTCCCAACTCCTGTACTCAATATTCTGACCAATAAAGGAAAGCATACCAAACACCTTCTTCACTATCCTATCTACCTGCGATTCCATTTTCAAGGAGCTATGAACCTGCACTCCAAGGTCTCTTTGTTAGCAACACTCCCTAGGACCTTACCATTAAGTGTATAAGTCCTCCTAAGATTTGCTTTCCCAAAATGCAGCACCTCGCATTTATCTGAATTAAACTCCATCTGCCACTTCTCAGCCCATTGGCCCATCTGGTCCAGATCCTATTGTAATCTGAGGTAACCCACTTCGCTGTCCACTACACCTCCAATTTTGGTGTCATCTGCAAACTTACTAACTATACCTCTTATGCTTGCATCCAAATATTTATGTAAATGACAATAAGTAGAGGGCCCAGCACCGATCCTTGTGGCACTCCACTGGTCACAGGCCTCCAGTCTGAAAAACAACCCTCCACCATCACCCTCTGTCTTCTACCTTTGAGCCAGTTCTGTAACCAAATGGCTAGTTCTCCCTGTATTCCGTGAGATCTAACCTTGCTAATCAGTCTCCCATGGGGAACCTTGTCGAATGTCCATATAGATCACATCTACTGCTCTGCCGTCATCAATTTTCTTTGCTACTTCTTCAAAACACTCAATCAAGTTTGTGAGACATGATTTCCCACGCACAAAGCCACGTTGACTATCCCGAATCAGTCCTTGCCTTTCCAAATACAAGTACATCCTGTCCCTCAGGATTCCCTCCAACAACTTGCCCACCACCGAGGTCAGGCTCACCGGTCTATAGTTCCCTGGCTTGTCTTTACTGCCCTCCTTAAACAGTGGCACCACGTTTGCCAACCTCCAGTCTTCCGGCACCTCACTTGTGAATATTGATGATACAAATATCTCAGCAAGAGGCCCAGCAATCACTTCTCTAGCTTCCCTCAGAGTTCTCGGGTACACCTGATCAAGTCCTGGGGATTTATCCACCTTTAACCGTTTCAAGACATCCAGCACTTCCTCCTCTGTAACATTTTGCAAGGTGTTACCATCTATTTCACTACAGTCTATATCTTCCATATCCTTTTCCACAGTAAATACTGATGCAAAATATTCATTTAGTGTCTCCCCCATTTTCTGTGGCTCCACACAAAGGCCGCCTTGCTGATCTTTGAGGGGCCCTATTCTCTCCCTAATTACCCTTTTGTCCTTAATATATTTGAATAAATCCTTTGGATTCTCCTTAATTCTATTTGCCAAAGCTATGTCATGTCCCCGTTTTGCCCTCCTGATTTCCCTCTTAAGTATACTCCCAGTTTCTTTATACTCTTCTAAGGATTCACTCGATCTATCCTGTCTATACCTCACAGGCTGGGGAGATGTGATATTATCAAACACCATAGGAAAGTTCACATGCATAGCTTCCTGATTGATACTGCTCTATTCAGTTTCCCAGGGATCTTAAAATATCTAACTAGTCAGACATGATCTACTCTTCACAGGTCCATATACGATTTGGAGGTGCCGGTGTTGGACTGAGATTTTCAAGGTTAAAAATCACAACGCCTGCTTATAGTCCAACAGGTTTATTTCGAAGCACAAGCTTTCGGAATGCTGTTATTTCTGATGAACCACCTGATGAAGAAGCAACACTCTGAAAGCTCATGCTTCCAAATAAACCCGTTGGACTATGACCTGGTGTTGTGATCTTTTACCCCAGATCCATATACACTCTCTTTAATCAGTTCCTGTTTACTCTAATCAATTTGCATTTGTCCTCCACAACTCTTGTTAAATTGGTCAGCGTGTAGATACTTACTTTTTCCTTCCCGTCTCTTCTGAAGTAATGGAGTTTCATTTGCAATGACTTAATTCACAAGTGAATGCAAAGATGGACAGCGATTTTTGATTCCACTACATAGTCCACAAGATTGTTACATTGTGGAACAAATGATTCAGAAAGGTAGTTGGCAAGATTAGCAATCACTGATGAGGATATTTCACTTGATAAGACTATTTCACTCGTAAAAGCTAGTATTCTTACAGCTGAAGAGACCTTAGTTATGAGTGGGATAAAAGTATCTGAAATAGGAAAAAACTAAAGTGACATGACTGAATAACAAGACAAATGATAAGGGCCCAACAGGAAAAGATGAAGTAGTAAGTAATAGGTTCAGATAAAATGTGCATGTGAATATCTGCAAAGGGAATTCAGGTTACATCAGCTTGGAAAAGATCATAGAGTCATAGAGATGTACAGCATGGAAACAGACCCTTTGGTCCAATCCGTCCATGCTGACCAGATATCCCAACCCAATCTAGTCCCACCTGCCAGTACCTGGCCCATATTCCTCCAAACCCTTCCTAATCATATACCCATCCACATGCCTCTTAAATGTTGCAATTATACCAGCCTCCACCACTTCCTCTGGCAGCTCATTCCATACACGTACCACCCTCTGCGTGAAAACGTTGCCCCTTAGATCTCTTTTATATCTTTCCCCTCTCACCCTAAACCTATGCCCTCTTGTTCTGGACTCCCTGACCCCAGGGAAAAATCTTTGCCTATTTACCCTACTCATGCCCCTCATAATTTTGTAAATCTCTATAAGGTCACCCCTTAGCCTCCGACGCTCCAGGGAAAACAGCGCCAGCCTGTTCAGCCTCTCCCTATAGCTCAAATCCTCCAACCCTGGCAACATCCTTGTAAATCTTTTCTGAACCCTTTCAAGTTTCACAACATCTTTCCAATAGGAAGGAGACCAGAATTGCACGCAATATTCCAACAGTGGCCTAACCAATGTCCTGTACAGCCGCAATATGACCTCCCAATTCTTGTACTCAATACTCTGACCAATAAAAGAAAGCATACCAAACGCCTTCTTCACCATCCTATCTACCTGCAACTCCACTTTCGAGGAGCTATGAACCTGCACTCCAAGGTCTCTTTGTTCAGCAACACTCTCTCAGACCTTACCATTAAATGTATAAGTCCTGCTAAGATTTGCTTTCCCAAAATGCAGCACCTCGCATTTATCTGAATTAAACTCCATCTGCCACTTCTCAGCCCATTGGCCCATCTGGTCCAGATCCTGTTGTAATCTGAGGTAACCCTCTTCGCTGTCCACCAATTTTGGTGTCATCTGCAAACTTACTAAATGTATCTCTTATGCTCGCATCCAAATCATTTATGTAAATGACAAAAAGTAGACGACCCAGCACCGACCCTTGTGGCACTCCACTGATCACAGGCCTCCAGTCTGAAAAACAACCCTTCACGACCACCGTTGTCTTCTACCTTTGAGCCAGTTCTGTATCCAAATGGTTAGTTCTCTCTGTATTCCGTGAGATCTAACTTTGCTAATCAGTCTCCCATGGGGAACTGATATAGGGAAGAACATGAGAAGGTCATAGTTAAACTCTGAACCTGTAGTTGAATTAAGTTGACATAGTTTGAGAGATGTCAGCATGAAGGATTGATGATTCAATAACCAGGTTTGAAAACAACTTTAAAAGATTGTTAAAAAATTTGCATACAATTTTGAAAATACTTTCTTCTGCAGTATATTCTCCTTTAATTGAGTAAATATCAGCAGCATACAATTACCAAGACTCTTTTGTTATCTGCCAATAAGCACAATATTTCTACATAATATTACAGTGGGGAAGAGACAGGTAACACAAAACAATACCAGACTTAAATGGTTAATGGGAAGGACAAGTTGTTCATATTTCCTTGAATGTAGAAGACTGAGAAATGATCCAATTGAGTTAAAATGTTAAATGGAATTGACAGGGTCCATACAGAGAAACAATTTCTGGTGGAAGAATCAAGAAGAAACAGACATAAATTTAAATGTAGAGCGAGCCATTCAGAAGCAAATTGAAGAAATATCTGTTCATGTAAAAGGTAGAAATCTGGGATTTCTTTTACTCAAAAGAATTTGGTACTGGGGTAGTTTGAAATTTCCAGATAGAAATAGATCATGAGATCCTAAGATATAAGAGCAGAATTAGGTCATTTGGCCCATCAAATATGCTTCACCATTTGATCATGACTGACATGTTTCTCAACCCTATTCTCCCCCATCTTCCAATCACCTTTGATTCCCTTACAAATCAAGGACCTATCTATCTCTGTCTTTATTCAATGACTTGGCCTCCACAACTTTCTAGGGCACTGAATTCCACAGATTAACAACCGTCTGGCTGATGAAATTCTTCATTTCAGTTAAAGGTTCATACCTTCACTCTGAAAATGTGCCCTCAGGTCCTATTCTCTCTGACTGGTAACAACATCTTCTCCACATCTGTTCTATTCAGGCCTCTGAGTATTCTGTAAGTTTCAATGAGATCCCCCCTCATTCTTCTAAACTTCACTGAGTACAGATGCAGAGACCTCAACCATTCCTCATATGACAATCTCTTCACCGCAGGGATCATTCTTATAAACCTCCTTTTAACACCAGCACATGTGGGGCCTAAAACTGCTCACAATATTCCAAGTGCGGTCTGACCAGAGCCTTACACAATCTCAGCAATACATCTCTGCCCTTGTATTCTAGCCCTCTTGAAACAAATGCTAACATTGCATTTGCCCTCCTAACTGCCAAGTAAACCTGTTTCTTAATCCTAACAAATTCCTGAAATAGGATTCTTAAGTCTCTTTGTGCTTCAGATTTCTGAAAAATAGTTTAGAAAATAATCTATACTTCTATTCTTCCTACCCAAGTGCATAAGCTTACACTTTACCACATTGTATTCTACCTGCCACTTCTTTTCCCATACTCCTAGCCTGTCCAAGTCCTTCTGCTGTCTCCCTGCCATCTCAACATTACCTACCCCTCCACCTATCTTTATGTCATCTGCAAACTAAACAATTCCCTCAGCCTTCATCCAAATCGTTAAGAGAATGTTTTTGGTAAGCGTATGAAAGAGTACAGAGCTGAGATTCATAAAACGAGTTGAAGGTAGGTTGCCATGAGTAAACTGAATAAAGGAGCTGACTTGAGGCTGTCAATAGGGTAACTCCATTTTCTGATTTTCTGGTGTCCTTTCATGTGACATTTCACTTTTAATTCTGCATTTGGTAGTTGATTATTCTCTCTCCCAGAATAAACGCATCTAGAAGAACTAATACTTTGTGGGCGAACACCATACGTGACTCTACTACCTAGCATTGTTGAAAAATGACAGCTGCATTTAATTTCCATATGAAAATATGCTGTACCGTAATATGCATATAAGTGGCAGACAAACAAAGTACTATTAATTCTATTATATTTACATAGATCCTGGAATATTGTTTTAATCATTAAGTTTTAGCAGTAAATTACAATTTATAAAAATTTCATACTGGTAATAATCCACTTTAAATGTATTTGGTAAAATCAAGTTCTAACATACTGTTACGAGCTGATCTTGTTATTGCATTAGTTGCATGCCTCTGTGCTTCAGGAAACGAGGAGGTAGCTACAAATAACAAAAACTTTTCCAGAGCTCCTGATTCACGGATAATTGTAATATTCTGTGCCTCTTCCAGACAGTTTGCTAGTACATGCAATGCATCTGCATGAAGATCACTCAATTCCTAGGGGGGAAAATGCAATCACACACAAATAAAATATTCAATCAGTATTAACTATTATTAAATATTCTTATCATCATCATAAAACATTATCAATAATAAATTGTCAAAAATTTCTCCAATTTCATAAATTATTTGTCTTTGGTTCAGGATAACAAATAGTAAATTTAATTGAATCAAGCAAAGCAAACTCCGGCAGAAATATTAACTACCTGTAACTGGAAGTGAATTGTAATTGCATGACATGATTTTATACTCCTATCCATTGATCGCAGAAACTAACCAATGAACCAGTACGTACCACAGTAAATTTGGAGGAAAGAAAAAGGAATTTTAAGTCAGCCAGTGGACTATAAGCACATGCCTCATCTGAATTATACAACCATCCATGTGACAAAAACATCCAGTTTGGATACCATTTAATTATAGATTCATGCATACCCAACCCTAGTTGTCCAAAGTCAAGTGTCTCTCTTAAAGGGACAAAACCATTAAAATTTCAGCAAGTCACTATTTTTGCTGGCCCGTGCAAACTGATTTTCCTTAGAAATCTAAGAAAATTAAACAAATGGTAAAACAAAAGCAAGTTGAAACAAATACGTTGACTGCCAAGTACAGAAAGTAATCAGTGAACTAATTAGTGCAATAATTTATATAGGAGAGCTTAGGTTAAATGCAAAGCTAGGCAGGTGCATTTCCATAGGGGTGCAAAGTGCTACCTTTGGTTAAAAAGGCAATATCTGTGAAATTTCAGGAGTTAGCCTTCCAAAATGGATTTTAATGCAAAAATTCCATCAAAGCAATGATGTCATGGTGGGATAGATTCAAAATGTTCACATGGTAATTACTGGTTATGAAATGGAGCTACTGAAATTCAAGAAATGTATACCTACACAAAAAAACAAAAGAATTGTGGATGCTGGAAAACATAAACAAAAACAAAAACTGAAATTGATGGAAAAGCTCAGCAGGTCTGGTAGCATCTATGGAAAGAAAACAGAGTTAATGTTTCGGATCCAGTGACTCTTCTTCAGAACTGTAGACCTATCCTGACTATACCACATGTAATCAAGTGCCTCCTCGGACAAAAGGAACAACAGCAATCCCCATTTCAAGGGAGTGGTTAAGAATATAAGAATAGAAGAACTGGAAAAAGAGGGGCAAGAATGGCCATTCAGCTCTTGAAACTTGTTCTGCCATTCAATAAAGTAATAGCTGATCTTGTACTTGACTTCTACCTTTCCAACTTATTGCCATTTCTCCCAAATGCTCTTATTAACTAGAGTCTAGCAATCTATGCCTTGAATAAACTCCAAATAAGCATCCACAACCATACAAAAAGGCACAGGAGTAGGCTATTTTGCTTCTTGACCCTGCTCCAACATTCATTAGGACCAGGGCAGATCCAACATTCTTTACGTCCACTTTCCTGCCATTTCCCTACAATATGTGGCATCGTGACTCAGTGGTCAACACTACTGACTCACAGCGCCAGCAACCTGGGTTTGATTCCACCCACATGCAACTATCTATGTGGAGTTTGCACATTCATCCTCTGTCTGTGTGGGTTTCCTCCAGGTGCTCCGATTTCCTCCCACAGTCCAAACATGTGCAGGTTAGGTGAATTTTCCATGCTAAATTGCCCATTGTGTCAAGGGATGTGTAGTTTAGGTGGGTTAACGATGGGAAATGCGGGATTACTGGGATACACTAGGGGATGGGTTTAGGTAGCATGCTGTTCAGAGGGTCAGTATAGACACGATGGGCCAAATGGCTTGCTTCCAAATGGTAGGGATTCTACGAACACTTGCTTCCCCTATTGATTAAGAATCTATTAACCTCAGCCTTGAATATGCATAACGTCTCCTCTACAACTCTCTGTGGCAAGGAATTCCAACCTATGAAAGTGAAGATCAAGAATTCACAGTACGAGTAAAGAAATTTCTCATCTCCTAAATTTCTCCTAAAAACCCTTTATTCTAAGGCTATGATTCCTAGATTTCAAGCCAGAAAAAATAGAATGCAAGCATCTATCATCTCAAGACTTTAGGTTCCAATAACGTAATCACTCAAATACCTGTGCTATGAATTTAGGTGTAGAATATTCGATATTCCAGATAAGACAATCCCTTGATTCAAAGAATAAGTTTTCTGAACCATTATTGCAAAATATTCTTCTTCAGGTAAAGAGATCAAAACTGTACACAACACTCCGTGGTTGTCTCATGAGGGTTAGGCTGCAGGTAAGGGTTAACCCTAACCCTGATCGAATTACAAAAAATACTAAACTCTGGGCAATTCTAGAAGATCAAAACCAACCCACCCATTGTTCTGTAGCCGTCTCTTTTAAACTTCTCATGCGTAATCGAACAGATTGAGGGAATTTTTGACCCGCTAAGTTCATCTATACTATCTATTTTCAAATCGTAAATCACATTGTCATAGAGTCATAGAGATGTACAATATGGAAACAGACCCTTTGGTCCAACTTGTCCATGCCGACCAGATATCTTAAATGAATATAATTCCATTTGCCAACATTTGGCCCATATCCCTCTAAACCCTTCCTACTCATATACGTATCCAGATGTCTTTTAAATGTTGTAATTGTACCAGCCTCTACCACCGCATCTAGCAGCTTATACCATACTTGCACCACCCTCTGCATGAAAAAATTGTCCCTTAGGTCTCTTTTAAATCTTTCCTCTCTCACATTAAACCTATGCCCTCTAGTTTTGGATTCCCCACCCCAGAGAAAAGTCCTTTTCTATTCATCCTATCCATGCTCCTTATGATTTTATAAATCTCTATAATGGCACTCCTCAGCATGTGATGCTCCAGGAAAAATAACCCTAGTCTATTCAGCCTCTCCTTATAGCTGAAACCCTCCAACCCTGGCAACACCCTTGAAAATCTTTTCTGAAAACTTTCAAGTTTCACAACATCCTTCTTATAGCAGAGAGCCAAGAATTACAAGCAGTATTCCAAACGTGGCCTAACTAATATCCTGTACAGCTGCAACATCACCTCCCAACTCCTTTGCACAATGCACTCATCAGTAAAGGCAACTATACTAAACACCATCTTTACTATCCTATCTACCTGCAACTCTACTTTCAAGGAACTATGAACCTGCACTCCAAGATCTCTTTATTCAGCAACAGTCCCCAGGACCTTCCCATTAAGTGTATAAGTCCTGCCCAAATTTGCCTTATCAAAATGTAGCACCTCACATTTACCTAAATTAAACTCCATCTGTCACTCCTCGGCTCATTGGCCCATCGGATCAAGGTCCTGTTGTTACTCTGAGGTAACCTTCTTCACTGTCCAATACATTACCAATTCTTGTTTCTTTGATGATCTCACTGAATTTTGGTTTTCTGAAGTTTTTTTTACATGTTTGTGTTTACAATCATAAAAGCTGATCAAAAGTATTTGCTTAATGTCTCTATTTTCTCCATATTCCTATTATAATATTTCCTCTATCTCTAAAGGACCCATTTTCCTGTTGCTAATTTCTTCCTTTTTACATAGTTTTAGAAGTTCCCAGGATTCCTTTTTGTCTGTTACTAATTTACTTTTGCATTCTATTTTCTCTTTATCGGTTACCATTTGCAGAATTCTAAAATTCTTTGAGTCTCCAGTGTTACTATAATTCTGGCAACATTATAAGCCTCTTCTTGTAATCTCAAGCTAATTTAACTTCTCTTGTTAGCCACATTGAAACACTGTTCCCATTGAGTTTATTATCTTCAATCCTGGCAAGCTTATTTTCTCATTAAAAATAAACAAAATAGCAAGCTAACCAAAACAATAAGGCTGGAAATACAGTGTTCCTACTGATATCTCCTGAAGGTCAGGGAACTTGAGCAAAGAACTACAGCATGGCAGGAGCTGCTTGCCGGTTACTTTCTATAATCAAATGGCAGAGTGTGTTTAGGAGCTCCCCACTGAGAATTTCTGTGTCAGCCCGGCTGGCAGCGGTGTATGAAGTGGATGTGATAAATGGAAGAAAAAGTGGACTGGAGAAAGTAAACCAGGAACTGGGCAAAAGGGCTGGAGGCAAATCTGGGGTCACCAGGGTTGGGAAGGTAAGCCATGGAGGATGGCAAAGGGAGCACTGGAGTCAAGGGGAGGGGAAATTGGGCACAAGGGGTCACAAAAGAAGAGTTGGGGAGTGGAGTCCCAGGTGTTTGGGAGGAGAGCTGGGAACTCTGGAGTCGGGGTGTGGAGGAGTTCCAGATCACAGCAGAGAGCTAGATCACAGGGGTGGGGACAGAGTGGGGAGCTATAGAGTCAGCAGAGGAGACAGGGACATTGTCACATTGCCATGGGCCAGTAATCCAGAGGCCCTGGCAATAGCTCTGGGACATGATTAAAATGTGCAAGCTTTTTGTGCCTCCTGCAGATAGTAGATAGTCTTCCTAGAAATGGGGTGGTGCTAGACTTAATCTGAGAGAATGAAACTGGTCAAGTGGTTGAAATGTCAAGGAATTTGGGATAGTGACAATAACTAAATAAGTTTCAAAGTTATTATGAAAAGGGATAAAGATAGTGCAAATGTTGTGTCCAAATAGGGGGAAGGACAATTTCAATATTATTTGACAGAATTTGGCAAACGTTAACTGTCTTATTGCTGTTTTTACTTTTAGATTAGATTCCCTACAGTGTGGAGACAGGCCCTTCAGCCCAGCAAGTCCACATCGACCTTCCGAAGAGGATTGGCACGGTGGCACAGTGGTTAGCACTGCTGCCTCACAGCGCCAGAGACCCAGGTTCAATTCTCACCTCAGGCGACTGACTGTGTGGAGTTTGCACATTCTCCCTGTGTCTGCGTGGGTTTCCTCCGGGTGCTCCGGTTTCCTCCCACAGTCCAAAAATGTGCAGGTTAGGTGAATTGGCCATGGTAAATTGCCCATAGTGTTAGGTGAAGGGGTAAATGTAGGGGAATGGGTCTGGGTGGTTTGCGGGTCGGTGTGGACTTGTTGGGCTGAAGGGCCTGTTTCCACACTGTAACTAATCTAATCTAAACCCACCCAGGCCCATTCCTGTACCCTACCCTATATTTACCCCAACTAATGCACCTGACACAATGGGCAATTTAGTATGGCAAATTCACCTAACCTGCCCATCTTTTGGATTGTAGGAAGAAACCAGAGCACCTGGAGGAAACCCATGCAGACATGGGGAAAACATGCAAAGTCCACACAGACAGTCACCCACGGGTGGAATTGAACCCGGGTCCCTGGCACTATGAGGTAGCAGTGCTAACCACTGAGCCACCGTGCAATGGATTTTATCTGAGTTTTGCTTTTAACTGGCATTGAGCGGTTTTAATCTTAGTCAAGCCATTGCTGGAATATTACTCATTCCAGGTCAGCTAATACAGCCACAGAAGAAATATGAGATGGCTGGTGACCCTACAGGTCTTCTACCTTAGGATAGTAATCATGGGGAAAACATTTCAAATATTCAGAATCAGAGTGGAGAAACAATTCAGTCAAAGGAGTCAGCCTCTCCTAGACTTGGTCTTTTAACAACCAATACATTTTACAATTCAAATTTTAAAGAGATTTTAAGTTTAATTCAACTAAAGAGCATAGAAGCGAGGAATTGAATATTCCAACTAAACCAATGGTTGTAATTCCAACTGCATCCAACAAGGATAAACTAAATTTGATCATAAAATATCCAGTTGATAATTTTAAATGTGAATCCTGTCCTATATAACACAACTGGACAATTCAGGAAACATATAAATGGATGTAGGGGAGATAAAATCAGTACGGGTAAGATGTAGCAAATGCGATTGGGAAAGAAGCTACCATGCGGGGACATGCCATTATTCTAAGTGTAAAGGGAAGAAAGAAATCTTAATAGATGAGGTCTTCCAATGTGAAAAGTGCCCTCTCATATTTACTTACTGCCATAGGACTAGGGCAACATGAAAGACACAAGCATGCTGCTTTTAGGAATGCTAAAAGAACTCAAAGTGTCAGTAAGAATAACGATAGTCAAAATAACCAAAATAAGAATAAATGTAAACAGGGAGTCTGGTCTAGTACTGAGGTAGCAATGTTGCAAGAGTTGGAAAAACAATATTCCAACAGTAGGTATATAAAAAAAATGATAGCAGGACAACAAAAAACTAAAACACCCAAATAAATTTCAGATAAAAGAAGAATCTTAAGTGAAGCAAAATAATAGTAATAGGAATAGAGAAGATAAGGAAGATGAGGAAGAAATCGAGTTTGGGAAGGATAATAGAGATGAAGAAGGAGAAAGAGAAGAAACAATAAGGGCAGAGAATGTGGAAGAGATGCAAAATAACTTAGAAAAGCTAGGTCCATCTTGTGAGAATAAAAATGAAGGAAGCAATAAAAGCAAAAAAAATCTATAAACGATTTATTAGATTTAATTGAGCATAACATAATTAAAAATAAATGTAATGTAGCAAGAGAAAACAATAGAATAATGGATAAAATTACAAAAAAAACTATTAAAGAAAAAGTTCGATGGAAAAAAGAGGAATACGATAATTAGAGAGAGAAGGAATCAAAACCGGAAAAGGGACAGCTTTCAAGTAATAGTGCGAGGTTGAAATATGCAATAAAGAAAGTTAAATTCAAGGAAGTACAAACATTTTTCAAACACAGAAGACAGCATTTAGCGAGGAAATTGATGGGAGCCCCCGTAAATAGTATTTGTCCACTTAAAAAGGAGGAACTTGAGGAGTTCTTCTGAAACAAATGATCAACACCGAATGATAAATCAAATATTAAAAATTTCGCAAAATATAAAGGGACACCTATTTAAATAAATCCTTAGTCCAGCCAGTGACAGTAGAGGAAGTTGATCAGGCCCTTAGGGCAATAGACTCAAAAACTGCTGCCGGGCCGGACGGCATGGAGATTAAAGACATAATAGCTATATAAAATATATGGATAATAAAATACTTCCTAGAATATTTCCAATATGATTGAAAACCGGTAATGTTCCCAAGTAAACGAAAGTCATTTGCACAGTACTTATTCCTAAACTAATGATAAAGTGGAATTAAGATAAATCGATAATTGGAGACCAATAATGATAGGGCCTATCCTACTCAGGATCTTTACCAAGATCATGGCCAAAAGATTAAGTGAATTAATCAAACTAAATAAACAGCAGAAAGGATTTCTTACAGGAGTCTCTGGTTGTGATCAGAATATCAAAATTTTAAGTAACATCATAAGTGGATCAATAAAGAGAAAACAAGAATTGGCAATTGTATTTATTGATTTAGCCAAAGCCTTTGATTCAGTAGGACATAAACACATATTAAAAGCTCTTAATAGTTTATCACTACTGACAGAATTTGTGAAACTAATAACACACTTACATCTTGATAACAGCACCACAGTAGAAGGTTTTAAATGTAAAACTAATAAAATTGGTATTTTAAAAGGCATAAAGCAGGGAAGAGGGTAATAAGAGGGTCTTTTTAGATCCCAACAGTGACAACTATCATTGTGTGTCATTGGCCTTTGTGGATGACATTGCGCTTGTAAGTCATATGTATGAAGGAATGGTGGTTAACCTGAAAATAGTGCAGAAGGTTTGCGAGAGTACAGGATTGGATGCAAATATTAAGAAAACAAAAGAGTTTCATTATATTTATAAAAACAAAATATTTATAACAATAGGAGGAATTGGAGTCAATTATAATGCAGTATATAGAGCCTGGGAATATGGAAAAGTATCTTTCAGCGAAAATAGATCAATGGATTGGTATAGGCACTGCCAATTGGGGAGATGTATTAAAAAAATTGGACAGGGGTGTGGATTCAAGATGGTGGCGACCCATTAGTTCAGATTCTGCTGGGTCCTCTGCCCAGGACCCAGGCAAAGTGGGGTACCTACCCTCCCCTCACTTTCTAAACTGTTAAAAATAGTTTTGTCCCAGCAGCTTTGATCATTCTGCATCAAACTTTAGCAGTTTGATACACTTTGAAATGACCAACGGTAAAGGATCACGGAGTTCGCAACAGGGAGGGACCCCCCCCCCGACCCCCACCACCCCCCCCCCCAACCCCACCCCCCCCCCCCCCCGCCCCCGCCCCCGCCCCAGCAGCAACAGAGACGGCCGTGGCCACCTCGGGGAACTTACCAGCAAAGGTGAGACTGAACTGGGAGATGGTTAAGCTGCAGGTGGGAGTCAATCTCTGTCATGCTGCAGAAGCATGACCGAGAGACAGCATGTTGGAGGGGCAGAGCAACAGGCCACAGCCTCCGAGACCGCTGCTGAATCCTCTGTGGGAAAGGTCTGGGCCTTAGAAGAACATATCAATGACCTTGAAAATTGAGGTCGTTAGAAAAATATTCGGTTGCTGGGCCTTCCGTAATTTGAGGAGGAAAGCCAGCTTGTTGATGTTTTGGAGCAATGGCTGTTGAAACTGGAGTCTGAGCTGGGCCCAGTGCGGGCTGAGCAAGCCCACCGGGTTGCTGTACGCAGGGTCGGGTCGGACCAGCGCCCCACCCGGTCATAGTTCGACTTCAGCACTGCAGGGGAAAACAAATGTTGCTGGAGGCCTCCAGAGTTTTGGGAAAGGACCCCAAGTCATGGTATGCAAGGGTTCCAAAATAATGCTGTTCCAGGATTTCTCTCCCTCCGGTTGCAACTCGCAAGAGGAAGATGTTTAACGAGGTTAAGAAGTGTCTGAGGGATTTAAATATTCAATATTCCATGTGATACCCAGCAACGCTGTGCTTTAGTCATGGAGGATCTGTGTATAACTTTGAATTGTCAGAAAAAGTAAAAGGATTTTTGGATGCTCTCAAATACACTGATGGACTTGAACTATATGGATAATGACTTTATTTTGGCCTCCTTCTGTTTTTTTCTTCTCCCCTTTCCCTCTTTCTCTTTTCCATCCTTCCTCCAGGCGGGGGATTCTTTCTTTTGACTCATCTATAACTCGCTCGGTTTATCCGATTGTTGGGGATGTTTCTGAGTTGTTTTTTGTCCCTTAATATTTGCGGGGATTGTAATTTTATATATTCTATTTTATGTTGCTGTTTTGTTAAAAGTGTCTGGGTAATAATATGGAGGGGGTGGGTTGGTCACCCACTTTTAATTCTTATATTATAAGATATCTGTTTACCTTACTTTGTAATGTCTGGGCCGAGGGCATGGCTCCAGCTGAGAGCTGTTATGGTGGGATTACTGGAAGGTAGGAGTGCCTCCTGTGGACAAGGGGGAAAGTCTCCTTTTAATGATGTCTTATGTTTTATTTTAGGAATAGTTCTTAGCTGTTTTGATTTAGTTGCTTTAAAGGTTGTTTTTATATGTGAATTGTTTATGGTCTTTACTCAATGCCTTTTGAGTGGGGTTCTTCCTCCTGGGAGGGTCTTGAACTTTCATGAACGATCATGGCTAGTCATTCGTTTAAATAGTGCGCCTGGAATGTCAAGGGGAGCCACTTGCCAATTAAAAGGAAAAAGATATTATCAAGTCTGAAAAAAGAAAGGGTTAATGTAGCCCTTCTACAAGAGACACGTCTACTTGATAAGGAGCATTCGAAGCTGCAGCAGGGAGGATTTTAGCTCAAAAAGTAGGGGAGTGGCCATTCTTACCCGGAAGAATCTTCCCTTCCAAATGCTAAGCCAGATAAAAGAGGAGTCCAGACGGTATATATTACTTAAAGCCCTAATGTATGGAGACGAATATGGGATTTTTAATGTTTTTTGCCTCTGGCACATTCTTTTACATTTGTAACAGTTCTCCAAGTTGATGGCTCTTGGGGTGCGTCACACAATTATAGGGGGAGATTTTGATTGTAGTATCAACCCTGAGGTGGACAGGATGCCTAGGAGCTCTGCAGGCATATCTCTGAGATCTAGGCAGTTGGCTGATCTGAATAGGGAGTTGGGGCTGGTAGATGTGTAGAGGTGTCTTCACCGAGGGTAGAAATTTTACTTTTTATTCTAATCCACACAAGTGCCATACCAGAATTGATATGTTTTTGTCCCCTCAGCCTTTCTGAATTCAATATTGTTTGTAAAATAGTTAATATAACTATTTCTGAACATGTAGCAGTGTATATGGAGGTTAAGACTAATGACGACGAGATGGGCTCCCGACACTGGTGTATGGAATCTTTCCTTTTGAAGGATTGTAAGTTCTCGCAGGAATTTAAAACTTTCTGGGATATCAATTCAGGCACGGCCAGTAACTCATCGGTGATGTGGAAGACTGTGGGAGACTGTTAAGGCATATGCGCGTGACTTGGTTATCGCATATTCTGCGACCCGAAAAAGACTAAAGGGAGAACAACAGGTCTGCTCAAGGCTCGCCTGAAGACAGCTGAGACAACATATGCCGATAGGCCCTCCATTACTAAACTATAGCGGATTACAGCCCTCAGGGCAACTTTGAATACCGCATTTACTCCAACAGCAAAGACGGATATACTATTTGCAAAGCAGAGATTATTTGAATACGGCAATAAACCGGGCAGGTATCTAGCATACCTTGCCAGAAAGAAAAAGGCTCCCTAATCCATTACGTCTATTAGAGAGGGTGCTGGTACCTTGACTTGTGATCCTAAAAAGATTAATGCAACCTTTAGAAAGTTCTATTTCAAATTGCCCAAGTCGGAGGGCTGTGAGGATAGAATGAGGAAGATGGAGTCTTTTTTAAAAAAATCTGGCTCTCTCAGGCCTAACCTCGGAGCAGGTGTCACTTTTGAACGCCCCCCCGACAACCCAGGAAGTCCAGGAGGCAGTGAGGCAGCTCCACAGCGGTAAAGTGCCCGGAGAAGATTCCGGGCTGAGTTCTATTAAGAATTTATAGATGAATTGGCTGGACCACTTATAGATATATGTAATTATTCACACAGTCAGGGTAGCCTCCTGCCCTCCCTGAGAGAAGCAAATATCTCTCTCATTCTTAAGAAAAGGAAAGCCCCAGATGACTGTACTTCATACTGACCTATATCCTTCTTGAATGTGGACTTTAAAATTCTCTCAAAAATGTTGTCATTAAGATTGGAGAGGGTTTTACATTCATTATAAAAGAGGATCAAACGGGGTTTATTAAGGGTCGCAGATCAACTAATAACATTAGGAGAGTGTTAAACATGGTATAACTCTGCCAGCAGGGAGCGATACCGGAATTAGTCATCTCCCCAGATGCAGACAAGGCATTCGATCGGGTAGAATGGCCATATCTCTTTTATACTTTGGAACGGTTTGGTATTGGAGAGGTCTTTACTAAATGGGTTGCAGTATTATATAGTGACCCCAAAGCAGCGGTGATTACCAACGGCGTAAGATCGGATAGTTTTATTATTGGCAGAGGTTGTCGTCAAGGATGCCCTCTCTTACCACTACTATTTACACTAGTGATTGAGCCGCTGGCAGAAGCCATACAAACTGGCCCTAATATAATGACCCCGGAAGTAGGATCGGGTAAGCATAAAATCACTCTCCATGCGGACGACGTCCTTCTTTTCTTAAATGATTCATTGACATCTGTGCCCCGCTTAATTCAAGTGGTTAAATTATTTGGTATGTTCTCAGGTTACAAAATTAACTTTACGAAATCAGAGGCCATGCCGCTAGGAGGTCTTACCAGCATATCCAATTTTCCGGAGGGATCCCGCTTCCCCTTTTGGTGGTCACTGGGAGGCTTTCTTTATTTAGGTATTTTTATTACCCCAGTATTTGGTCAGCTATACAAAGCTAATTATACACACTTATTAGAGAAAATAAGGCAGGACCTCCAACGCTGGGAAGATCTCCCGATATCCTGGCTAGGAAGAATAGTTTTGGTCAAGATGAGTATTCTACCTCACTTATTATACCCTACAAGAATGCTCCCCTTGATGTTGCCAAGACAGACGCTGTGTAAGCTCTATAGTTGGCTCAGCTCCTTTATTTGGAGTCATAGACGGCCCCTTAGTAAATTAGATAAGTTGTCCTCCCACAAATAAGGGGAGGTCTGAATTTTCCAGATTTCATGAGGTACCAACTGAGTTCTCTGTTATCATATGTAGCTGATTGGGTCTCTTGGAACCCACAATCAATTTGGTTGGATATTGAGGCTTCCCAAGCAAAATGTCCCCTCATCAATCTACTATTTATGGATAAGATGAGATTTATTATGGATCACTGTAAAAATCCTATTGTATTAAATACAATCAAAGCTTGGAGGATGATGAGACAGAATTGGGGTAGTTTACAAAAAAACCTCCCCTTCTACCCCTATAGTGGGAATGTTGGGATTTCAGCCAGGCCTGACTGATGCTGAATTTAAAACCTGGGAGTCAAGTGGTATCTCATGTTTGGGAGATCTGATCGATGGGGAGATTGTGATATCCTTCGAACTGTTGCGTCAGAGTTCGGGTTGCCTAAGAAGGATCTTTTTCGATATTTTCAAGTATGAGACTTCAAACAAAATAAGACCATATTGATGACTAATCCTTATAAATCGGATATGGAAAGGAGAGTGCTTCGGCCAATGGATGCGCCTTTGGTTGGTACTCTCTACCACTTGCTACGTAATAAGGTATTGAAGGACATGGAATGGTTATATAAAACCTGGAATCAAGAATTAGGGATGGAAATCTCCTTAGAGATGTGGGAGGATATCTGGGAAAGTGCCAGGAAGACCTCTATCTGTAATAGAACTCAGGCTATTCAATTCAAGATACTTCACAGGGCTCATATGGCACCAGAGCGGCTCGCAAAGTTCAAGGCAGGAGCATCCCCAATGTACCCTAAATGTAAAATAGAAGTTGGTACTCTCACTTATTGTTTGTGGACATGCCATAAGATTCGTAAATATTGGGTCAGCGTAGCGAATGCCTTGGCAAAGATTTTGGGAACGGAGATTGGGTTGGACCCAGTGTCTCTTCTTTTGGGTTATCCAAATTTCCCTTCTCTAGATGCATACAGGAAGATACTATTCACTATCCTTTCCTTTTGTGCGAGGAAAAATATTTTAGTAAGTTGGGTATTGGAAAGTCCCCTAGGACTTTTGAATTAGCAAAGGATAGTTATGGAATATATCTGCCTGGACTTCCTTCTGAATATGGTGCACCAAAAACGGAATTATTGTATAGAACATGGCAGTCCTTTTTGAACTACACCGATGCAGATTTATCAGCCATACTGTTTAGCGCGTTTGCTTAACCGTGAGGACGAGGTTGGTTGGTTCGGGGGCCCCTGGGAGGAAGAATCCCGTATAAGTACGGGTTTTGTTGTGACTTGATATAACTTTATTTTGAATGTGTATTTATTTATTTATTTATTTATTGTTTATTGTTAGTAATATATGATACTGTGGGTTTTTTTTATATATAGAGTCTTCTTTTCCTATATTTTGTGTTTTGGTAGTTTGTAGATTAGTAACCAGTTTTTAAATTTTATATTGGTGCTGTTATTATATTCGAGGAGAAAGTGAGGACTGCAGATGCTGGAGATCAGAGCTGAAAATATGTTGCTGGAAAAGCGCAGCAGGTCAGGCAGCATCCAAAGAACAGGATTCCTGAAGAAGGGCTTATGCCCAAAACGTCGATTCTCCTGTTCCTTGGATGCTGCCTGACCTGCTGCACTTTTCCAGCAACACATTTTCAGCTGTTATTATATTGTAAAGTGGATACACTATTTTATATTAATTTTGAAATTTTGTGAAGAAAATCTCAAAAATCTTTTTTTTAATAAAAATATTTATTTAAAAAAATTGGACAGGGAATTTAAATAGATCTCCATTAAACCCGGCACAGAAAGTAGAGCTGTTTAAAACATATTTTATCCCCAGATTATATAACTACCTAACGCTTTCTGAAGCTTCATAAACTTACCTTAACAGATTAGACACAATAATTAGGGGTTTTATTCAGGAGAGTTTATACCTGCTACAGTCGATTACGGATAGCATTTTATATGCTCGTAATATCGATGGCAGACTTGGACTAAATAAGTTAGCAATTTTAATTCCAATCGCAGTAATGCGAAAACATGAGGCATTTGGGAGATCCTCTGATGAGATACTACAGGCCTCATTCGATTTAACGAATCCATAATATCGGAAAGACTTATGGAACTGAGTAAATTGAAGATTCTTAGCGACATCTGGAATCCTCGAATTAAGACTTAGTCGGACGGATCTGGAATTACACAATTCTGTGTATTGTGAAGAGACTATTAGTAGTAACTATGATAAATGGAGGGAATTAGAGATGCAGAAGTGGATGGCGTTGCTCAATCAAGGGGTTGGCGTCGATTACTTCAAAAATGATCACCTAACAATTGGACTAGAACATTGTTATATATGAAGACATCAAAGGTCATAAACACAATTTTGTTGAGAACCAATTTATATCCCACAAGGTCAACTCTATCTTAGGGGAAGGCCATTAAGCAATAAAAACTATAGGCAATGTAATATAGCAATACAAATGGCTTCTCATATTTCAGGATGGTGCCCCTCGATGAAGAACACGAGGATAAAGGGGCACAACAAAACTGTGGAAGTGTTCACTCAATTTATAAAGAAAAACAGTCGGACAATCTTTATTGAACCATGCTTAAAAGATAGTGAAGGAAAGCTATGGATTCCTGATCTAATCTTGCGTAAGGATGATCCAGAGGTATTAGTGGGTGTCACCATACAATTTGAGAATGAAAACGACTCTTTGGAACTAGCATGGGAGGAGAAGATACAGAAGTATCAACACTTAAAGAAGGAGATACTGGACCTAACTAAAGGCGCCATCGTATCCTTTTATGGCTTTGTGATAGGAGCAAGGGGCAAATGGTACAATGAGAATAATGAATTGATAGAGACTTTAGCAATTAAATATTATAAGACATTTGCCCAAGAAACAACAAGTCTTACAACTTCTCTAACATTGGAATTACTTTGTATTTTTATGAACCCTTAACGGACTTCTTATACGTTCTCTAATATTTTAGTTATAAATTTTAATTGTTTTAGATATATTTTAATAAGTTTAAATTGTTTTAATAATTTTAATATTTTAAATTTAATTTTAGTAATAAAGGTTAGAATTTTAGATCGCAATTAAGGTGGAGGGTAATTGGGTGATAAATAAATTTTTCACTAAACATAACAGATGATGAGATTAAGAGGTGACTAATCTGTTGGTTTTATGACCCTTGCTCAATCCTTGCTTGGTGAAAGCTAAACAAAGATAGGAACCATCCCTTTAACATCTGGCTGTGGTGAAGCTATATAGGGGTGTTCTTCTGTGTTGACAAGTGAAGATAATAAAACTAGAAACAGACATGACCCATTTGATAGATGGTGAGTGTTCAATATAGTCCAGTGAGAGTTCAGGGTCAGTAGGTTCTTCTAACAGTGAAGGGCAAGTGCAGCTAGTCCAGGAAACCCTTGATGTCAAGGGATATTGAGAGGTTGAAAAAGGAAAAAAAAAGGCTCCTATGTTAGATGCATAGCATTAAAACACGGAAGGCCCTTCAGAAATAGAGACAGTCAGATTGTTGGTTTGCTCACTGAGCTGGTGGGTTTGTTTTCAGACGTTTTGTCATCACACCAGGTAACATCAGTGAGCCTCCAGCAAAGTGTTGGGGTTGTATCACGCTTGTCTTGGTTTGTTGTGGTGTGAGATATCATTTCTGGTTCTGTTTCTGAGAGGTTGTTAAAGAGTTGGGCTATTCAGGACCAAAAGGGCAATCTGAGAGTGGAGTCAAAGGACATGGGTGAGATCATAAATGAATATTTCTCATCAGTATTCAAAGGATTCAAAGGACATTATAGTTGGAGATTTCATTTGGAGTGGTGAAGTTCTAAAGCATGTTAAGACTAATAACGAGGAAGTATTGGATGTTTTAACAGGCATAACCGTGCATAAATTCGCCGAGCCTGATGAGATGTATCCCAGCCTTCTATGAAAAGCAAGGAAAGAGATTGCTGAGACCAAGTAGAGATCGTTAATGTTCCGCTGGCCATAGGTGAAGTGCCAGATGACTGGAGGATATCAAATGTGGTTCATTTGTTCAAGAAGGGCAGCAGGGATCGGCTGAGGTATGATTGGGGTTTACAATATAATGTGAGGCATAGATACGTTAGATCACGAGAATGTTTTCCCCATGGCAGACATGTCTAACAAAAGAAGGCATAAACTGAATTTGAGGAATAAATGGTTTAGAAGGCATCAGAGAAAAAATGTTTTTGCCCAGATGGTGGGAGAAATATGGAATGCGTTGCCTGACAGGGCGACGGAGTCTGGTACTTTAGCAACATTCAATAAACCTCTAGATGAGTACTTAAAATACCAGAGCATGGTAGACTATTGGAAAAGTGCAGTAGGTGGGAGTACTATAGCTTGGTGTTTGTTGGTTGGCACAGACATGGTGAGCTGATGGGCATGTTTCTATGCTGTAGGACTCTATATAGTGGACAGAAATCATAGGTGCTTACCAGTCATGCAAGTTAACCAGCAAAACAGTAAGAATAGAGGACTATTAAGGATTTCGTTTTGAAGACCAACCAACCATGGTGAAATGTCAGGCAAGATCAGCCATATATAGAAGAAATCAAATGGTTTCCCTTAGGATTACATTGGCAGACTCAAATTGACTTTGTTAAAACTAAAAACTAATAAAAAGCAGTAAGATTGGTGACAGTTATAGCAATAACTTTAGAGGTTTGCTCAATTTATTTGAAGCAGAAAAACTTTAAAGAACTTTTTCTTTTAAACAGATTAAATGGATTAATCCATAATACAGCAACCAGTAATACTTCTGGAGAAATGGTATTGAATGCCTAATATAATTATTATGTTCAATGATTTCAGGTGATCCATAATTTTATTTCTGTCTGTTTATTAACACTATTCAGAAGGTTGAGTTATAAAGAAAGGCTGGAGAGGCTGGGACATTTTTCACTGGAGCGTAGGGGGTTGAGAGGTGACCTTATGGACATTTACAAAATCATGAGAGGTATACATAGGGCTAATGGTAGGTGTCTTTTCACTGGGTTGGGGGATTTCAAGACAAGGAGGCATCTTTTTAAGATGAAAGGATAGAGATTTTAAAAAGGCATAGGGGCAATTTTTCTATTGCACAGAGGGTGGTTCACGTGTGGAATGAACTTCCTGAGAAAGTGGTGGATATGCACACAATTACAATGCTTAAAAGACATTTGGACAAGTACATGAACAGGAAAGGTTTGGAAGTATATGGACCATGAGTAGACAACTGGGACTGGTTTAGTTTGGGATTATGTTCGGCATGGATTGATTGGACCGAAGATTCTGTTTCCGTGCTGTATGACTTGGTGACTCTATGATGTATAAGCAATAACAGACATTACAATTTCCCAGCAATATTCACGCTGAAGAAATCACTGGCAATTTCTGCGAGGGACCCTTTGATCTGCTCGATATTTCACCCAACAGCAAGAAATGGGTTGCAGTGATTTAATGCATCAGGGCTCTTTCCTCCTTGTGTGGACAAATACCCTGTATTGATCGCACAAGATACAAATATTCTAAAATCATCTTTCACTGCTCTTAATATACACTATCTGTACAATTACTGATTTATACACATACAACAGAGTTCAGGATTTGATTCCATTGTTTTCAAAGAAAGAAAGTTAAGCTAGCATACTTAAAATACACCTCGCATTGCTAAATGACTTTCAAATGTGGTGTTAAAATAGCACTCCTGTTTTCAACAGTGGCAAGTGAATCAAAATTAACATATTGCTTTATGTGAGTGGGAGAAAGAAAACTTTTTGGAAAATAATTTTGAATCATTTGTAATTGTTAATTCTGTGTAAGACATACATAGGACATATAATCATTAATTGTATAGGACACATATTGATACCACATGACAAAGTATATGGATTTCAAATGGCATTTAATATTGTATTAAAAATAGAAATTACTGGAGAAATTCAGCAACTCTGACAGCATCTCTGAAGAGAAAGCAGAGTTTTGGGTCTAGTGACCTTTCTTCAAAATATTGCAAATATTACTGTACTTTGTTCAATTTGGTAATACCTACTAAATGACTTGCTTTGAACAAGAAAGAACTGAGACTACTGTTTTACCCCTCACTTACAACATCCACAGTTCTTTCAGTTTTACTCATTAATAAATCATGTGGTTAATAGTTGGATCAAACACTGAACACATTAATGAAAACACAATTTGCTGTATGATTTCATTACCGGTGAATCAAGAACCTGCAGAAGGCTTTCATGACCTTCATTCTGAAACAGTGTCTTTCTGCTCCCTGCATCATTGGAGATGGTTATTAAGGTTTGCAGCGCCAATTGTTGAATGACAGGATATTCAGAGTTTAGTAGGTTCAGCACAGGAAATATTCCATTCATTTTATTAAGGGCGACACGACACATATAATCCTAGAAAACATATTAAAGAGGAAAATTATCTCCATAACTTTATTATTGAACATAAGTTCTTTTTATAAATCTGTTAATTTACTTCTGCTAAACTCTAATGATCTCTATTGTGTAATTCTTCATACCATGAGACCATAAGACTTGGAGTAAAAGAATGTCATTCATATCATCGTCTGCTCTGCCATTCAATGAGATTATGGTTGATCTAATGGTCCTCAACTCCAATTTCCTGCCTTTCCCTCACATGCCTGGATTCTCTTACTAACTAAAAATCTGATCTTTGACATCCCCCTGTGGCAAACAATTTCACAGATTCACTACCTTCTAATCTTCTAGAGAAGAAATTCCCCTTCAGCTCTGTCTTCACTGGTATATTGTTCTGTGGTCCTAGACTCTCCCACAAGGGGAACCCTCTCCACATCTATCTGGTCAGGCTCTTAAGATTTTATATGTATTAATAAGGTCACCTCTCATTCTTCTAAACTCCAACAAATATAGGCCTAATCCACTCAACCCCTCCTCATAAGAAAATCTCTGTATATTTAGGATCAACCGAGGTGAACCTTCTCTGGATGGCCTTCAATGCCATTACGTTTTTCCTTAGATAAGGAGACCAGAACTGTTCATGGTATTCTAGTTGTGGTTTGACTAGTCCTTCAAACAGTGTTGAGAAGTTGAAGGCATGTACTGTTCCATTAAGAGAAAGAGAATGCTGTTCTGAACTGAGAGATTACAAGCACTTGTGTATACGACTATATGGCAGTCCCAGAGTGTGCTGGAAAGTTGAAAATATATAACATTTGGCTAAGTTTCGGTTGCTGTTTTGACAATGATTCGAATTTAGCCAATCATTTAAATTATGCCCCAGGATACTAAAACCCAATTGCATTTGAATTTATTGTTTTGCCATCATTGAACCAATGAGACAATCCGGTGTTAGAAGAAATAAGAATACAGACATTTTGAAAACTGGTCAGATAACAACTGTTGTAGAGAGAGAAACTGCTGGAGAGCTAATCGCCCATCTAACATCATGCTCTCAAAGAAATTAGAAAACATTCTCTATCAAAGGTACCTTTTCATATGAAGCATGCTTGCAGTAAAAAGAAAGAACATAACTCAAGGAGATCAGCAGTCAGAAGAGTGAAGACACAGAAGACGACAGAGATGGTATGGTTTTGAGATTAAACTAATGTAATTTTAATAAGTGCCTTATTAGAACAGCATATTTTTGTACAGTAGGAGTCAAATAATAAGCAGTTAAGAGAAAGGGGGGCTTAGATTCATGAATAGTTTTTGTTTAATGTTCATTTTTAGAGTTAGAAAATAAATTGATGTTATTTTCTTTACATAGTGGAATTTAGGAGTTCTCTGTCACACATATTTTAACAGATTATGAGGCGAGGTGAGCATTTCTGGATGTTTGGTTTAATTAACAGATGGGTTCGCCTCCATGTCATAACAATAGTTTGAGCAAGACTTCCTTATTTTTATATTCCATTTCCTTTGAAATAATGTCCAACATTTCATTTCCCTACTACCCAGTAAACTTGTATGCCAGCTTTTTGTAAGTTACGCATGAGGATAAGTTACCAAATCCCTCTATGCTGTCTTTCGCGATTGAAGTAAAATTCAGATTTTCTATTCTTCCTGCCAATGTGGATAACCTCATATTGTGTAGGATTATATTCCATCTGCCAAGTTTTTGCTCACCCACTTAGCCTGTCTATATCCCTCTGTACATTCTGTCATTCTCGCTACTTGCCTTGCCATTTATTTTGGTGACACCCACAAATTTGAGGATAGTGCATTCACTTCCCTTGTCCAAATCATTAACATATCTGGAAATAATTATGGACCACCAGCGCTGTTCCCTGTGGCACACCACTAGTTAAAGTTGTCATCCTAAAATTGCTTCTAGTAACTTTCTGTTTTTTATTAGCTAGCTAATCCTCTATCCATGCAGTGAGGGTTGGTTAGCTCAGTTGTCTAGACAGCTGGTTTGCCATGCAGAGTAACACCAATAATGTGTGTTCAAACTTGCACTGGCTACAGGTTACATGACGGTCCACCTTCTCAACCTTGCCTGAGGTCTGAGGGCTCTTAGGTTAAACTCACCACTGGTCATCACTCTCTCATGACAAAACCGCCCAATGGTCGCTTGGGACCAAGATGACTTTGTTTTTTTAACTTTACCTATCCATGCTAATTTACTATTTTTAGACCATTACTAGCTGTGGGTCCACTAAATCTTGGTAGACATTTCCCTTAGTATGCAACCCTAGGGAGTCATCAGCCTTTAGTCTCGTTAGTTTCCTGAGTAACTTTTCTCTGGTGATAGTTGTTGCGTTTATTTCCTACTCACATCATTTCTTCCACCTTTGAACCTGTTTCTTTCTTTTTATAAAAGATGTTTTGTATAATTTGTCCTTTCCTGTGCCACACTGAGTACCATTATCCACACAGCTATCCTGCAATGTTGTCATATCCTTCCCACCTACTCCCTCCAATTAGTTTAATACCCTTTCAACAAGTTTAGTTATTTGATTTGCCCCAGGATGGATCAAGTGAAGCCCATCCCACCAGAATAGCTTCCTTTTACCTCGTGCAGGTGACAGTGACCCATAAACTGAAATTCATTCCTCCCACATGAATCTTTATGCCACAAATTTAACTCCCTTAATTATTTCCCCTATGTCAGTTTGTTCATTGTCCTAGTGGTAATCTTGACATTATTATTTTGGAGATTGCGCATTTAAAATTAGTTCCTAACTGTTCAAATTCTTTCATCAGAACCTCTTTTATCATCTTATCAATGTTACTGAAATCAATGCAGATATTGGCAACTCCCACTCCAAGTTCTTCTTCACCCTGAAGCAGATGTTATTGACCCTGATACTGGGCAGGCAACACAGCCTTCAAGACAAATGCTCATAATTACACAAAAGAACATCAATCCTCCTAACTTTGCCGTCTCTAACACTGCTATTATCTCACCACACTTCAATAGCTCCCTGTATGATGGTGCAGTGGTCAGTCTGCTCATCCATCTTGCAGTTCCTGCTCTCATCCACACAGATTGCAAGAGCTACATTACATTAGACAATAGCAAAGGCTGCATCTACTTGAAAACTAAGTCATCAGTCCCTTGAACCGCCTCACTTGCAGTCATATGGTTCTGTCATTGGTCACAGACCAAGTCTGAATTACCTAATCCAAGGAATGTGACAAGTTCCAGGTCCAAAGTATCTGGGTAACCTACCTCCTCCCTGAGGTGGCTGCATGTGTGCAGCTCAGATTCCAGTTCTCAGCTTGGATCCAAATTTACTTGAGCTGCAAACACTTGCCACAGAAAGGTTCACTCTGGATTAAATTGGTGTTCAGCAGCTCCCAGCTACAGCAACAGCACATTACCTGTCCTGCCATCTCCACAGTACTTTATTTATTAAATAATCTCTTTTGTATCACTGTTCTGGACACTTGAAGACTCCCCTGCCATTTACACTTCATTGTATTTTTTAAAAATTTACAACCACGTTTTTACCTTCCAAGTATTCAACATTCATACATTCTTTTTTATCCTTTCACACCACATTAATATTTCTGGAAAGGGCAGCATTTGTTATTTATAAACTGAGTGACTTTCTAGATCAATCCAGAGAGCAGTTAAGAGTCAAGCATGCTGCTTTAGGACTTGAGGCGCATGAAGACCACATCAGATAATTTCTCTCCCTAAGAGACACTGATAGAGATTGGCAAAAGAAGGAATAGCAAAATGAGGAAAAAACCTTTTTAAGCAGCAAATGGTTGCAGAAATGCATTGCATTAATGTGCTGAGAAGGCTGTTTCAATTGTGACATTCAAAGTAATGGGATCATTACATGAAAAGATAAGATTGCATGGAGTTGTAGGGAATTCACGAGCATGGATAGAGGACTGGTTAACTAGTAGAAAGCAAAGAATTGGGGAAAAGTGGGTGCTTCTCTGGTTGGAACTCAATGGTGAGCGGGGTGCTGCAGGGGTCAGTGTTGGGCCTGCAATTGCTCATAACATATATAAATGATTTGGATGAGGAGACCAAGTGTAACGTATCCAAGTTTGCTGATGAGACTAAACTGAATGGAAAGGCAAATAGTGCAGAGGATGTGGAGGGTCTGCAGAGAGATTTCAATAGGTTAAGGGAGAGGGCAAGAAGCTGGCACATGGAGTACAATGTTGGCAAATGTGAGATTATCCTCTTTGGAAGTAAAAATAAGTCAGTATTATTTAAATGATGAAAGATTGCAGCATGCTGTTGTGCAGAGGGACTTGGGAGTGCTCACACATGAATTGCAAAAAGTTGATTTACAGGTACAAAAGGTAATAAGGAAGGCAAGCGGAATATTGGATTTCATTGTTAGAGGGATTGAATTTAAGAGCAGAGAAGCTCTGTTACAATTGTACAAGGTGTTGGTGAGGCTGCACCTAAAGTAGTGTGTGCCGTTCTGGTCTCCTTACTTGAGGAAAGATAGGAGAAAGTGAGGACTGCAGATACTGGAGATCAGAGCTGAAAATGTGTTGCTGGAAAAGCGCAGCAGGTCAGGCAGCAGCCAAGAAGCAGGAGAATCGACGTTTCGGGCATGAGCCCTTCTTCGGAAGGAAGCCCTTCTTCTTGAGGAAGGATATACTGGCTTTGAAAGTGGTGCAGAGGAGGTTCACCAGATCGATTCTGGAGACGAGAGGGTTACCCAATGAGGAGAGGTTGAGCTGCCTGGACTGTACTCACTAGAATTTAGAAGAATGAGGGGAGGATCTTATAGAAACATGTAAAATAAGAACAGGCAAGCTGTTTCCACTGGTGGGTGAGACTAGGACTAGGGGACATGGCCTCAAGATCATGGGAAGTAGATTTAGGACAGAGGTGAGGAGGAATTGCTTTTGCTAGAGAGTAGTGAATCTATCGAATTCTCTGCCCAAAGAAACAGTAGAGGCAGCTTTATTAAATATATTCAAGACACAGTTGGATGGATTTTTGCATGGTAGAGGAATTAAGGGTTATGGGTGTAATGCAGGTAGGAGCTGAGACAATGGAAAGATCAGCCATGATCTTAATGAATAGCAGAGCAGGCTCGACGTGGCCTATTCCTGCTTCTATTACTATGAAACTATGAGGTGTGGAAAACAGGAAAAAGGACAGACCATTCAGCCTTTAGAGCATGTTCTGCCATTCAATATGTTCACAGCTGACATCTAACTCGGTATCCTGTTCCTGCCTTCTCCTCATTCCCTTTGATCACTTTAGACTCAAGATCCACACCTAACTCCTTCTTGAAAACATTCAATATTTTGGCCTCAATCACATTCTGTGGCAGAGAATTTCACAGGCTCACCACTCTCTGGGTGAAGACATTTCTCTTCATCTCAGTCCGAAATGACCATCCTTAAACTGTGACTGCTGGTTCTGTATTCCCCATTCATCAGAAACATCCTTCCTGCATTTACCCTGTTAGAATTTATAGGTTCCTATGAGAATCCCGCTCCTGATTCTTCTAAATTCGAGTAAGTATGTTCTTAACTGATCCAATTTCACATCATACCTCAGTCCTTCCAACCACAACCGTCCCACCGCACAACAGTTTGCCTCCTATACAACTGGTGAAAGCAGGAAAAGGTCTGTCATTGGTTAGTTAAATAGCTCAATTGGGCTTTGGGGGTGGGAGGGAGGTTTTTCTACCTGCCCTATAACTGGTAAAACACAAAACTGAGGTTGCTGGAAATCAGAAACAAAAACAGAAATTGTTGGGAAAACTCAGCAGGTCTGGCAGCACCTGTGGAGAGAAAGCAGAGTTGATGTTTTCAGACTAGTGACCCTTCTTCAGAACATCATTCTTCATTAACTCTGCTTTCTCTCCACAGATAATGTCAGCCCTGCAGAGCTTTCCCAGCAATTTCAGTTATTGTCAATGCCATACTTTGTTGTTTCATGGCCCCACTTTCCCTATCTCCTAGGCCAGTCCCAGAGGACTATAAACTGAATAAATATGGATTGGCTTGGTTTAGAATTTGATTTGAAATCAATGCTATGGAAGGTATATTTGATAAATAGATCAATCATGATCTCATTGAATGGTAAAGTACACTTGATGGCTGAATGCTCTATTTCTGCTCCAATGTTTTAATAAAAATATCATAATAGCAATCTCCATGAATTCTAAACTTTTTAAATGGTTTCACATATTGGTTATATTTGTTGAATTAATACAACACTAAGTCAACCATAATTGAAGAAAAATAATTCTTACCTTAACTAAATTTGAAATACACTCAATGGAATTCTTTTGAACATCAGGGTCAGGGCTTGAAAGAAGTTGAATAAGTGGTCCCAGCCCACCTTTCTCATAAATTTCCACTTTACTAGTGAAATCAATAGACATAGAAGATAGACACAGTGTAGCAAGTTCATGGACAACAACATCATCTGCAGTGAAGGCATAAGAAAACAATAAACAAAAATAAACCAATAAAATCTCTCTTTTTTCTCTGTTACAGTTCAATATGTCACAATCACACACCTATTTTTCCAATGAATCTGCTCAGAGAGATGTGACTGCACACCCCTGGAGCAGATGGGGCTTGAACCTGAGCTTCCCAGTCTAGAAGCAGGGACACTGTGCCATGAGTGCACACGACTCACATACAACAAAAATTCAAAGATCGGAATAAAATGGATCCTATTCCTTCTTAATGGGTTCTTCTGACCTGAAATCAAAAATTAAAAGGCAGTTTAATTGCCCTCTGGCTGAGCTCAAGTGTTTAATAGAACTGTAATTATTTTCTTTTGCTTCTTACGTGACTTCATCAGAGGTGCTAGTACAATTGGGCAGCACGGTGGCACAGTGGTGAGCACTGCTGCCTCACAGTGCCTGAGACCTGGGTTCAATTCCCATCTCAGGCGACTGACCGAATGGAGTTTGCACGTTCTCCCTGTGTCTGCATGGGTTTCCTCCGGGTGCTCCGGTTTCCTCCCACAGTCCAAAGATGTGCAGGTTAGGTGAATTGGCCATGCTAAATTGCCCGTAGGGTTAGGTGAAGAGGTAAATGTAGGGGTATGGGTGGGTTGCACTTTGGCAGGTCGGTGTGAACTTGTTGGGCCGAAGGGCCTGTTTCCATATTGTAAAGGAATCTAATCTAAAAGGAGTCTAAACCTAACCACAAAACATCAGACTGATCCATACTTCATGCTACACATTAGGAAGGCCACAAATCAAGTTTTACTGCTTGGCCTATAGGCCTTTGCAATATCAAACCAAGAACTTCACCAAGCATGTAGTTTATCTCTATGCAAAACAGAGTCTTGTCAAGTGCCAAATTAAATCAAAGAGTAATTAATCTTAAATAATTGATGATTTCTTTAAATATTGTTCGTGGGTTGGTTTTGGTGGGTGGTCCCTCATTCTGCTTAAACTACGTTCAGCCAATTTAATACAAGTCTTAGTAAAAGTGCCTTTATTCCAAGGATGGTACACAATTGGACAAATATATGCTGTGTAACATATATTTCAAAATACTACAGGCATGGTATAAGAAATATTAGGGAGTTCAACATAAACCTAAACAGTAAATTGACATGTTAAAGGTTGAGGAGGACAAGTATTCATCATCATTGATTTTTTCTCATCATCTTGTATGCCATTCCAGTCTACACAACATAACCAATTGGAAGGAGAGACTGCTTAAGGGATCCATATCCACAAAATATTGTACTGTAAAACATGCAACACGAGGACAATAATGGTAAACATTTGACTGTAACTCAATTTAAAGCATTAAAAAGTGATAAGATAAGCCATACAAGACTGAGATGAGGAGAACCCTCTTCATTTAAAGAGTGGCGAAATTCTCTTCCAATCAGGCTGAGGCCAAGTCACTCAATATATTTAAGAAAGAAATAAATGGATAGATTTTGAGACACTAAAAATGTGAAGAGATATGTGTAGAGAACAGGGATATGACATTGAGGTAGAGGATTGGCCATGATCATACTGAGTGGCACAGCAGGCTCCATTTATCAAATGGATGACTCCTACTCCTTTGTTTATGTTTCGATGGGTGGACCAGAAGCTAATTTAAATTAGTTTGTAGTCAAAACAGTTTGTTATGATTCTGTAACAGAAGTCATCTAAATTAAAATTTTGTTGAGGTCAAACATTTTGTTGGCACAGCAAAAGGTTATGAAAAATAAGCAATAATCTGGGCAGAATGATGTTCCGTTTTTCACTGAATTTGTTTCTCAGATTCAAGACATCTATGGATTCCTCATAATAAAAGTAAGATTTAGAGTTACCATCTGGAGCTAGGCATGCAATAATGGATGGTAGAAAATCCAACTGCCTCATTGATTTTCGAACTTCACCTGAAAAAAATAAAAACATCAGCAGGAAGGAAATAAATGAATAGCTATAAATATTTTTAGTCACTTTACCAAAGCAGAACAGTTGCAACCAAAGACTATTTTGTTCAAAAACACTATAAGTAATTACTCAAAAAGACAGTAGCATTTTAATATGGAGCAGTGTGTGTATGTTTTAGTCTTGGATTAAAGTAGCCAAAGACACAAAAGTGTTTGGAAAACTGCTCCAACAAGCTGATTACCAATCCAGGTATCTTCAGCATGTCGTGTGCTCCCCAGACCAGAAATATAAATGTGTTAACTGTTCCATGAAAGCATTACTTCAATGCATAATTGTATTTAATAAAGCTTCCACAGTTTTATGCTCATTATTCAATAGCTCTTGAACCCAAGGTTTGCATACAGCAGCAATTTCTGGGTCTCATTGTATCAGGAAAACATTTCAATAAACCAGTGTTCTTATCTGCCACTGGAAAAGATTTGTTCAAAATAATTATGGCATAATATTTGTTTCTAAACTTTGCAGAAATTCAAATTCAGATTAGATTTGGATGTGTGCCACCTTATTTTTCTTACTTTGGGCCTCAGACAATGCACAACAGCAACACACAGCTGTTAAGAGATTTACAGGTGATGAGTAGAGCAGGAAGCAGAAGAGTCAAGGTTAGAGGTACTACCTATGTAACTGGGTTTTTTTTAGATTAGAATCCTTATAGGAAACAGGCCCTATGGCCCAACAAGTCCACACCAACTCTCCGAAGAGTAACCCACCCAGACCCATTCCCCTACCCTATAGTGTTAGGTGCATTAGTCAGAGGTAAATATAGGGTCAGGGAATGGGTCTGGGTGGGTTACTCTTCAGAGGGTTGGTGTGGACTTGTTGGGCCAAATGGCCTGTTTTCATACTGTAGGGAATCTAATCTATATTTAGCCCCTGACTAATGCACCTAACACTATGTGCAATTTAGCATGGCCAATTCACCGAACCTGCACATCTTTGAATTGTGGGAGGAAACCAGAGCACCCTGAGGAAACCCACGCAGACACGGGGAGACTGTGCAAACTCCACACAGATAGTCGCCCGAGGTGGGAATTGAATCCGGGTCCTTGGTGCTTTGAGGCAGCAGTGCTAACCACTGAGCCAACATGCCGCCACCGTTTACAAGCAGAGGTTCGACTTCAAAAAAAGAGGAGTATTTCCAGAGGCTCAAGTACTTGGTTTAGGTGGTGAAAGACATTTGCAGCCTCTAGAAGACATCCTCCCTTTTGGACCTACTGGCCATTCAAGACCAGTGGCTGTGCAAGTGTCCACAGTCCTCTAATGACATTCAAGAAGTTTGCTAACATCTGAGTCAAAACAGCCTGTTTAGTTAGCACCCCATAGACTAGCTTAAATATTCATTACCTCTAACACTGATACCTAGTGCCAGTATTTTCAGTTCTTGTTATCCGCAAGAAATAGGGGCAAAGATTTCCTGTGGTTAAAAAAAAGGCAGCTACCACTTCTATGTGCCACAAAGGACCAAGCCATGTTTACTGAGGCAGACTGGATGAGACGATAGTGAAAGATAAAAGATGGTGTTGGGAACAGACTTTGCAAGTACACAAATGCATGGGTAGCAAATCAACAAACAACTAGTACTGCGTGTATGCACCGTCCACAAGATAGCCTGCAAAAAACTCACCAAGACTCCTTTGACAGTACCTTCTAAATTTGTGACCTCTCCTGTTCAGAAAGTCAGGGTTAGCAAACAAAAGGGAACATCAACAGCTCTGAATGCTCCTTTAAATCACACATCATACATCCTTTCTAATAGGGCTGGGGACTTAAGAATCAGGAGGAGTTGTCCACAATTCAGCCCTCCGAGTCCGTTCCACCATTCAATAGGATAGTGGCTGATCTCATCCTGGCCTCAGCTCCACATTCCTGCCCATTCTCCATCACCCTTCAAGCCATTACGAATTTAAAAATCTATCTTTTCCTTAAATTAACTCAATATCCCAGCAACCACTGCACTCCGGTGTAGTGAATTCCACAGATTCATGATTCTTTGAAAGAAGTAATTTCTCCTTATTCTATTTTAAATCTGCTATCCCTTATCCTAAAACAATGAGCTCTCATTCTAAATTGCCCAAAATAAGAAAACCTTCTATGCTTACATGGTCAATCCCATTCAGCATCTTATGAAACTTATTTTGATATTTTGAAAGAAATTTGAAGGTGATAGCTGAGGCGATTATAGAGGCATTGGTGGTGATCTTTCAGGAATCACTGGAGTCAGAGAGAGTCACCAAGGGGCTGGAAAATGGTTAATGTAACATCCCTGTTTAAGAAGGGAGACAGGTAGAAAACAGGAGACTACAGACAGTTAACCTGAACTTGGTCATTGTTGGTATGTTTGCAAATGACACAAAGGTAGAGGGACAGGTAGTGTTGAGGAGGCAGGGAGGCTGTAGAATGACTTGGACAGGCTAGAAGAGTAGGCAAAGAAGTGGCAGATGGAATATGATGTGGGAAAGTGTGAGGTTATGCACTTTGGTAGGAAAAAGAGAGAGATAGACTATTTTCCAATCGGTGAAGGGCCTTGGAAATCTAAAGCACAAAGGAATTTGGGAGTCCTAGTTCAGAATTCTTTTAAAATTAACAGGCAGGTTCATTAGGCAGTTAGGAAGGCATTGTAATGTTAGCAATCATTTCAAGAGGGCGAGAATACAAGAGCAGAGATGTACTGCTGAGGCTGTACAAGGCTCTGGTTAGACCGCATTTGGAACATAATGAGCAGTTTTAGACCCAGTGTCTAAGGAAGGATGTGCTAGCATTGGAGGGAGCCCACAAGAATGATTCTGGGTTGAAGAGATTGTCATATGAGGAATGGTTGAAGACTCGAGGTTTTTACTTGACAGAGTTTAGAATGATAAGGATGAGGGGGGATCTGATTGATGTGACTTGATTTAATTTATAATTGTCATGTGCAGTGAAAAGCTTTGTTTAGCATGCAGTACAGGCAGATCACACAATACAAGGTGCATATGGGTAATAGAACAGAGCAAGGAATACAATTTTATAGCTACAGAGATGGTGCACAAACAGTGAGGTCAATATTTAATTTGAAATTTGAGAGGTCCATTCAGAAGTCTAATACCAGCAGGGAAGAAAATGTTCTTGAACCTATTGGTACACGTGCTTAAGATTTTGTACCTTCTGCCTGATGGAAGAAGTTGGAAGACATTGTAATGGGGTCTTTAATTAAGTTGGCTGCCTTTCCAAAATAGCAAGTAGTACAGATGGAGTCAATGGATGGAAAGTTGGCTTGCATGATAGACTGGGCTGTGTTCACAACTCTCTGTTGTTTCTTACTGTCCATGGTAGAGCAGTTGCCATACCAGGCTGGGATCCTTTCCGGATTGAAAGTGATAGAATACTGAGAGGCACAGATAAAGTAGTCAGGGAGAAGATGTTTCCAGCAGTAGGAGAAACTAGGACATAAGAGCACACCCTCAGAGTGAAGGGATGACCTTTTAAAACTGAAATGAGGAGGAATTTATTCAGCCAGAAGATGGTTAATCTATGGAACTTATTGCCACAGAGCGCTGTGTAGGCCAAGTCAATGAGAGTATGTAAGACAGAGAGAGACAGATTCTTGATAGGCAAGGAATCAAGGATGTAGGGAGAAGGCAGGAGAACGGGATTGAGAAACATATCAGCCATGACTGATTAGCGGATCAGATTTGATAGGTCAAATGACTTAATTCTGCTCCTATATCTTATCATCCTCTCATTCTTGTACAATCTAAAGCATGTGGGCCTAAACTTCTCAATCTCTCTTCCTAAGACAAAGCCCTCATGAATCAATCTATTGAATATCCTCTGGATTGCCTCCAGTGCAGTTACATCCCTCAAGAAATGGAACCAAAACTGCATGCAATATTCCAGGAGCACCTCACTAATGCCTTATGCAGTTACAGCAATATTTCCCTGCTTTTATACTCTATTCCTTTTACAATAAGTGCCAAAATTCCATTTGCTTTACTTATTACCTGCTGTGCCTGCATACTAGTTCTTTGCAATTCATGCACAAGGGCACCCAGAATTCTGTAATTTCTCTCTATTTAGATAATAAGTTGCCTTTCCATTCCTCTGACTAAAATGGATAACCTAACACTTATTCACATTCAACTTGATCTACCAAATACTGATTGACCCATTCACCTAACCTGTCCATATCATTGCAATTTATGGTCCCTCCTGTTTTAGTGTCGTTTGCAAATTTGGTTGTAGCACTTTCTATCCCCCAGCTAAGTAATTAATGTAGATTGTAAACAGCTTGGGCCCTGTGGTAACATACTAATTACATCTTGCCACTTCCTTTAACACCATAGGATACAAGCCATCAGGCACTTGGCTTTCTTCAATCACAAAAGTTTTCTCCTTGCTTTTTCCCTAGTAATGATTATTGTTCTAAGTTCCTCCCTTTCTATTAACACTGCATTATCTGTTATTGTTAGTTTGGTACTGGTATTCTCCACTGTGAAAACCAATGCAAAATACTTTGTGACTCATTTTTATGTTCCCCACTATTAACTCTCTAGTCTCATCCTCCAAGAGATCAACATTCACTTTAGTTATCGGTTCCCTTGTAGATACTTAGAGAAGCTTTTGCTATCCGTTTTTATACTTTGTGTTTGCTTTCTTTCATAATTTACCTTTGCAATTGTTACTCCCTAAAATTTCCCAATCTTCCAGCCTGCCGTTGGCCTTAGTTTTTGTCTTGATAGAGTCAGAGTCATACAGCACGGAAACAGACCCATTGGTCCAACCTATCCATGCCAACTATAGTCCCAAAACTAAACCTGCCTGCGCTTCGTCCACAACCACCTAAACATTGCTTATTCACATACTTATCTAAATGTCTTTTAGATATTCCAACTGTACCTGCATCCACCATTTTCCTCTGTAAGTTCATTCCATACACATATCTGTATGTAAAAGAGTTGTACATCGTGTCTTTTCTCAAACTTTCTCCGATCTCCTTAAAAATATGCCCCAATAATGAAATCCCCCACCCTAAGAAAAGATATCTACCATTCAACTTTTCCATACCCATCATAATTTTATAAACCTCTTTCAGGTCACCCCTCAACCTTCAATGGTTTAGTGAAAAGAAGTCCCAGCCTATCCAGCCTCTTCTTACAAATAAATAAAACCTTCCATTCCTGACAACACTCTGGTAATTTTTTTCTGAATCCTCTCCACCTTAATAATATCCTTCCTATAACAGAGCAACCAGAACTGGACACTGTAGTCCAGAAGAGGCCTCACCAATGTCCTGTACAACCTAAATATAATTTCTCAACTCCTTTATTCAAACATATATTATTTTTAACTTCCTTACTTCACCATGCATGTTTTTTCTCTGTCTTACAATCTTTCTGCTTTTTTGGAATATATTTTAGTTTGGAGTAATTGACAGAGCACAATGTACTGCAACAGTTCAAGAAAGCAGCCCTCCATCACCTATCAAGGACATTAAGGAATGCACAAAAATGTTGATTTTTCCAAAAGTGCTTAAATTCCAAAACAAAATTTTTGAAAAAAGTCACAATGGGCAAAACATGCTGGATATGTGTTCTATTTCTTCTTCTTAGGCAATCCCTTCAGATTGAGGATGACTTGATTCACTCCGGTCCGATGGGTTCGAAGATCTCTGAAGTAAATCTGAAACACAATCTGAACCTTTCACATGTGGGACAGGTGGTGATTGAAGGGTCTGGGACACAAGTTGTCTTAGTTTTCTGCTTTGTTTCTTCTAAATTTCAACAATGCCATCAATAACCATGACAAAATTAAGATTAATCATTATCTACAATCAGTCTTTCCTTGAATGCAAAATCTACTGGTTATCTGTCAGTCTTTCTCCTACAATATTTGGAATTTCAAACCAGGCATGGCATCAGCTATTTCTTGATTTATTTTGTATGCTGTTTATTATTTCTTTCAATTTTAGTTACATGTTGCACTAAGTGATTTGGTTATTTTGCTCTTTTTCTCCCCCCAAGGCCATTAGATCCAGTCACAGATACTTACTATTGGTTGCCATCACTCCAAATCCCATTGTAGCATACATATGAATTTGTTTGTCATCATGGGATATTAGTTTAGCCAACTTTGGAACAGCTCCGAGGGCCAGGAGAGCCATTTTGTTTTCATCACCTAAAACAAAACAACAGTTATCTGATCATAGATTCATAGAGTCATAGAGATGCACAGCATGGAAACAGACCCTTCGGTCCAACCCATCCATACCAACCCAATCTGGTCCCACCTGCCAGCAGCTGGCCCATATCCCTCCAAACTCTTCCTATTCATATACCCATCCAAATGCCTTTTAAATGTTGTAATTGTACCAGCCTCCACCACTTCCTCTGGCAGCTCATTCCATACACGTACCGCGCTCTGCGTGAAATAGTTGCCCCTTAGGTCTCTTTTATATCACTCCCCTCTCATCCTAAACCTATGCCCTCAAGTTCTGAACTCCCCGACCCAGGGAAAAGACTTTGTCCATTTACCCTATCCATGCCCCTCATAATTTTGTAAACCCCTATAAGGTCACCCCTCAGCCTTTGGCGCTCCAGGGAAAACAGCCCCAGCTTGTTCAGCCTCTCCCTATAGCTCAAGTCCTCCAACTCTGGCAACATCCTTGTAGATCTTTTCTGAACCCTTTCAAGTTTCACAATATCTTTCCAATAGGAACGAGACCAGAATTGCACGCAATATTCCAAAAGTGGCCTAACCAATGTCCTGTACAGCCGCAACATGACCTCCCAACTCCTGTACTCAATACTCTGACCAATAAAAGAAAGCATTCCAAACACCTTCTTCACTATCCTATCTACCTGCGACTCCACTTTCAAGGAGCTATGAACCTGCACTCCAAGGTCTCTTTTTTCAGCAACACTCACCTCGCATTTATCTGAATTAAACTCCATCTGCCACTTCTCAGTCCATTGGCCCATCTGGTCAAGATCCTGTTGTAATCTGAGGTAACCCTCTTCTGCTGTCTACTACACCTCCAATTTGGTGTCATCTGCAAACTTACTAACTGTACCTCTTATGCTCGCATCCAAATCACTTATGTAAATGACAAAAAGTAGAGGACCCAGCACCGATCCTTGTTGCACTCTACTGGTCACAGGCCTCCAGTCTGGAAAACAACCCTCCACCACCACTCTCTGCCATCTACCTTTGAGCCATATTTAACTCGGACTATTTGAGTTTTGAAGGACATTGAGAAAATGATTTATTGTAAGTTCTGTAGATACCTAGATTTTTAAACTTTGGACTACTTCGTTTTAACAAGACTCTGGTTGTAAATTTCATCACTGAGTTGGTAGATTTATTCTCAGACGTTTCATCACCATGCTAGGTAACATCATCAGTGAACCTCCGATGAAGCGATGGCATTCTGTCCCACTCGCTATTTGTGTATTTTGGTCTGTTGTGGTGGGTGACATCACCTTTGATTCTTTTTCTGAGAGGTTGGTAAATAGGGTCCAAATCGATATGTTTGTTAATGGAGTTCCAGTTTGAATGCTAAGCCTCAAGGAATCCCTGTGCATGTCTTTGTTTAGCCAGACCCAGGATGGATATATTGTCCCAGTCGAACTGGTGTCTGTCTTCTTCTGTGTACATGGATACCATTGAAAGTTAGTCTTGTCTTCTGGTGATTAGTTCGTGCTTATGTATCCTGGAGGCTAGTTTCCTGCCAGTTTGTCCAATGTAATGTTTGTTTCAGTCCTTGCAGGGTATTTTGTATATGATGTTCATTCTGCTGGTTGTTGGTTTGGGTTCCTTGAAATTCATCAGGAGCTGTTTCAGTGTGGTGGTTGGTTTGTGGGCTATCATGATGCCCAGGAGCCAAAGTAGTCTGGTCATCATCTCTGAGATGTCTTTAGTGTATGGCAGGGTGGCTACAGTCTCTGGGCGTGTTGAGAGTTCTTGTTTAGGTCAGTTGTGTAGGATTCGGAGGACTGCGCTTATCAGGTACCCGTTGTTCCTGAATATGTTGTATAGGTGTTTTTCCTTGGCTTCTCGTAGTTCTTGGGTGCTGCAGTGTGTTGTGGCTCATTTAAATAATGTCCTGATGCAGCTCCATTTGTGGGTGTGGGGATGATTGCTCCTGTAGTTGAGTATCTGGTAGGTGTGTGTGGGGCTTTCCTATACACATCGTCTGCAGCTCTCCACTGACTTTTCATTCTACTGTGACGTCTAGGAAAGGGAGTCTGTTGTTCTCTTACTCTTCGGTGAACTTTATACCAGTAAGGATGTTGTTTATGTGTCTGTGGGTATCTTCTAATTTGTTGTGTTTTGTGATTACAAAGGTGTCATCCACATAGAGGACCCAAAGCTTGGACTGGATCGTGGGAAGAGAGTCTATAGGAAAGCCAGACCAAACCCCCTCAAAACATTTCAAGAAGGTAGTCCAGTTGTTTTAAGCAGGTGTATAGGGGGTATTCCAGGAGTGATGCAGCCGGCCCAACCATTCAGTTTTAAACAAAGCAGGAATTATTTACAGATTACTGAATGAAACACAAACAAAACAGAACCGAATTTAGAACAGCTTAACCTATTTCAAAACCGAATCGACTCAATCGCAATTTAATGATGCTAGCCCAAATACCTGCAACATCTTTAATACACCCCTTGGTAAAAAAGGTAAATTCATACACAGGTTCTTACAGGAGAGAGGTTGTAGAGAAAGGGAGGATCAACATGGAGCTGTTTCGTTGGGTCCCCAGCTAAAACTTGACCAGCAGCTTTGAACAGACTATTTGCTAAAACCTGAGCTGGGAGAACTGACCACTCCCCTTTCATTGTTTTCAAAAAAAACTTAAAAGTTTTTTGCCTGAGGCAATATTTATTAGCCATAATCAAATGGCTAATTCCAGCCAAAATCAGAACCTCTGCCGTTTACAACCCCTTTTGAAAACAACCCAAGGGCAACAGAACCTTGTTAAAAGAGTGACATTGACACACTGCACCTCACCCCCCTTTCAAAAAAGAACAATCAATATTGAAAGATGGCTTCATTTATAAACCCTTAATCTTAAATTGTTAGTATATTATAACACAAATACAGTACATTGACTACAACCATGCACTACTGCATTCTATTTCAGTCTGTTTACTCCTGCCACCAAATGCCTCCATTTCTCATCCAAGTCTCAACAAAGCGTCAGCAATCAGTTTTTTTTGTCCTGCCACAGGGACAGGGGAAGGTGGCTGAGAGTGCGATAGGTAGATGGAGATGGGGATGAAGGTGGTAGAATCATAGAGATATACAGCACGGAAACAGACCCTTTGGTCCAACCCGTCCATGCCGACCAGATATCCCAACCCAATCTAGTTCCACCTGCCAGCACCCGGCCCATATCCCTCCAAACCCTTCCTATTCATATACCCATCCAGATGCCTTTTAAATGTTGTAATTGTACCAGCCTCCACCACTTCCTCTGGCAGCTCATTCCATACACGTACCACCCTCTGCATGAAAAAGTTGCCCCTTACGTCTCTTTTATATCTTTCCCCTCTCACCCTAAACCTATGCCCTCTAGTTCATGACTCACCCACCCCAGGGAAAAGACCTTGTCTATTTACCCTATTCATTGCTCTCATGATTTTATAAACCTCTATAAGGCCATCCCTCAGCCTCTGATGCTCCAGGGAAAACAGCCCTATCCTTTTCAACCTCGACCTATAGCTCAAATCCTCAACCTTGACATCATCCTTGTAAATCTTTTCTGAACCCTCTCAAGTTTCACAACATCTTTCCAATAGGAAGGAGACCAGAATTGCACGAAATATTCCAACAGTGGCCTAACCAATGTCCTGTACAGCCACAACATGACCTCCCAACTCCTGTACTCAATACTACGGCCAATAAAGGAAAGCATACCAAATGCCTTCCTCACTATCCTAGCTACTTTTAAGGAGCTATGAACCTGCACTCCAAGGTCTCTTTGTTCAACAACACTCTCTAGGACCTTACCATTAAGTGTATAAGTCCTGCTAAGATTTGCTTTCCCAAAATGCAGCACCTCGCATTTATCTGAATAAAACTCCATCTGCCACTTCTCAGCCCATTGGCCCATCTGATCAAGATCCCATTGAAAATCTGAGGTAACCTTCTTCACTGTCCACTACACCTCCAATTATGAGGTCATCTGCAAACTTACTAACTGTATCTCTTATACTCGCATCCAAATCATGTTTATAAATAATGAAAAGTAGAGGCCCAGCACCGATCCTTGGGGCACTCCACTGGTTACGGGCTTCAGTCTTAAAAACAACCCTCCACCACCACCCTCTGTCTTCTACCTTTGAGCCAGTCCTGTGTCCAAATGGCTAGTTCTCCCTGTATTCCATGAGATCTAACCTTGCTCACCAGTCTCCCAAGGGGAACCTTGTCGAACGCCTTACTGAAGTCCATATAGATCACATCTATTGCTCTGCCCTCATCAATTCTCTTTGTTAGTTCTTCAAAAAACTCAATCAAACTTGTGAGACATGACTTCCCATGCAAAAAGCCATGTTGACTATCTTTAATCAGTCTTTGCCTTTCCAAATATATGTGCATCCTATCCCTCAGGAATCCCTCCAACAACTTGCCCATCACCGACATCAGGCTCACTGGTCTATAGTTCCCTGGCTTGTCTTTACCACCCTTCTTAAACAGTGGCACCCACATTTGCCAACCTCCAGTCTTCCAGCACCTCACCTGTGACTATCGATGATACAAATATCTCAGCAAGAGGCCCAGCAATCACTTCCTTAGCTTCCCACAGAGTTCAAGACTTCACCTGATTAGGTCTTGGAGATTTATCCAATTTTATGTGGTTCAAGTCATCCAGCACTTCTTCCTCTGTAATATGGACATTTTTCAAGATGTCAACATCCATTTCCCTACATTCTATATCTTCCATGTCCTCTTCCACTATAAATACTGAAGCAAAATACTCATTTAGTATCTCCCCCATTTCCTGAGGCTCCACACAAAGGCCGCCTTGCTGATCTCCCTACTTACCTTTTTGTCCTTAATGTATTTGTAAAAATCCTTTGGATTCTCCTCAACTCTATTTGCCAAAGGTATCTCTTGTCCCCTTTTTGCCCTCCTGATTTCTCTCTTAAGTACACTCCTACTGCCTTTATACTCTTCTAAGGATTCACTCGAACTATCCTGTCTATACCTTACATGTGCTTCCTTCTTAACTAAACCCTCAATTTCTTTAGTCATCCAGCATTCCCTATACCTACCAGCCTTTCCTTTTACCCTAACAGGAATATACTTTCTCTGGATTCTCATTATCTCACTTCTGAAGGCTTCCCATTTTCCAGCTGTTCCTTTACATGTGAACATCTGCCCCCCAATCAGCTTTTGAAAGTTTTTGTCTAATACCATCAAAATTGGCCTTTCTCCAATGTAGAACTTCAACTTTCAGATCTGGTCTAAATAGGTTAGAGAGGAGGGTTGAGTGGATAGGTGGGAAGGAAGATGGACAGGTAGGACAGGTCATCAGGGCAGTGCCAAGTTGGAAGATTGGAACTGGGATAACGTGGGGGGAAGTGGAAATGAGGAAATTGGTGAAATCCAGATTGTTGCCGTGGTGTTGAAAGGGTTCCAACGCAGAAAATGATGTTTTTTTCCTCCTGGTGTTGGGTGTTAGGTATTGGCGATGGAGGAGGCCCAGGACCTGCATGTCCATGGCGGAGTGGGAGGGGGAGTTGAAGTGTTCAGCCATGGGGGTGTGGGTTGGTTGGTGTGGGTGTCCTGGAGATGTTCTCTGAAGCGCTGTGCAAGGAGGCATCCTGTCTCCCCAAGGAGACAGCATCGGGAGCAATGGATACAGTAAATGATGTGTGAAAGTGCAGGTAAACCTTTGATGAATGTGGAAGGCTGTTTTGAGGCCTTGGATGGAAGTTTGGGTACAGGTTTTGCAATTCCTGCAGTGACAGGGGAAGGTGCCAGGAAGGAAGGGTGGGTCGGTGGGGGGGACGTGGACCTGACGAAGGAGTTGGCCTTTATGGAAAGTGGATTGGGGTGTGGAGGGGAATACATCTCTGGTGGTGGGGTCCATTTGTAGGTGGCAGAAATGACAGAGGATGATGCAATGTATACAGAGATTGGAGGGGTGGAAACTGAGGAACAGGGGTGTTCTGTCCTTGTTGCGGTTGGAGGGATGGATTCCAAGGGCAGAGATGCACTGGAGGGCATCATCAACCATGTCGGTGGGGGGGGGGGGGGGGGGGGAGGGGGGGGGGCGGAGTTACGGTCTTTAAAGAAGGAGGCCATCTGGTGTGCTCTGTGGTGGAACTGGTCCTCCTGACAGCAGATGCAGCAGAAGATTTGGGAATAAGGGATCTCATTTTTACAGGAGGTAGGATGGGAGGTGGTGTTGTCCAGGTAGCTGTGGGAGTCAGTGGGTTTGTAGAAGATGTCAGTGTTAAGGTGGTCACCACTGATGGAGGTGGAGAGGACCAGGAAGGGAAGGGAGGTGTCTGAGGTCCAGGTGAACTTAAAGTCAGGATGGAATGTGCTGGTGAAGTTGATGAACAGTTTATGATCTGGCACTTCCTCCTTAACCAACCTCCAACCAGGTTGTACATTCTGATGCAGCATTTTAGCCTCTATTATGTTTTCTAATACTACTCCAACAAAATTCACTGCTTTCTCCTATTTTCCTACATGTGGCTTCCCAATGCTTTTTCTAGCCCACCAACACTGATTTCACATGGCTTACTTTATTGCAGTGAAAACACTGCAGCTTTTTAAACTTCTCTTTCCCCTTCAAGGGTTTCCTTTTTACCCTGTGGTAAGTTATCCTTGTGATCTTCATCGAGATCTACCTTTCCTTACCACGTTGAGATTTCTCATTTCCCCAATTTCTATCCCTCACAGATTGAAACTGATATTGGAAGCCAAACTTTGATTTATGAACCAACTCATAATCATCAACCATTTCAGCTGCTAAACTTGCTGCTTTAACTCTCTGCTCTTTGACACGAGTTCTCACTACTTCAGGAAGTGAATTGTTGAACGCCTCCAAGATAATAATCTCTCTAAGAGTATCAGAGGTTTGCTCTATTTTTAATGTCCTTATCCACCTGCCAAACTTACTTTGCTTGATCCTTTCAAACTCAATGTAGATTTGACCAGGGTCCCTCCTTAGATTCCTGAAACACTGTCTGTCAGCTTCTGGCACAAGGTCAAATGTACTTAAAATAACTTTCTACACTTCCTCATACACCCCATATACCTCCTCTGATAGTGATGCAAATACTTCATTAGCTCTACCTACAAGTTTTGTTTGGATCAATAAAATCCACATGGTCACTGCCCACTTCATTTGTTTAGCCACCTTCTCAAATGAGATGAAAAAGACTTCTATATCCTTCTCATCAAATTTAGGCAATGCTTGAATATATTTGAAAACATCCCTACCCAGCCTTTCATTATGATGGGTTTGCTCATCCTCACTAAGCTTACCTCTACTTCCATTTCCATCCTTTTAAGCTAAATTTCCTGTCTAAACGCCAATTTATGATGTTCAAACTCTCTCGCTTTCTTCCCTCTCTTTTTCATTTCTTCTCTCTTTCATTTTGCATTTCCTCCGCTTTTAATCGTAATTCAGTTTCATTCCTTTTTCTCTTGCCTCTTCTTTTGCCTCTAACTCAAGCTGCTTCATTTTCAATTGAAGTTTAGCATCTCCAGAGATTCCGATGGTGTCTCCAGCAAATTTAAACGGTGAACTATTGCTATAATTATCTTTCATTTCCTCATGGAAGGAGGCAGCTTCAACTCCAGCTTGACTGCCAATTCCAGCAACTTTTCCTTGTTCACCTTTTGTAAAACCCCAAGTTACTTCTTTCACCTCTCAAAAACTCTTAGTGACTGCAAGAGCCATTACTACACTAAGCACTGTTTAGACTAATTGAATTCAACACCCTGAACAAAAGACACCAACACCCACTACTTGTTGTCCTTGAATACAGCAATCCTACTCTTAAATTAGAACTATAGAATAAATCCCATGAAGAGCCTCCAAGCTGTTACGGACCAGACAAGACACCCTCAAAACATTTCAAGAAGGTAGCTCAGACCCTAACTTTTCTAGTTGTTTCAAGCAAGTGTTTAGTGGATATTCCGAGAGTGATGCAGCTGGCCCAACAACTCTGTTTTAAACAAAGCAGAATTTATTTACTTAAAGTAAAATTCACACAACACCAGGTCATAGTCCAACAGGTTTATTGGGATGCACTAGCTTTCAGAGCGCTGCTCCTTCATCAGTTGGTTTTGGAGTATAAGATCTTAAGACACAGAATTTATAGCAAAAGCTTACAGTGTGATGTAACTGAAATTATGTATTGAAAAAGACCTGGATTGTTTGTTAAATCTCTCATTTTTTAGAATGACCATGTTGGTTTCAGTTCTTTCATATGTAAATTCTAGAACTTTTTTTTAAAGTTACATTCTCAAGTGAACTTTAACAATAGGTGCCATGTCATTGTTCACCTTTTGTAAAACCCCCAAGTTACTTCTTTCACCCTCAAAAACTCTTAGTGACTATAACAGCCATTACTACACCAAGCACTGAAGGTGGGAGGTGCCCTGTGTGAGGCACACACAGGGCATTCTAAAAAATGAGAGACATAACAAATAATCCAGGGTCTTTTTCAATATATAATTTCAGTTGCATTACACTAAACTTTTGCTATAAAATCTGTATCTTACAATCTTATACTCCACAACCACCTGATGAAGGACCACCGCTCCAAAATTTAGTGCTTCCAAATAAGCCTGTTGGACTATAACCTGGTGTTGTGTGATTTTTAAACTTTGTACACCCCAGTCCAACACCGGCACCTCCAAATCATGAATTTATTTACAGACTACTGAACAAAACTTGAACAAAAGAGAATCGAATTTAGAATAACAACCTATCTGAAAATCCAGTTGACTCAATCACAACTTAATGATGCTGTTCCAAATACTTGCAACATCCATAATACACCCCTTGGCAAAAAGGTAAATTCAAACACAGGTTCTTACAGGACAGAGACTGCAGAGAGAGGGAGGATCAGCATGGAGCTGTTTTGTTGGGTCCCCAGCTAAAACTTGAACAGACTGTTTGCTAAAATCTAAACAGGGAGAACTGGCCAGTTCCCTTTCATTGTACAAGCATTTAAAAAAAGTTAAAAGCTTTTTGCCTGAGGCAGAGTCTGTTAGCCATAATGAAAGGGCTAAACCCAACCAAATAGGAACCCCTGCTGTTTACAACCCCTTCTGAAAAAAAACCAAGGACAACACAACCTTGTTAAAGGTGCAGATTCGGCACAATTGGTACTTGTGCCTAGGCACAGTGAAAAAATGGATAATGCCAGGTTCCATCTTAGATTACATATAAATGCTAAAATACTGAATAAATTAATATTAAACTGATAGTACTAAAACTGAAATGACTTCAAAAGTTCACCTTTCCTTCTGCGGGCTTCACCCTCTCTGCTCCTCCAGTCACCACCATCACTCTTTTAGAGGGAACAGAAAGGGAAACAAAAGGAGGGGGGGGTGACATTGCTGATAAGTGATCACACCCCAGGGCATCAATGTGGACTTCAACAGTTTCCTCATTTCCCCTACCCCCACCTCACCCTAGTTCCAAACTTCCAGCTCAGCACTATCCCCATGACTTGTCCTACCTGCCTATCTTCTTTTCCACCTATCCACTCCACCCTCCTCCCGGACCTATCACCTTCATCCCCTCCCCCACTCACCTATTGTACTCTATGCTACTTTCTCCCCACCCCCACCCTCCTCAAAATTATCTCTCAACACTTCAGGCTCCCTACCTTTATTCCTGATGAAGGGCTTTTGCCCGAAACGTCGATTTTGCTGCTCCTCGAATGCTGCCTGAACTGCTGTGCTCTTTCAGCACCACTAATCCAAAATCACATCACAGCTGTCTTGAGGGAGGACATATTGGAGGGACCTTGCAGTGAGGCACTATGGAGTGGAGCTCAGGAATAGGAAGTGTGAAATCACAATGTTGGGAATTTTCTATCGACCTCCCACGTGCGTAGAGCCACAAGAAGTGGGAGAGATCCTTGATCAGTACTTTGCATCAGTATTCACCAAGGAGAAGGACATGACTGATGCTGAGGTCAGGGATAAGTGGGTGAATTCTCCAGAAAATGTCAATATGTTGAAAGAGGAAGTTTTGGGATCCTAAATTGCATTAAGGTAGACAAGTTCACAGGCCAGGTGGGATCTATCCAAGGTTATTGTGAGAGGCAAGGGAAGAAATAGCTGGGCATTGGCACATATCTTTCCATCCTCTTTGACCATAGGCAAGGTTCCAGAGGACTGGACATTAGCCAATGTTATTCCCTCATTTCAGAAGGAAGCAGGGATAATCCAGGAAATTATAGGACAATGAGCCTGGCATCTGTGGTGGGGAAGCTCTTGGAGAAGGTACTGTTATGGGGAAAACCACCAGTCTCGGAGTCAGAGTTGGGGTTCCATGACAGAGTTTATTGTACAAGCAAATACCGGCACTCCAGGGAGAGAAAGACACCAACAGCACTGTGGTCAGCTGCAATTCTTCACTCGACCCGGAGCACATGACAAGATACTATTATATGTCTAATGATGCAATAGGTCAATGATGAGATTATTGTCTTTGTAACATAATTTGTTGATGGCAATCATTGCAGATTCATAGTTTTGATACAGTCACTGTCAGTTCCAGCACAGCCTTTGTTAATTTCAGCGTGGTTTGTTGTTAGTTTCAAAGCAAACATTGTCAGTTTCAATGTCAGCATGGAAGTCCATTGCTGAGTAAAGGGCGCTAATCGCTCTTCCTGAGAAGGACAATTATAGAGTCATAGAGATGTACAGCATAGAAACAGACCCTTTGGTCCAACCCGTCCATGCCGACCAGATATCCCAACCCAATCTAGTCCCACCTGCCAGCACCCAGCCCATTTGCCTCCAAACCATTCCTATTCATACACCCAGCCAAATGCCTCTTAAATGTTGCAATTGTACCAGCCTCCACCACATCCTCTGGCAGCTCATTCCATACACGTACCACCCTCTGCGTGAAAAAGGTCTTTTATATCTTTCCCCTCTCACCCTAAACCTATGCCCTCTAGTTCTGGACTCCCCGATCCCAGGGAAAACACTTTGCCTATTTATCCTAACCATGCCCCTCATAATTTTGTAAACCTCTAGAAGATCACCCCTCAGCCTCCGACACATCAGGGATAACAGCCCCAGCCTGTTCAGCCTCTCCCTGTAGCTCAGATCCTCCAACCCTGGCAACATCCTTGTAAATCTTTTCTGAACCTTTCAAGTTTCACAACATCTTTCCAATAGGAAGGAGACCAGAATTGCACGAAATATTCCAACAGTGGCCTGACCAATGTCCTGTACAGCTGCAACATGACTTCCCAACTCCTGTACTCAATACTCTGACCAATAAAGGAAAGCATACTAAATGCCTTCTTCACTATCCCATCTACCTGCGATTCCACTTTCAAGGAGCTATGAACCTGTACTCCAAAGTATCTTTCTTCAGCAACACTCCCTCGGACCTTACCATTAAGTGTATAAATCCTGCTAAGATTTGCTTTCCCAAAATGCAGCACCTTGCGTTTATCTGAATTAAACTCCATCTGCCACTTCTCAGCCCATTGGCCCATCTGGACAAGATCTTGTTGTAATCTGAGGTAACCCTCTTCTGTCCACTACACCTCCTATTTGGTGTCATCTGCAAACTTACTAACTGTACCTCTTATGCTCGCATCCAAATCATTTATGTAAATGACAAAAAGTAGAGGGCCCAGCACAGATCCTTGGGGCACTCCACTGGTCACAGGCCTCCAGTCTGAAAAACAACCCTCCACCACCACCCTCTGTCCTTACCTTTGAGCCAGTTCTGTATCCAAATGGCTAGTTCTCCCTTTATTCCGTGAGATCTAACCTTGCTAATCAGTCTCCCATGGGGAACCTTGTCGAATGCCTTACTGAAGTCCATATAGATCACATTTACTGCTCTGCCCTCATCAATCTTCTTTGTTACTTCTTCAAAAAACTCAATCATGTTTGTGGGACATGAATTCCTGAACACAAAGCCATGCTAGCTATCCAGAATCAGTCCTTGCCTTTCCAAATACATGTACATCCTGTCCCTCAGGACTCCCTCCAACAACTTGCCCACCACCGAGGTCAGGCTCACTGGTGTATAGTTCCCTGGCTTGTCTTTACCGCCCTTCTTAAACAGAGGCACCACGTTAGCCAACCTCCAGTCTTCCGGCACCTCACCTATGACTGTCGATGGTACAAATATCTCAGCAAGAGGCCCAGCAATCACTTCTCTAGCTTCCCACAGAGTTCTCGGGTACACCTGATCAGGTCCTGGGGATTTATCCACCTTTAACCGTTTCAAGACATCCAGCACTTCCTCCTCTGTAATCCTCTGTAACATTTTGCAAGATGTCACCATCTATTTCCCTACAGTCTATATCTTCCATATCATTTTCCACAGTAAATACTGATGCAAAATATTCATTTAGTATCTCCCCCATTTTCTGTGGCTCCACACAAAGGCCGCCTTGCTGATCTTTGAGGGACACTATTCTCTCCCTAGTTACCCTTTTGTCCTTAATATATTTGTAAGAACCCTTTGGATTCTCCTTAATTCTATTTGCCAAAGCTATCTCATGTCCCATTTTTCCCCTCCTGATTTCCCTCTTAAGTATACTCCTACTTTCTTTATACCCTTCGAAGGATTCACTCGATCCAGCCTGTCTATATCTCACATATGCTTCCTTCTTTTTCTTAACCAAACCCTCAATTTCTTTCATCATCCAGCATTCCCTATACCTACCAGCCTTCCCCTTCACCCTGACAGGAATATACTTTCTCTGGATTCTTGTTATCTCATTTCTGAAGGCTTCTCATTTTCCAGCCGTCCCTTTACCTGTGAACATCTGCCTCCAATCAGCTTTCAAAAGTTCTTGCTTAATACTGTCAAAATTGGCCTTTCTCCAATTTAGAACTTCAACTTTTAAATCTGGTCTATCCTTTTCCATCATAATTTTAAACGAATAGAATTATGGTTGCTGGCCCCAAAGTGCTCCCCCACTGACACCTCCGTCACCTGCCCTGCCTTATTTCCCAAGAGTAGGTCAAGTTTTGCACCTTCTCTAGTAGGTACATCCACATACTGAATCAGAAAATTGTCTTGTACGCACTTAAGAAATTCCTCTCCATCTAAACCTTTAACATTATGGCAGTCCCAGTCGATGTTTGGAAAGTTAAAATCCCCAACCATAACTACCCTATTATCCTTACAGATAGCTGAGATCTCCTTACAAGTTTGTTTCTCAATTTCCCTCTGACTATTAGGGGGTCTATAATACCATCCCAATTAGGTGACCTTCCATTTCTTATTTCTTAGTTCCACCCAAATAACCTCCCTGGATGTATTTCTGGAAATATCCTCCCTCAGCACAGCTGTAATGCTATCCCTTATCAAAAATGCCACTCCCCTTCCTCTCTTGCCTCCCTTTCTATCCTTCCTGTAGCATTTGTATCTTGGAACAGTCAGCTGCCAGTCCTGCCCATCCCAGTCCCATGTTCCTAACCATGCCCTGAGTTCATCTGCCTTCCCTGTTAGGCCCCTTGCATTGAAATAAATGCAGTTTAATTTATTAGTCCTACCTTGTCCCTGTCTGCCCTGACTGTTTGACTCACTTCTGTTCTCAACTGTACCGGTCTCAGATTGATCTCTTTCCTCACTATCTCCCTGGGTCCCACCCCCTCCCCCCCAACTTACGAGTTTAAATCCTCCCAAGCAGTTCTAGCAAATTTCCCTGCCACTATATTAGCCCCCTTCCAAGTTAGATGCAATCCATCCTTCTTGTACAGGTCATTTCTACCCAAAAGAGATTCCAATGATCCAAAAATGTGAATCCTTCTCCCATACACCAGCTCCTCAGCCATGCATTCATCTGCTCCATCCTTTTATTCATGCCTTCACTCGCTTTCAGCACTGGGAGTAATCCAGCTATTACTATCCTTGAGGACCTCCTTTTTAAATTTCTGCCTAACCCTCTGTAATCTCCCTTCAGAATCTCAACCTTTTCCCTTCCTATATCGTTGGTTCCAATGTGGACAATGACCACTTGCTGGCCCCTCTCCCCTGTGAGAACATTCTGCACCCTCTCTGAGACATCCTTGATCCTGGCACCAGGGAAACAACACACCATTCTGCTTTTTCTCTGCTGGCCACAGAAAGTATGTCTGTACCTTGGCCTACAGAATCCCCTAACACAATTGATCTCTTGGAAGCCGACGTACTCCCTAGTTGCATTAGAGCCAGTCTCAATACCAGAAACGTGCTTGTTTGTGCTACGTTCCCCTGAGAATCCCTGACAATTACTGCAGCCATGGCTATTAGCACTTCGTATTGAGTCTGTATCAAGCTGTTTAGCATTTCTATCAAAGGTGTTGGCTGGACCCAGACACTTCAGTGGGCAAAGTATATTACACTCATGTGTATTCTCTTCCCCCACCCGCCTTAAACTAATCAACTAGGTTGTGAGTGCATTGTGCTGGCATTCTGGTGGCCCCAGGCAGTGTCTGCATTTGCTCTCCTGTCTCTCTCCATATTGTGGTCTGGCTGCCATCTTATGTGTCAAGTGGGCAACTGATGGCTCAGCGGCCATCTTGTGTGTCTGTGTGCCTAATGTCACCCTGCCCCATTCCATCTCCCACTTCACTCCCCTCTTCGTGGTCAAGGAGGCGACTTCGGAGATCTCCCGCAGACCACCCAATTTACATGTAGAGGTAGGTCATCTCTAGGAGCTCTTCCTCCCGAGGAGTATCATGGAGTGCCAATTTTGTTGGGGGCTCTTCCATGGTGATACTCGCTGCTGGTACAGTTCTCATCAGTAGAGCCTTACAACAGGACTTTAAACACCCACGACCCACACAGCATACCAGCATGCATGCAATGAGGAGAACTATCCCGTGTGCCAAATAGGGTCCCCAAGCTTTACCTATCAACCATTTTAGGCAGCTGTCTGTGATTGTGGCTCCCTGGTGAAAATTATCTAGCTGGTCTCAGATATTCTCGATAGCTTCTGTAATGTTATAAGAGACATCAATAACATGGGTGATACAATTATCACTAATAATTGTACAAACTCCCTCTTACTGTATTAACTGATAATCCACCGTATAACATGTGTGCTGTGTGTAGAGTCTGAGTTCAGCCAGCTCTGTAATAATTGCTTCAAGAGCTTTTGAGGTAATATTGCCTGAGATAGTCAGGTCACATACAAGGTAATTATTGTTTTTTAGTGTTGACAACTCCTGCAGCACTCTCCAAAGATAGAATTCCCAAGAATCCATATGCCAATGATGACCCCAAAGTGGTGGGGACCTGCCAGTCAGCACAGAACTCCTGATGGAGTGGGTCACTTTCCTTCTCCAAGCATGTCCCCTGTTGGGGTATGGTCCAGTAAGGGGTGCAATTGTCCTTACTGCAAACAGATTTGGGAGGTCTGGGGTGTCTGTCGTATAAGTCCCCTTAAATAGAAGGAACAAATCCCTTTGCTGCTCTGTAACATACATTGTCCTGTCCTTCCATCTGTCTGTCCATCCACATTGTCCCTGATCCCCGGGTAGCCCCCTGAGCTGGTGAGTATCGAACGGGTGTGTCCATGTGGCAGAGCTGACTTTGGGACCACTGCACTGACCACATATGAATTGTCTACCCGCGGTCACATTCAAACATGCCTGCTCGCTGCAGGTATAGATAAACTGTCCCCTGGTGACTTAACAGTGCTGATAAGTGCATTAAGTCTGGATACAGGAGTCGTTTTTGGGAGCCAGGGCATAAATGCATCCCCATCTCTGTCCTGTGAAGCACAATGGGTAATTACTGGGTTTTAAATGGGTCTTCCCTTCCCTAGGCTGGGGTCTCTGCCCCATGGGCCAGTGGTCCTATTCAGCTGCACACATCTACCCCGGAGTCCCCCGCTTGTATTTCCCTATCTGCCCTTTACATGGCGCTCCTGAGGTGTCCACTGTATACATGTCGCGCGGAGTCCACACTGGGGTGTCCACAAATAGGGATTCCACTGATCATGCCAGTGGGTAGCAGACAGTTCAGTTCCCATGCAAGCTTAGGTTTTATAGAAGAGGTTATCCACAAATCCTGACATGTTCCCGACAGTTGTGACACTTAAACACAGTGAAATACATACAGATATATACATTTTGCAGTCAAAATAAAGTCAAAGTCTTTGCTTGTGTTAGGAGGTGCAGTCATGCTTCTGTGTGTTTGTTCTGTTGTGTTTTCCAGTCGCCCCGGGATGACCGTCTTGTCCACTGCGCCTGTTTGCACCTGGGGAATGGTCAATGGCATTAGTTTGGTCACAGGAGTCTTTAAATGGTTTTAGTTGGGTTCAGTGCTTCCATGTGCCTTTTCCTTTAATATCTACACAGGCACAGGTGTCCCCACTTATTACCACGTCGTATGGCCCATTCCATTTTGGGGTAAAGCCTAGTTTGTCAGACAATGCTCGCGCTAGGATATGGCTTCCTGCTGCTGGGACCACAGGGAAAACTTCAAAATTCCCCTGCCTTGTCCTTTTTGTCCTGTTTATCAATTACAGATTTTGCAACCCTTTCAATTTGGTGTTTAATTCTATGACGTATCGGTGAATTTTGTCTTTTAGTGGACCCATAATCGATGCTACCTGTGATTATTTGTCTCTGGAAATTACATTGCTTGCCTGGTCATTAATTCATGTGGTGTTAGCTCAATTGCCTGATTCGTGGTGGCTCTTAATCTCATCAGTATGGCTGGCAGCACTTCAGCCCATGTTCTGCCTGAGGTTTGCATAGCCTTAGCTAAAGCATTTTTGAGCATTCTATTCATTCGCTCTACGATCCCTGAGCTCTGGGGGTGATAGGCGAAAACTTTGTCTATTGCTAAGTAATTGGCTGACAGTCTTTATGACTTGCCTGTAAAATGTGTCCCTTGGTCAGAGTCAATCTGGAGGGGTCCTCCGCTGATAGTGTGACTACAGTGGTTGCAGTGCAACTTTTGATCAGGAATGCTTCTACCCACCAGCAGAATTGGTATATGATGACCAGCCAATACGCTTTCTCATGGAAGGGTGGTAGAGGACCTGTTAAATCCATCTGAAGGTATTCCTAGGGTCCCCTAGGTCTGGGCTGTTGTCCCATCTTAACTTTTATGGGTCTCCTTGGGTTGCACAGACCATGCATCTGCAGCAGTACCTGGCCACGTTCCTTCCCATTGCCTTCCACCACCACTCTCTCTCTAGGTTTGCTATTATGGCCTCTCTACCTGTATGGGAGAGCCCTTGGTGCAGTTCAAGCAATGTGTTCTGTACACATGCTGGTGCTACCACCTTGTCTGCTCGCCTCCAGACACCATTCTTCCCTTTGAACACCCCCTGCAGTTTCCATTGCTCTCTCTCTCTCTCTCTCTCTCTCTCTCTTCCTGCGCAGTGTCCTCCTGTAGTTGCTGAATTTGGATAGCATCTTTCACTAATTCAATAGTGCCTATTGCCGTCTTGTTAATGGCTTCTTGCTCTAGGGCTTTCTGAGCTGCTCGGTCTGCTGCCTGATTTCCTTTGAATTTTAGCAAAAGAGAGCCCAAATTGGCTAACTCCTTTTGGTGGGCTTTTATTTTTATTATTGAAGCATCTATTGGCTGTTCACTAGCACGCAATAGTGCCTGAATGGACTACACCGAAGGCACATTGACTGTCGGTATATACATTCACAGTTTTCCCTTTTGCTAGTTCCAGTGATTTGGTGAGTGCTACCAGTTCTGCTACCTGTGCGGATGTACTTGCATCAATCCTTCCGGACATAACTGTTTCTAACTTATCACTTACCACAGCCCATCCTGTTCGGGGCGACCCTGTTATGTATTTTCGTGACTCATCCACGAAGAGGGTCTCCTCGGCTGTGTCTAAAGGAGGTATCTTTTACTCGTCCCCCATCTCTATCCCCACAGTTGTGCGGTTCCCCTGCATCTAGAATTCCCTCAGCTGGGTTTTCTCCTGTATCCCTAACTATTACCATGGACCAACTTGGGGGTAAAAGAACTGCCTCCCACTTTGCCCTTCACATATTGGAGACAGCCCTCAGTTTCCCTGAATTTAGCATCTCTACTGGGATGTGTTTAGTGTGGAGGATGACATTCCCTGTCATTACTATGGGCTTGCTAACCCTAACAGACCAAGCAGCACAGTCCAAGGCTGCTATGCACCTGGGCAACCTGGTGACTACTGGCCATTCTGTAGTAGAGTAGTACCCTACGGGCCTTCTCCTGCTTCTGGGTCTTGGGTGACCACTGCGGAGTAAAATCCTTCCTCATTATGACAGTGGATGTGAAAATCCTTGCTGGGATCTGGCAGCCCTAGCCCGGGGGCTGATAGGAGTAGAGCTTTAAGTTGATTGTATGCCTCCTCCTGTCCTGGGCTCCAGGTTACAGGTTCCAAGGCGGGCTTGCCTCCTTTAGTTAATCTTTGGATCAGTTCAGCCAATTTTGCAAACTCGGGTATAGAGCTCTGAATGTTGTTAAATAGCCCCATGACCTTTCTGACTCCCCTGACAGTGGCAGGTCAGCGCATCTTTTGAA